>NW_017731475.1:1827038-1859960 GCF_001890085.2 Hipposideros armiger
GGCTGCTGGCCACTCACGCTGGCTGCTGGCTACACACGGTAGCCCAAGGCAACCGACTGCAGCAGAGGCTGCAGCCTACGCCGTCACCTGTGACTCACCGCAGCCCAGCTCCAGGTTGAGCTGTCGTTCAGCATCTTAGCTGTAGAGGGCAGTGTCACTTGCCCTCATATGTGGGATACGAATCAGAGCCCTCTGGCATCCCAAGCCAGCTCTTAACCAATGCACCACTCTGCCGGCCCCCTGAAGTTATTCTTATTGTGAACATGAACACTCATCTGTGAACTGTAGGATGAGTCAGAGCTGTGTTAATAATCAGCACAACTATTTACCACTTATGTGGACATAGACAAGTGATTTAACCTCTTAGACCTTCAGTTTCCCATCTATTAAATGGAAGTAATATATCATTTTTTTCATTGGGTTGTTATGTCTTAGAAATAACGTGTAAGTCACTTAATCTAATCCACAGTACATAAGGAGTGCCCTGTTATCCTTTTATTAGTACAGTGGACTCTTTCATTGAATGTATCCCCTTCCCACTGTGCTGCCCATCCCAAACTTCCTGAATTGCTGCAGACAATAATAATAACAACACTAAGTTATTTCATTGATAAAAAGAAAAGAAGGAAAAGAGAAGACAAAAGACTCTAAGCTTATATATACAGGAGCATACCAAAAGATTCTTGGCTCTTCATTTTACTTGTATAAAAATTTTTACGGAGCATGGAAAGGGCATGTGCTGTGTTATTCAAAGTAGCCCTGCAACCCAATGGGAATGGCCTGGTTCCTATTAACCCTGTGGCAGTGATGATAAATTTTCTCACATGGCCATGCTCTTCAGTTAGAGTAGCAGCCTGTATCGTTCTGTGAACATTCAGGCCCTGCCTAGACTCAGGGAATAAAATGATGCCTTCATCAACTTTTACGTTTTCTGTGGATATCAGTAGAAGTGTAAATGCTGTGTATGTGTCACCCCACAGATGGGGCATATGCACGATTTCTAAAGTCCTTATATGGTTGGAAGGGCTGGACTGAAATCAACGTTCTGTTTCTAGCTTGATACTGGCATCAGAGTGAAGCCTCCTTAATTTACTTGTTCGTACTCTCAAAAGGCCATTAGTTAGTACCAGGAGGGATTTAAAATCCAAATCAAATAAAGAAAATGTTTTTTTTTATATGACCCAGGATGATTCAATGTGTTTATTTTCATCTTTAGAAAATTCTCCTGCCTGTTCTTCCCCCAGCGTGTCCAGACAAACTGATTTTTCCCTCCAACTATACTGAGTCTCGTTACTAAGACAGTGACTTCTTGCCTAATTACTTCCCCTTGAACAATAAACAGTTATCTTTAAAGACTTCCCTTACAGTCAGACTGAGGATGGCAGCCCTTCATCTTTTCATTAGACTCCACTTTGGGAGCTACTTTAAGAGCTCATCACTGGTTATTTTCATTGTTTAGCTCTTTCAGTACTTTGTAGAACTTTAGTAAATTGCTATAAGCTCTTAAGCTCTGTCAATTATTTAAACACTTGGAAGCTGAATTGATGAGCATGCCCAAGGAGTCCTGTACTGGTTGGGCCACAGGTGGTTTGCTCAGAGTGGTTAAAAAGAGGTTGACCTCTCCATTTGGATGCTATTGCCCGCCTGAGAGGTGTTGATTGGTGTAGATCTGGCCCACCCAACTGGATGAAGCCCTAGAGAGGAGAAGAAGGAGGAATGAGTGGTGGCGTTGACACTTTGAAAGCAGGAAAATAGAATTCAAGTGCAGCAGATGGTTTACAGATTTACTGTGGTCTCTCAGAGATTTATAGCCTCAGCCTTTGATTTTGCTTCATGAACTTTTCTTTTTTTCTTTTTTGCAGGCAAAATTTCCACAAATTTCAAGGTTAACCTGAAAGGGATTTTATTTTCCATGCACTGAAGAAAGCATTATTTATTTTTTTTAAGTGGTACTGAGAACTCTGTGTGTGGTGTTTTTAAAAGCTTTTCTGATCCAGCTACTTATTGATAGTCCTGTTGCATTTTCCCATTGCTTCTTCATATGTTTTTAGGATTCTATTTCCATGGCAGGGTATGACCTCACAAGCATATCGTAAATAATTGTGTAGTAGAGGAAGAGGTTTGTATGCCCACGTATGTGTATCATAAAATGAAGGACCTGTTCATTAATTCTCACTTATCTTTACCAAGAGCATAAACTACGCAACTGTCAAACCATTATTTGTTCATTGTAATGGGCATCTTGCAAATTGATCCTGTTTACTCTCTACTATGTACCAGGCTTTGGGGTAAATAAATCTTGAGTGCATAATAAGCATGACAGACACAATTTCTGTCCTAATGAGGTGTTTTGTCTAAGAATTTACACTTAAAAATGAAAGTCTTTCACAGTTATTAATATTCATAGATTTTTAATAAGATAAATTGGTAAATTCTTTTTTTGTTTAAATTGGTAAATTCTTGACAATTGAAAATGCCTTGTCTGTGTGCAATCATCATATGTTTCCAGAGCAACATTAGAGCATTTTTATTATGGAATTTGGCATCTAATTAGTTTTTAAAAAGTAAAAGCAAACCAACAAAACATAATTTAACAATGTGGTTTTAGGAAGTTAAGAGCCAATAAGCAAATGGTAATGTGATTTATTTCATAGCATAATATTTTTTCTGTGAGAAATATAAAAGTAAAATTTAGTTATTATAAGTCATTGCTGTTTTTTGAAAGAAACCTATATCACGTTTTATAACCTTTGATTTGAACTACTTATTTCACTCACATTAGACTTCTACAACTTTTGGTCCCACTTATATTCTGTGAATGCAAGGTGAGGAACAGTGCTTAACATCAAATAGCTGGAGCATTTCATCCACTGAAGTAAACATTGATGACAGAAGATGTTTGACTCTAAACAATAATGCATGATAACACGTAGATTGTCTAAAAAATGGAAGGGTTCACCCCTAACTCGTAGCTATTTATCAATTATATAGCCTTTTAAAAATCATGGCTGCCTAACCATTTCATCCATTTTACTCTAGTATAGGAATACATATACAAGAATTTGCAAATAAATCAAGAGCTGTTGATTTTTAAAGAACTCCATTTCCACACTGTCCTCTCCTCTGATGTCTATTACTTCAGAGTCAAATATATACATATATGTATTTTTTAAATTTAATTTATTGATGTGACAATGGTTAGTAAAATTACATAGGATTCAAGTGTACAGTTCTGTAATATATCACCTGTATATCACATTGTGTGCTCACCACCCAGAGTCAGTTCTCCTTCCATCACCATATATTTGACCCCTTTACCCCCTTCTACCACCCCCTCTCTCCTAACCCTCTGGTAACCACTAAGCTGTTGTCTGAGTCTATGAGTTTTTGTTTCTTTGTTTGTTGATCTTGTTCCTTTGTTGCTTTCAGTTTTATATCCCACATATGAGTGAAGTCATATGGTTCTCGACTTTTTCTGTCTGACTCACTTCACTTAGCATGATGATCTCAGGATCCACTCATGTTGTTGCAAATGGCAGTATTTCATCTTTTCTTATGGCAGAGTGATATTCCATTGTGTGTACATACCACATCTTTTTTATCCAATAATCTATTGAAGGACAGCAACAAAACAGAGAGGTAACCAACAGAATGGGAGAAGATATTTGCAAACAATGCCTCCAATAAGGGGCTAATATCCAAAATACCGAGAGTGCCAAAAAAGTGTATACAAGTGGACACTTTGGTCAAGGTTGCTCAAGCAGCAGTTTGCCATAATCAGGAGTGTCTAGACACTGATAGTAACCACTTTGAGCACTTCTTGTAATTGCAGAAGTCAAATGTGACTTGTATTCATCTTTTGTTATCGGTATGTATTGAGATTTATAATTTTAATACAGTTTTTCTTTCTTAAAATGTGTACACATTTTTTTTGGTACCCTGTCTATATAAGGAACTCATACAACTCACAAAAAGACAATCCAATTAAAAAATGGACAGAGGACTTGAACAGATCCTTCTCCCAAGAAGACATACAAATGGCCAACAGATATATGAAAAAATGCTCAACTTCGCTAGCTATTAGGGAAATGCAAATCTAAACCACAATGACATATTGCCTCACACCTGTTAAAAAAATAGATTTTTTTTAACCCATGAATCAAATAAGGAGATGGTGTGCTTCTCAAAGATGCACAAACACCATAAAACTTCCAGCAAGTGGTATTTCTGTGTTTTTAGCACACACAAACTCAGAAACTACTACAGAACTATCAGAAACTCCAGAAATAGAAATATTAAGGACCAAATCTGCCAGCAAACATGTTATTTTAATCTTAAGCATATTTGAGAAAACGTTTGGAAGTAAGAGGTCTCTGACACCTAGGAACTTCTAGACATGAGCCACAATTGCCAGAGAATGATGCAAGGAGAGTTTCTTTCCCCAGTAGAGTGCCTTCTAAGACGATCCAAAAGGAAGAAGTCACCTGGCTTGTAAACTCCAGAATGGAAGGGAATTGCAAATACAAAAAAGAAGTAGAAAGAAGGTAAATAAATACCATCTTTTGGGACAAAAAAAATACAGAATATAAGAAAGGCAGTCTAGTGTCACTAAAGTAAAGGAAAATGTAGGACTTAGGATAACATAAAGACAGTTGTGGTAGTCTTTCTTTTTTTTTCATGATTTTTAAATTAGTTTCAGGCATACAAAAATAACATAGTGATTAGACATTTATGTACCTCCCAAAGTGATAACCCCAATATATCTATTACCTATCTGACACTGTACAAAGTTATTACAATACTATTATCTATATTCCCTATGCTGTATTTTACATCCCTGTGACTATTTTTATTTTAATGAAGTTGACATTCAATATTATTTTAGTTTCAGGTGTACAGAGTAGTGGTTAGACATATGTATAATTTACAAAGTGATCCCCCCATTAAATATAGTACCCATCTGACATTATGCATAGTGTTTACAATACTATTGACTATATTCCATATTCTGTGCTTTACACCCCTATAACTATTTTGTAACTACCAATTTCTACATTTTAATCCCTTGTCCTTTTTCACCCATCCCCACAATCCCCACCCATTGAGTAACCATCAATTTGTTCTCTTTATTTATGAGTCTGTTTGTGGTTTGTTCCCTTATTTTATTTTTTAGACTCCACATATAAGTGAGATCATATGGTGTCTGTCTTTCTCAGTCTGACTTATTTCACTTAGCATAATACCCTCTAGGTCCATCAATGTTTTTGCAAATTTTAAGATTTCATTCTTTTTTATGGCAGAGTAAGATTCCATTGTCTATATGTACAAAATCTTCTTTATCTGATCACCTATTGATGGCATTTCAGTTGTTTCCATATTTTGGGTACTATAAATAACACTGTACTGGACATAGGGATGAATATATCTTTTTGAATTAGTGTTTTGGATTTCTTTAGATAAATACCCATGAGTGGAATTGCTGGGTCATAGGTAATTTCTATTTTTAATTTTTTGAGGAAACTCCATACTGTTTTCCATAGTGGCCACACCAATTTGCAATCCCACCAACAATACACAAGAGTTCCTTTTTCTCTACATCCTCATCACACTTGTTTGTTGATTTATTGATGATAGCCATTCTGACAAGTGTGAGGTGTATCTCATTGTGGTTTTTATTTGCATTTCTCTGATGATTAGTGATGTTGATCATCTTTTCATATGTCAGTTGGCCATCTGTATGTCCTCTTTGGAGAAATGTCTCTTCATGTCCTCTGCCCATTTTTAAGTGGGTTGTTTTGTGGGGGGTTTTGGTGTTGAATTGTATGAATTTTTTAAACAAATTTTGGATATTAACCCCTTATCAGATGTATCATTTGTAAATATCTTCTGTCATTCAGATGTCTTTTCATTTTGTTGATGGTTTCCTTTGCTGTGCAAAAACTTTTTAGTTTGACGTAGTCCCATTTGTTTATTTTTTCTTTTGTTTCCCTCACCCAAAGAGATATAGCATTAAAAATATTATTAAAGGTGATGTTTGGGAGTTTACTCCCTATTTCTTCTGGGAGTTTTATGGTTTAAGGTCTTACATTTAAGTAGTTAACCCATTTTGAGTTTATTCTTGAATATGGAGTATATGGTCCAGTTTCATTTTTTTGCATGTACCTGTCTGGTTTTCCTAGCATCATTTATTGAATAGAATGTCTTTGCCTCAGTGTGTATTCTTGCTTACTTTGTCATAGATTGAATGACCATACAGGCATGGGTTGATTTCTGGGCTTTCTATTCCATTGATCTATCTGTCTGCTTTTATAGCAATACCAGGCTGCTTTGATTATTATGGCCTTTTAGTAGACTTTGACATCAGGTAACATGATAGCTTTGTTCTTCTTTCTGAAGATTGTTTTGGGTATTTGGGATCTTTTATGGTTCCATATAAATTTTGGGATTATTTGTTCTAGTTCTATGAAAAATACCATTGGAATTTTCACAGGGATTGCATTGTATCTATAGATTGCTTTGAGTAGTGTGAATATTTTAACTATATTAATTCTTTCAATCCATGAGCATTGTATATGTTCCCATTTATTTTCATTTTCTTTAATTTGTCTCTTCAATGTCTTATAATTTTCTGAGCACAGGTATTTTACTTCCTTGGTTAAATTTATTCCTAGGTATTTTATTTTATTTTATTTTGATGCAATTGTAAATGGGATCATTTTTTTAATTTCTCTTTTTGATAGTTCATTATTGCTGTATCCAAATGCAAACAATTTCTGAATATTAATTTTGTGTCCTGTTACTTTATGAAATTCATTTATCAGTTCTAATAATTTTGGGTGGAATCTTTGGGGTTCTCACTATATAATATAATGTCATCTGCAAATAATGACAGTTGTACTTCTTCCTTTCCCATTTGGATGCCTTTTATTTTCTTGTCTAATTTCTGGTACTATGCTGACTAAAAGACGTAAAAGTGGGCATTTTTGTCTTGTCCCTGATCTTAAGGAGAATGCTTCTAGCTTTTCCCCATTGAGTGTGATGTTAGCTGTGGGTTTGTCATATATGACCTTTATTATGTTGAGGAATATTCCCTCTATTCCCACTTTGCTAAGAATTTTGATCCAAAATGGCTGCTGGATTTTGTTAAATTCTTTTTCTGCATCTATTGATATAATCAAATGATTTTTATTTTTCATTTTGTTTATATGGTATATCATTTTTATTGATTTGCAGATATTGAACCAAATTTGTGGCATTTTTCAAAAGCAGTAATATAAATAAGTCAAGCTATTAATTCAGAATTTCTTTCCTAGTGTAAGAGGGTGAATTCAATGTTTGTCTAGTTTTCTTAATTTATTTAGTAATAGATAGAGCTGACTTTGTTAAATCCATGACTTGAAATTGGCTTAAAGCAAGATTAAGATCAGCAACTGCCAGCATTTTTTTTGTCCTTTAATGAATGAGTCATTCTTCTCTGACCTTTTAAAATTGTTGCTACACTAAAGAAAACTTTACAATATAATGGATGTAATCTAAGAATTTTTGTATATTTTAACTCATAATATTCCTTCCGTTTTTGAAGATTTTGCAAACTAATAGATTCACCTTCACAAGTTGAAATGTATTTCCTGCCTCTTCAGTATGTGGTACAATATAACCTGTCATGTCTGCATATCAGACTGTGTCACAGTGTCTGATAATACATTTCTTATAGTTTTAGCTAGCATTGGTTCAAATCATTGCATTGTCACTGAATTACAAGTAACCCCAATGAGTAAATTTTCTCATGAGCTCTCGCCTTTCTAGTTTATTTTTGTACAGCCATTTTGAATAGGCAAGAAAAGTAACATTTACCTCACAACAGTTCATGCTTCCTCTATACCTCTGATTACCATAGTGATAGCTCTTTGTGCAAAAAAGAAACATTTTTATTTTGATGCTGTTTTTGCTTGCAGATTCAACTCTTATGTGAACATGAAAACTATCCCTGTTTTAAATGCAACTTTTTTTTTTAAGGTCACCTTGCTTTATTTCATGCAGAATATAAATGTTACCTTTAAATCCACATAGATTATAGAGGGCTCATGGCTCAGTGGAGGAACATAGCAAGAAAACCGCCTCTAGGTAAAGTAGCAGGATGGCTAGTGCTGGTCTTACTTCTGCCATCCTGGCCCTGTTAATGGAGTGAAAAATATACCGAACTTGACAATCTCAGTGTTGACCACTGGCAAATGTCGTTACCACTATGAATCTCAACTGTATTATCTAGACAATGGAGATAATACCCTACTATGTATAAAATGGGAATAAAGTCTACCTCACCTATTTCTGTGGATGTTAAGAGGGTTAAATTAGCTTATATATTAGGAAGTGCTGTGCAAACTCTAAAATGCTGTTCAAATGTAAGATAGCATGACGGTAACTTTTACTAAGTACAATAGAAAGACTAAGCAGTAGACTTTGTGCAAAGAGCCTCAATGTGACTGCTGTTTCCTTCTTTGGAAATCTCTCCCCAAACTGCCAACTGACTTCATTTATGTTTATATTCTTTCAAGCTCTTTGATTTAGAGCTGGCACCACTTCATTGTAAATATATAACACTATGCTCACATCACCCTAGAGGCCAATGTCAGGGCTTGCTGTATAAAGACCTTCAGTTCAGGGCAAGAACTAGAGGCAAGGTATAGTGATTGCTTACACTTTAGTGACAAGGCCAGTAGCCCACAGCCAAAACTCACTAGCAATCACATAAAATGTCCTCTTTCAGCCAGTGTTAAAATATGTCACGAAATCTTTTTAATCAAAATTAACATCTCTTTTGTTTTACCTTTTCTTTTAAAGCAACTTATGATGTTTTCTCAAGCCCTGAAACATCAGATGAGCCTGAAATATCAGAGCTCCACACAGGTATACCCAGTCTCTCAATTCTTTCTTTGGATTCTGGTGTTCTGACAATTCTGCGCCTAATCCTCACTTTAATTTTTGCTAAATGAAAAAGTGTGCTCTCTAGAGCGCCACAGGAAAGAAACGGCAATTTGTTTCAGGGAGAGTTCTACTGACTCCTCCCATTGAGGGATTATTTTTTAATATCTCAGTAAATAAGCTCAGCCACAAATGGGAGATACAGATAGATTTGGTTGCCACTGAGGCAAAGTTATGTAATGGCCTATTGCTCTACTGTTCAGAATCATTCTAAAAAGGTTTTAGAATCCTAGAGTTTTCTCTAGAGCAGTGGTTCTCAAATAGGGGTGATTTTGGTCTCTTCTCTCACCATGGGCATTTGGCCATGTCTAGACACATTTTTGATAATCACAAGTGGGGGAGGTGCTATTGACATTTAGTGAGTAGAGGCCGGGGATGCTGCTCAACCTCTATAATGCACAGGACAGGCCCTCACAATGAAGAATTATCCAGTGTCAATAGTTCTGCAGTGAGAAATCTTGCTCTAGAGTAATCATGTCATTTGTCTACAGATGTTCAGTTGGGTCTATTTTTGGCTTTCATTTACTGACCCTGCAACAGTGAGTTTAACTCAGCCCATTGTCCCTTTTAGCAAGTGTTTATTAAGCACCTACTAAACTTGGTACTGCAAAAGATTTAAAGTAAGACTGGTCTCTGTGAGACATACATATATGTCTGATATTTTTTGTGTGTATAACCTTATCTCAGCATTATTTGTGTCATGATAAACAAAAGCAAATAATTTTAAACAGCAGAAAATAAGAAAAAAAAATGAAATAGGATGTTATGGGTGGATTCAGTTAGTAGTTAAGGAACAGAGAGAAGCCAGAAAAACAGTTGAAAATAAGTTGAATATGTGAGACACTGTTTTATCATGGTTTCTAATGTTTAAAGTATATATATATTTTTTAAAGTGAGCTCATCTCCAACTTCTAATGAATCACTCATTTAAAAATGTTGATCAGCAATCTCTCAAGTGTTCTTGATATTTTCCCCATATGAGGTGTAATTTATTACTCATGAATTTGTATTTTATTCCTGGGGCCTTCTACTGCTTTTACAAATGTTGACATTTATTCCAACAGCAAGAAGTGATCCATTTCTGGATTCTGTCCCACCTAAAACTTCTAGAACTCTTGAACAGCCAAGGGCAACACTGGGTAATGTTTTTAACAGAAAAATCATTCTTTGTTTTTCATCAAAAGAAAATCCATGTGAATGCCTGTCTTCCAAATGACCATTTCATTCCATCACATCTAATCATTTATTTCTTTCCTCTTCCTATTTTTTTTTCCCTATAATGCAGGCATCTTATGTTCCATTTGGGGCTCTTTTTTTTTCTTTCAACTGTGATAGATAATATATTTTTCCATCCTTAAAGAAATGAAAAGCTTGAAAACTGCATGGACATTTTCATCATCCATATCATCCCATCTCACGTGTTTGTGGCCTATCTCGCCTCCTTTCCATGCCTTGAGTCTGCCTGGAGTCAACTACTGAACAATTATCATTCTGACCTCTTCCCCACTTTACATAATTATTTTATCCACCAGTTTTCCAGACTACATGCATTCTTCATTCTTAATCATGCACTTCTAGCATGTGCTTTGTAACACCATCTAAAAGCATGTTAAAACTCCTAAAATACCTCATTTTAACTGGAATTACTTGGTGGGATGGGGTAATTGTGTTTTCAGATCCAAGCGAAATGCCATTTGATTCTCAAAAACTGGAAATCATTACCAGTCCTGAAATGCGACCTACAACATCTGGTAACTAACGGAATCTATGTAGTTGTGTGCTTTGAAAGAATAGATAAAGTGATAAAAAAGAATCCGTCATGTTGGCCTTTTCAGAATATTTTCAGTAGTAAACATTTCCCTTCATTCTCTGCCATGAAACACTTCAAAGAACTAGGCTAACTATTATACTTAGCGTTGTGATAATCCTCAAAGGGTTTCCATAATTTTGGTGTCTCTATATTTTGAAGAATTATTTTTTGCTACACTCCATTCAAATTTGCCATCTAGAAAATAGCAAAATTATAGATGATCATCATTTTAAAATATATTTCCTTCTATTTAGCACATTTAGAAACCACTTGGTAAGGGTATTTTTCTCAAAGTAGTCTAAGTATAAGAGCACCAGTAGGCTCTCCAGTCCTGTATGTGGGGAAGAATAATGGGTAAAAGAAAGGTAACAAAACCTAAAATTTATAATAGACAATTATTGGAATAATGAAGTTCATTAACTCCTGCTGAGGTTAGTAATACACTGTAGAATTAAAGAAGTTCTGAACTTCCATTCTCTAAATCCCAAACATTTTTTTGTGTGTTTCTTCCCTGCTGTTTAGAAAATTATCTTTTGGGTTCTGAACTGTACCATGTGTTCTTAAATTCCTCCAGGGTGCTCGCTTTGCAGTACATTTATCTGAACAATGTATCTTAAATTCTCATACACACATTTAATTCCTTTGGCTCAATCAACATTTATTGAGCACTTACTGTGAATAAAGCACAGTGCTGGGCACTCTGGGAATATAAAGAAATAGAAAGCAGTCTTGCACTCAATAAATTTCCAACTTTACAATTACAACCTGAATAATCCCTGAGAAATATCATTTATGAAAGCTATTTTAAATCTTCTTTCAGCTCCCCTGCAAACTACATCTATCCCTTCCACACCTAAACGACGCCTCAGACCCAAACCACCAAGAACCAAACCTGGTAAATAAACGTCTCTCTAACCTTTCAGGATATTTAATTTCAAATAGGTAATACCCATCTCCTTACCATAAAAAGAAGTGATATGGTTCTATAGGTTAAAGTTTCTATACAAAATTTGAAACTAACTAAAGATGAATAATTGATAATGCCAAAACACCAAGAATCAATAATTTCTAATAAGATTTTATTGAGAGTTATATAAGTGATGTTCTTCCATGTGAATTTTGGTATAAACTTAGAAACAAGTTCTGCTATCACAGCATGATAGAGCGACATATATAGATAATTCATTTTCTTGGTATGCCATCTATATTTAAGTATTTATTAGGCTGACAGTTCTTGTTTTCTGGTGCCTACTATGTTTTCAGTTTTGCCCTAGGGAGATGGCTGAGATGGAGATAATATGACTCTGGCTTTCCAATTTCTAATAATCTTTTTTAAAGATAATACACCATAAACAATGAGAGAGCAACATAAGATTATATATTCCACTTGTGATATTACAATACTTGCATAGAAGGACATGAAAAGAAAGTAATAGTTGAAGATGCAAGCTTCAAAATATGTGTAGGATTTGGACAGAGAGTAAAAAGGAAAGGGAACAATATATTTTAAGGCACAGAGTTTGGGAGGTAGAGGTAGGTTATCAACCTGGAGGAGATTATATTCATTGTCAAATAATACACTCGGAATCATACTCAGCAACCTGGGTTTTGCTTTTTCCATTGTAATATAAGTACAGTATTTTATAGCCTATACTATTATGACAGAGTTTGAAAATTCTTTCCCAAAACTTTTATTCACTGCATACTTTGTAAACACTGACTACTAAATATGGCAGGATTTTAAAAAAGGTCATTCAGTTCTTCTTTGGAGAATATTTTTTTATTGTCTCTAGGATACCTGAATATTTCTTTTCCTTTCCATCGCCAGAAAGAACCAAAAGTCCTGGGACAACTACAACTAAAATTTCTAAAAGCCCTGAACCTACATGGACAACGCTGGGTAATGATATATCCTCAGTAGATGTGTTACTTTAGTTCACCATGGAAAACCTAGTACCCCAGCTCTTATGTAATGTCTAAATCACTATTCTAATGGGTTCATCTGACAATACTCATACTACACTGACACTGGCTTTCATGGTTTTGAATAGCTGACCCTACAGTTAGTGGATGTGAACTCAACATTAGACATCATTCTATGTCATGGAAAGCTGTTACATCACTACTTGTTTCTCTTTTTTTTATCTAATCATTGTATTTGAAGTTGGGTTGTATACATAATCCCCCTTTTTTTTTTTGCACAAAGCCCTCAAGTTCAACTTCAGACTTCATTTGGAAAAATAACTTTCTATTATAGTGTTAGAATTTTTTTATGCTGCAGATCATAGCATTATACCTAATCAGTAAATATTAATTTAAAAACATGTCTTTTTTCTGATGCTTAAAGACTTAGATGTAGCTGAGAAATATAAAACAAGTGTGCAAAATGATTACACTGTTTTTTTTAAAGCATGGATTAAAATTACTGTCTTTGCATAGTTGTTATGACTATTTAGCAGTACTGCTATCTCTGTTAGGTCAATTATACTCTAGAAATACATTTTCAAACCAAAAGAAAATTTATCACTCTGTTTCCATTAAATACTGCTCTGTGAAATATTTTTTTAATGGATGATTTCCAAAATGTTCCAAGATGGTGGGTTCATTTTATTTAAAGAATAGGTTTTCCTTTTGTGGTTTTAGCCACTGAAATGCCTAAATATTGATTTCTTGATTATTTTGTTTCTTTATTTTTCCAGCTCCCAGTAAAACACAATTTATTTCTTTGAAACCAAAAGCCTCTCTCAGCCCAGAACAGACACCCATCAAACCTGGTAATTACCCTGAACTTTTTTTAATATTCCAAGAGTAGGGTTGAAATATTGTTTTATGCCATTCTTTGGAGCAAGAACTTCTGATTTGTATTTTGGTATTTGACACATTTTGCTATGAAAAGTACAAAAATGTGATGAAATAATCTCATTATAACCAGCCCCTCTGATATTACAGCATTGCTCTGAGCTGTGTGGAGGGTCATTATGTTCATGACTATCACAGAGAAAACACAAAAATAATATGATGTGAATGATTGAGGACTCCCTCGTCTAGGACTAGGAAATAGTTTCCAGTACCAAAGTTGGCTGGAATTCTGATCACGCGGAACAATCGCCTTTCAGCTTGAAAGGGGAATAGCGTTTCCATCCCGGAAGAACCCTGCCTTGTTTGGAGCTCCTCACTTCTCAGGCTGTAAGACTAGAATGGGTTGGATCTCCCTGGCGCTCCATAATTTCTTCCTGAATTGGGGCTGATTTCTGAACACTGACTTCTGTTTACTTCTCAGGAGTTATTAATGGTGTTTTGCAGAAGAAGGTTCTTTTGCAGGGAGGGGTTATTTTGTGTGTATAATTAAAAACATACAATTTCCTGCATAAATATCGCGGGATATAGTGAATGACCAAATCTTTGTGTTTTCTATCCAGAGCCTATACAGCAGTGTAAATGCTGACTTACAAGATGGTATATGGGACCTTTATCACTATTTGTCATTTTCATCTAAATTTTGAACCCATAGCTCTGGGAGGGATATATTTCTCACAGTAATGTTCAATGGATTTTTCATTGGTGCATGTTTACAAAGTAGGATTATTAAAGCAAGAGATTTTCTGCTTAAGTAGGTATGATTTATTTTTTGCAATGAAATGGGTCAGGAAGAAAGATATAACTGCTTAGAAAAACAATTCTCATGACTCCCTTTAAAGAGGAAGTGAGATTTCCAGGTGTAGGTATCAGACTGAAGGAAACTAAGGATTAAGCAAAGGGAATGTAGTTGACACTGACCATGGTTGAGGTCTCCAAGTCAGAGAAATGGAAAGAAGTATTCTTAGAGAGGTCATCTAGAGAAAGAAGCATAGCTAATAAAATTCAAGAGCCCTAGAAGTTACAATCAATGTTGACAGTGAACTATATGGGTTTATTTTAAAATCATGCTTGGAGGACTTTGGAATAAGGAGGTAACTACTATATTTATACTATATTTTGAATACAGGACTATTGCCAAGCAGATTGAGAAATATTACTGTATGTTTGGGTCACCGAATTTAAATAAATATTTCTCCAATCTAATTATTTCTATTATAAGATAAAAATTGAAACATAAAAAAGGTCTCCAAATGTTAATTAGAATTTACACAAGGTAAGTTACATTATTAATTTCAGCAGTTTCTAAAAAAGGTTTCTGAGAGGAAATTCATTAATACAAGTAAGAGTGGGAGGGTGTGTTATTATTCTAAGGTGTTTGAGCAAAGAGACCTCTTAATTTGACATTTCCTTTTAAAGTGTGGAAAATTATTTGGAAGCTTAATGAGTTTATATTCCTTTGATTTCTACCTTCTAATCACCTAAGAATATCCACACTTTTCCCCATAACAGCAAATATGACCACTTCAGAATCTGCACCTAAATTTATGCCAACTCAAATTGAAATTGAGTGGTCTGAGGTAACAAAGAGTAATGACTAGATGTCTGCAAACCATTGCCTGAGTTTTAGCTTTTTAAAATTTATTTATTTTTATTTTAGGGCAGGCCACCATTATAGCTCTGCTGAAGATTTCTGTTTCTAGCCAAGGTTCAAGAGAGCAAATAAACCACCAAAAGCTTTTTGGTTTGAGTGATTCATTGCCTTTCCCAGCCCTCTCCTCACACTCTTCTTTTTTTTTCCATTTCACTTTCCATGCAGGCTGATTTCCTTTGGTTTTCCTTTGCGGTTAAACTAACAAGTAAAAACCTACATTGGTTTTGGCTTGTTATATAAGCAGAATCCAGTGCTTTCTTGAAAATCCCAGCCATCTACTATGTCTCTACTTGTCTGCCTCATCCAGGAGAAATTGTTTCCTTCATAGTTAATCTTTAGAATTGTAATGACATTCGGGTCTTCAAGCTTTTAATGGACTGAAAAAAGGGAGAGGCTTCCAATTACAGGTGTTTGTTTTATACCGTTCTCTGACATGGTGGATGGAATTATAAATTGTTCTCAGCACTAACCACAAATCCATGAGTGAGTTGTATTTTTCTTTGTTTTGTGCTGAGGTGAGTGGTGTAGTTATTTGAATGCCACTCGGTATTTTTATGGAACATTCTTATGCCTTTATCCATAACACCTTAAGATTGTCAAATAGAAGAAGTCTTGTTAGAGATGTATTTGCTGTTAATAAACAAGGACTTTAATATTTTTATACACAGATGAATTGGAAGCTTAATTGATAAGGGTTCATACCTATGTGGTCTCAGTCTGTCAGGAACTCAAAAATGCAGATATTTCTTTATAAAATTCAAAAGGCAACATTCTTTAATCTTTGGAAGGCAAAAAGATGCTATGAGTAACAAATTTTACTGACTTCTTTACACTTTTAGAAGGCAACTTTGTAGAAATTAAAACCTCGAAGTTTTAAAAGAATTTTTGTTGTTTGCTATTTTCAGATATGAATGCTTTTTGATATTTATTATATTTAATGCATTGATACTTACTACTTATTTTCCCTTTCTCCTATAGAATCTGGGACATTCAGGCATCTCTCTCTCTCTCTCTCTCTCTCTCTCTCTCTCTCTCTCTCTCTCTCTCTCTCTTCTCTCTTTCTCTCTCTCTGTCTCTCTCTGTCTGCCAATTTGAATGACATTTGAGGGTTTGTTATCTCGCAGAGTACTTTAATAATATTGTTATTTACTTTATTCGGGACTTCATGAAATCTGAGACTACATTTTGACTTCTGTTATTTATTAACCAAAATGGACTAAATTTTATATGCAAACCAATTTGTACACCAGCAATAGGTGCTAGTAAATACAGAGAACAGCATATGAACACTTGTGGCCTCTTTTAGACCAAAAGTTCAATTCCTATTTTTCATAAAAGGATATCATATTCAGCTAGGCTGAAAATCATTCAAAACTAACAGAGCTCAGACACAGTTACAGGTCTGATGGGTCTATTGCCTGTTCCCACTTCTTTGGATGAACCTGCCTGTGCTGCCTGAAACAAAATGGCAGGTGGACAGGACACACTCCAAGCAACCTCAGAGAGCCTACCCTGACTCCCTTTAAAGTACTATCTCCTCAGGCACCAGGAGCAGTTTGCGTAGCATGGAAAATAGCTAAAAATCTACAACAAAAATTAGAAATCTCAACTCTTACTTTTACTGTGGTTTGTGGCAAGGACATGGGGTGTTGAGCTTTTCTGTCACTAAGTCAAGAGAACCTGATTGTTCACCAAAGAGACAACAGGTTTTCTGGTAAAGGACATTTAATTTCTGTCTTAGATGGTGCTCTTCAGCATTGCCTGTGCTAACACTTGCTTTTATTGCAGCCCTGGAACCTCAGACTCTACCACCATCACAGTCAACAATAGGTAACAAAGTTTCCTTTAGTGAGAGAAAAACAATTATCTTTTACATCCTCTATCTTCAACTTTGTCCTGAACTTTGACTTTTTAAGCATGTATTTCTTAATTTTTCTTCACATCTTTCTATTAGCCATTTTTTACTAGAAGATAAACATTCTGCCTATGTTTGACTAAGTAGAGGTTCAGAAACAGTCATGAAAGCCATATTGATTTTGATTTAACACATTTTTATTGTCCCTCCTTATATTTGAAGAATGTGCCCTGAGCTTCTTTTAACCTGGTAATTTCCAGTGAAGGACCGTGGCTTCCTTAGGACGTATTTGTGCTCTCACTTTTGGAGGTGTTTTTCTTTCTTTCATAACCCCAACGTTTGTAGAGTTTCTTGAAAAACATTATGGTCTCTCCAGATCTATATATCCTGATGTGTCACTAGGAAATTCATTAAAAGAGAGAAATCAAAAAACTAACCCCAATCTTTATAGCTTCTTTTTTTTTCAAGAGAGCAAAGAAAAGTGTTCTGCTGGTGACTTCTTAGCCAATTACCCATATTTTCCCTCATAACATGAACTGTTGGTTATTTTATTGCATTTACATCTTCCAAATGAGAATCATACCTTTCCATTTCTCTTTCCAAATTTAACTGGCTACGTTTTTGGTCATTTTGCCTAAAAACACAGAAATCTATTTAAATAAAAAAGGAATTTCTTATGTGGATAAAAGTTTCACCATTTATATTTGTTCAACTTAGTAATTAAAAATTAAGCATTTTTCATATTTAAATAGATTTAATCATTTTTTCTTTAATTTTGATATTTTCTTGATGATTTTTCATGCAGTCGTAGAACCTGGAACACTGGGAACCAAACCTTCAACAACAACATTAGGTAATGCAGTTATTGAGTGAATGACCTTTGTTTCCTCTTTACCTGACTGCTGGTATCTTGATTAACAGGCTCTCATTAATGGAGCAATTCATTAATGTCCATTTTTGTGTGTGTGTGTGTGTGTGTGTGTGTGTGTGTGTGTGTGTGTGTAGTCTCTGTTCTTCCAGAGAAAAATTTTAGATCCTTTAGTTTTATAAACTATGTCTTATTTTTTAAAAAGTTGTCATTCCTGAAATAATTTCTGAATTCAAAGCCTTTTAATACATCTCATTGATTTGCATATTTTTAATGTTATGTGAAAAACTTCTGCTTTCAAATCTTAGGCCAAATAAATTTTAATTTTTTACCTTGCGTAGCTTTTTAAAAGCATTTTTTCTCATATTCCTATTGAACGTGCACCTTCAAATTTTTATGTGACTCTCTTCTCTAAGCTATATAGAGTTCTGGGTTTTCCATCTTAAAATGGAAGAATGGGGAATCTTTGGACAGTGATTGTTTATGAATCTTTGACAAATAAAAATATTATTCAAGATCTCACTTCACTGGGTGAATAATGATAGAAAGTTGCAAAACAGAAGGGTACATATCCAAAATAAATGAATGGCTTAAATGTGCTGCTAAAGTACATGTAGTATTGATTGTCAGTTTGTCAAGCTACCGCACCTGTATTAACTAGCTAATTTTCTTTCTTCAGCTCTACCAAAGACCAAACGACCTCGTCGCCCCCGCCCTAAAACCTCACCTAGTCCAGATGTGCCCAAGTCCAAACCTGGTAAATGTGGTGTTCAGGGTTCCAGTTAACATAGAAAGTGGAATATGATAGCTTCTGATATAGTAGCTACCTACTACCTAAATAACTGGACTTGAAAATTCAATATAGTTGATTTTTATATTTAAGCATCTATACTTACTTCCTATATTCATGTTACATGAATATGTACTTATATTTTTATTTGCAGGTACACACAACAGTAAGCTGACCCACTAACTGGGTCATTAAAGTAGGGCACCCTAAAAAGTCTTATGTAAGATGCATATTCAGAGCAATAAGGAGAAGAGGGGTGAATGGGAAAAATAAAAGGGAAAATCACATTTACAAAACTCAGTTTACGGAAAGATTAAGGAGTAATATTGTCTTACTCAGGATGCCGCTTCTTGATATAGTGTTTTTGGTTTTTTGCTTCTATAGCCCTGGAACCAGCTACAGTACAGCCGGAGCTCTCGGTACCCACAATCGGTAATTCTACGCTCCTCCAAATGCTTTCACGTTGTCACTTTTGCTTTTTCTAGTCTCCACCCAGGCATGATTACACTTCTACCACACCACCAGAATTTCATTTCATGCTTCCCTTCGCATTTCCTATCTGGGTCTGAAGAGCCTAAAAATAGGAGACTTCTAGAAGCATCCTCTGTGCTTATTTAAGGAAGGTCTGTGGTCTAGGACACAACTTCCTGGTTCTCCACAAATCCTCTGCCTTTTCCATCACATGTGTCCTCATGTTGAGAAAACCATTTACTCTTTTGCAGACAGGGGCTTCTGTGATCATCCTGGACTTGACAAATGACAAAATTTTATTCCAGTGCCATGATTATCATTTCATCGCTTTACTCATTCAACTTGTAAGACTTTCTCCCTTTTAAAAAAAACTGAAATAATGGCTTCTTCAGCTTTTCTTTTTCTTTGAAGGATGCTTTTGAGTATTTTGATACTTAAAAAATGCAAATACTGTTCTTGGTCTAGGGTCCAATGTAAAAATAGTATGATTTTTGAACTTGAGAACGTTAATGGTCCCAAGCTGGTTTTATTAGTTTTAGTATTAATGCTGTTTGATTATAATTATTTTATTATAAATTTTTAGCATTCAAAATAAATCGATCAATCCTTTACTTTGGAAAACGCCAGAAACCAGTAGCCATGTGACATGTATAGTTTCAAGTGTTATGGATTATTTTCCAGGTCTCCTACTAAGCAAGTTTCAAATTTCTACCTTACTGTTTCTATACTGAAAAAAAAACAACCTATCAATTAAGAAATAGAACTATTATACTTGTCACTTTTAACATTACTTATGTAGGAAAAAGCTCTATTATAGTTCTCATTACTTTTGCTCAAAGACACATTTTAAGCATTTCCTGTAGATTTTTCCTTTTGGAAAAATAAGTAGAAATGGACGTATTTTCCACTCTCCCCATACCCCAGGAGTTAATTTTGTTTACGAGTATATTCACTGAATTGATATAATATCTTTGTTCAAGCACAAGTGTCCTTAATTCTGACAGTTACAGCCATGACCATTCACAGCTCCGTTGTGACACTAATAATAGCACCTATTTTTCTTCACATTCAAAACCACCAAAACAATTACTTCCTAAACCCCAAACCACAGCAAAACCAGATATGCCACCAACAAAATTCAGTAAACATAATTTTCAGTGTTTTAGTTTAAAAAGCCTTTTCTTTGAAAGTGTTGTTACAATTTGCTATATCCTATAAAGCATAGAAACCCAAGTACCATGATTTTGTTCATCGTCTTCTCAAAGTAGTCACACTGATGTCTTAATTGTTAAGTGAACAAATCAAGGTGTGGGAAATTAGTAAATTTTACATCTGTTAGTCTGACAGATTTCATTTTCTTAAAGAATTTTTAGGCTTTGTTTTCTGAATTAGGGTTTGTAATGAGTAGAAGCCTGGTTTTTCTGTATCTGGAAATTTCTGAAAGTGATTTTAGCAGCCACTGGCCACCCTCAGGAGGCTGACACTGTATTCTTTATAAGCACATAATCAGAGATTGGCACCCTCTGAAATACCTTATTGGCATTTTAAACAGTAACTATTTACTGAGTGATTTCCTACCAAATAAGAAAATATTTATATAACTTCTAAAAAAATAGCTATTTTGCAACTGAAAATTTCTCCTAAGATTCCAGTTACTGTAAAATTCTAATTTACTAAGAGAGCACCTCTGATGATAAATAAGCCTATCAAGAAGGAAATGTATGTCAATTCAGAATAAACCTGATTCTATATCCTGTGAATTAAGCATCAGTGAGCTCCTAAAAGTTTAGACTTCCTTCCTTTTATTATTTATACATGTTTATTGTTTATGATGCAGTCTTTGAGCCCATTATATTTGAGACTGAAGCTCCCTCCATAACCATAGGTAATGATGGATGTCTTCCTCCATGATCAGCGTTTCTCTCATCTCACCACCAACATTCCTCAAAACAAATATTAATAATGATGGAAAAAGCCTTTCAAATACTAATAGAAGCATTCATAATAATTTTTCAGAGTAATTTAAAATGCATATCAGACAACTAAGAAAATTTTTTGGAGCCAGAAAAAAAGAAAAAAGCTATTCATGGGCCCCGTAGGGACATGGAATGCAAAGGGAATGGCTATTTTGTGAGTACAGCCAGTTATTACAGAACACATACTATGTGTCCAGAGTTCAAAAGTGCTTTTTAAACATTTTCAAGATATATTTTTTTTCTTTTCCCATGTTTCTGCTTATTGTATTGCTTTTGGTCAGTTCCTGCCACAGATATTGAACCTGTAATTCTGAGAACTGAGGCTCCCCAGGCAACAGTAGGTAATGACCTTTTATGTCTTTAAACAAGTGTAGTTTCTGCTCATTGCCCCGCCTAGTCCCTTACTATCTTGGTCAAGGACTTTTCTCTTTCCTAAGATTTTTTCATCATCCTCTCTTGTCACTCGCCTAAATCCTTCATTTTGAATGTATTGAAGATGTCTAAAACAATTTACTTGGTTAGAATATAAGCCAGTTTGCAGCTAGTGTAGAACATCTATCTCCTATACTATCTAGCTTTATTAATGCTTTACAGAGCCTGTGGTTCTTCTCTGTGCTCTGGGGTAAAACTGAATTTCAAATACAATTATTAATAGGAGCATCTGTCCCACAGCCATCATTTATAATTCTCTTGGCATCAACAGAAAGTCGTTTTGAGATATGCAGGGTATTTTTATTGTCTACCAAGGATTTTAAGAAATGAACTGTGCTTATTCTAATAATGTTTAGTGGGATGTATGCCTAAGTGAAGTAATTTCTAAGTACAGTCTCCCAAAGCAGGTGACCCTGGGTCCATCTCTGATGTGACATGGACATGCTGTGCTTTTGACTGCCCTTGAATCAGAATCATGTTTGAAACTGACACCAGCAATAATAATAACATTTTTAGATTATTCAAATAATGTTATATAGTCTTTCTCAAAAGAACTGTCATTAGAACCCCTCAAAAAATATTTTCTGTGTGTAGATGACAAAAGTTTGAACTGAAGAGATAAATTGCTCAAAACTCAAGAAAACCTAGCAAAATTTTAGAAAACCTAGAGCCATGAATATTCCTTTTTTTAGTTTCTGGAGTCATAAGATGGCATTAACCAGTTTCCTTTCTTCAGCTTCAAAAACATCACAACGACCAAGAACACGTCGTCCACATCCCAGACGTTCAAAACATCCTAAACATAAAACCACGCCAAGCCCAGAGGCACCTAAGGCCGAACTAGGTAAATATGTGGTGCCTGGGGAACCCTGTCAGATGTGATTGATACTGAGGTTGCAGTTTAACTTGCTACCTACTAACCCCTGTGACCCTTGAGGGTGAAGGTGCAAGTCAAACTGCTCTAGTCAATACCTGTGACTTCCTCATGCAGCTTAGTATCTTCTTGGTACCTGTGTTTTTTATTTGCTTCTCTGACCATTGAATTACATTTTTCTCTTTGATTCTGGCTCAGCAACACCTTATCTAGTTGAGTATCTAGCTAGTATATTTAGTTCACTTTAGTCCCATATTTTATTAAGTGCCACATTAGTATCTATGAGGCATAGTTTAGAAATAACAAATGACTTAGTTTGGTTGAAGAAGGAAACTGCTCCTGTGTGAAGCTATTCATAAATAGGTATAAAGGAATATGGGCCAAAGCAACATATTTGTTGAGTTTTACCTACTGTTAGGCACATAGTTAATTCTTAGAGAAATAAAAGATCAATGAACTGATAAGTGTAATGTGAACCTTAAAATTTGTGCAGTTTGCAGATTTGTTGGAGAGATGGGCAGAAATAGGACAGAGGCAGGAAGGTGCCATATGTGTGGGCGAGAGCAGGATAAAGATTAGAAGTGCAACCTGATTGTGAGAAAGGAGAAAGGCAGTGTTCATTTAGCTGGAGCTCATAAATTTTGGTCAATGATGTTACTATTAGATGGGTCCATGAAGACGACTTTCAATGCCCAACTTCAGTGATTGGATTTGAGCAAATTGACTAGAGCAGGGGTCAGCAAACTTTTGAGATGGAAGAGCCAATCCTGTCCCTCAAAGTTAGGTAAGACTTATAAAACAAATGAAATCACCAATATGTGAATAATATCCTTTAAAATTTTTATAAGTGAAACTATGATAGTTTTATTTTCATTTTCAATTTTACTTCAGAGCCACAGGTACGTACCCAAAGAGCCACATGTGGCTCGTGAGCCGCAGTTTGCCGACCCCTGGACTAGAGCAATAGACTCCTATCTTCCCAGCAGGACCTTTTTGATCCTGATAACAAAAAAATGCACTGACAAGTTTCTCAGATTAAAGGACCCTCTGAATATGCCTTTGTTTGTACAGAGGTCTTGGTCTTTTTCCAAAGTGGATTCTCAACAAAAAGAGCACTAGCAATTTTGGTTATTATAATATCTCCTTAAATATATCAACTATTACATCTATCATGACCTAGGGCATTGTTTCCCAAAATGTAGTGTTATAAACTATACTTTTTCTCTACAGTTTCTTTCACATTCTTTTCTCATAACTGTTAGCCATGATGTTCTTAGACAGATGCTTAAAGATTTTTCTAAGAAGGATTTTCTATTATCAGATAATACAAAAACAAGCAAAGGGTATAACCATTTCATAAGAACAAGTGTCTTTGTACCATCACCTCAGAACTTTAAATTTTTTGCTTTTTGGCTGTAGAACAAGTGCTACACTGGTAAAGTTCGTTTTAGAGTGTGGTGACTTTTCGAATGTGTTTAACATTTCTCGTTTTAATTACTTTTGATATTTCTTGCTACAGACATTGAACCTATTACTCCTGGGACATCTTTAGGTAATGATTGTCTATGTCCTTCAGAAAGTGCTTTTTCTTATTCATTGTCAACTTATCTATGGTGCTATATAAATGATGATGTCATAATTTGTCATCCTATTACAGTATTCATCTTAAAATATAAAAGGCTTTCTTTCTAGCACAAATGTGTATGGACTTAATTCAAGAATATGTTCCATATCCCAGGTTGAAATTGCATCACCTTGAGCAGAGTCTCTTTTTAAACAGTGCTGTTTGTTAGAGCTGAGGTCTAAATTTGATTACATATCCTTTACTTAGACCACCAATACTGTATCAATTATGATACCATGAGGCTTCATTAAGCATCTCACTTTCTATATTTCAAGTTCTACATGATGTTTTCTACTTTGTTGATGTTTCAGTAAATGTTGTATACTATATTCTAGTAAATAACCAAGTGGACAATTTGCTCAAACCTAGTCATTTCAAATTGTAAGTGAATACTATTGGGGGAACTTCCCTCACACCATCATCATTTAGCAGTGATTTGTAACCAGTTTTGGATTAGGGACACTTTCAAGAAAACCATAGTTTCTCATCTTCATTTCTTAAACATAATTTTAATCTGGAGAATTATAAAAGAAAACCTATTAGTATACTAAAGGAGAACATTTCAAACCAAAGTAACAAAGTTCTCTGCACTCAAAAAAACTCTGACAAGTGTTAGAAACATAGAGCCATATTATATCATCCTATTCAGTTTATGGAGCCATCAACACTATATTAATACTAAATTTTCTTCCTTCAGCTCCAACAACAACAACAACAACAACAACAAAGAGACCCCGTCGTCCACGTCCCAAATCTAAAACCACACCCCATCCAGAAGTACCTCAGGTCAAACTGGGTAAATATGCAGTTTCTAGTTTAAGGAATCCAAGCAGTCTACCCCAGTTGAGACCCTAAATTCTATGCACATGCCATGGTACATGCCCTGTATATCTCTTAAGAGTAAAAGCTACTAGTTAGGAGAACATGAGATATCTGAGTATCTCATGCTTCCTGTGTGGGAATCTTCTCCATCAATGATCATTTCATTTACTTATTATTTGATTCCATTAATGTCGTAAAGATAAAGCTTACTCAGTATTGAGTCTACACAATCAATTTAAATCGGCTACTTTTATTAATCTCTTCTAAATCCCCATAACCATATTAGCAGCTGTGAGATACATCAGAAGTAGGAAGTATGTTTTATTTCCCAGTCGGTTTGTGCTATAGTTTAAACTGTCCCTGCGTAAACAAGTAGAAAATCACATACGGCAGCATATTTATACAAATGGAAAAGTTTTCAAATGGTACAAATGCTATATGCTAGGAGTGTGGTAAATATTTGGAGCAGGAAAAAAATCCAGGGTAATTCGAAAGAAATCAATACAGAATTTGGATGAGTGGGGAGATGAGGGAACAAAAGATGACAAGCAGGGAATGTGTTGAAACTGGCATGCCAGACAGAGGATGACTTGTTGATGCTCTCTTGTTAAATGGGCTCATAAGATCAATTAAAAGGGAATCTGGGATGTCTACTCAAGAGCTTGAATTTGATCCAATGGGCTCCAGTGATCCTTTTCTGCACCAGACCATGCTTTCTCTTTTCTTAGAACTGAAGATGCCTGGTCTGATATGATACCACAAACTGAGAGGTTGTTCCTCACCTTATTATGTTAAATGTCCCTGTTTTCACTAAGGACTTAGTCGCTTAGTGAGTATAGTCTCAGCTTCCTTTGGCTATCTGTCATATGTATGGTAGACAGACCATAGGGTGACCCCCTACTCCCCATCTGCCTCCATCTCCCACTCCATAATTCCTGCCTTTGGTGTTAAAGCCTTTGTGTAATCCATCTTTCCCCTCCCTCTCCCCCCTCTTCCTTAGAAACATTAGAAACCTTATGTTCACTGACAGGATGAATTTTCTGATATTTCATGCATTCACCAAAATGTTTTTGGTTTCTTTTATTACTTTTGATCAGTTCCTGCCACAGTGTTTGAACCAGTTATTCTTATAACCGAGGCTCCAGGGACGACACTAGGTAATGACACATTTTGTTCATCAGCATCTGCTTTTTCTGCCCATTTCAAACCCATTTCATCACCATCATAACCACAGCTTCTCCGCTTCACAGGCCTTCTGTGTCATCCTCTATTGTCATTCAATTATTTCTTAATGCATTGAAGAGTATTAAAATAACTCTCTTGTTTTTTAAGAGAGCCAAGTGTAACAAGTATAATCTTATCCACAGCTTTTGGAACTAAAAACACTCTATTAACCAGCGGTTTTCTTCCTTTAGCTCCCAAAGTGCCTGAACAAACTCATCATCCATGTCCCAAACCTAAAACCACACCAAGTCCTGAAGCACCTCAGACTGAACTGGGTAAATGTGTAGACCCTGGATAAGGAACCCTGGCAGCCCAACCCCGTAGGGTCCACAGAAAGTGAAGGGACAAGTCAGGGTCAGCAGCTGCTCCCACTCCAGAGTAGGCATGAAAACATGGTTGGAGATATTTTCGGTGGTAGCCAACTTCCTTCTACTTTGGGAATTGGAATGTTCTCACTAAATGGCTGTTCAATTGACTTCTTATTTGATTCTACTCATCCTTTAAACATTGAATGTGTATGGCAGACTGGAACAATTACAGAATGAACATATGTTTGGGCAAATAGGAAATTATTTCTTGGTAACTATAAAAGTTGTGTAAGTCATAGTAAGGATCTGTGGCCAGAGTGGGCAAGCATTCTTTATAAATGGCTAGATAGTAAATATTTGGGGGCATTGGGGGCCATATAGTCTCTGTTGCATATTTTTTCTCTTTTTATCATATATATATATATATATAAAACCACTTAAAACACGAAAGAAAAAAATCATTCTTTGCTCTCATGGGCTATTTGAAAACAAGGCATGGACAAGAGTTGGCCTACAGGCCATTGTTTGTGGAGGAAAGGAGGTAGAGAAGTACAGAAAGCAAGGACATGTGTGGAGGCCAGTCAGAGGAGGCAGAGGCGTCTCTGACCAGTGGATGCTGCCAGGCTTCTAAGTGTTGATCAGAGCATTTCATTGAGGTTGCTGCAGCTAATTGGGCCCATAGTTCACCAGTTCAAAAGGGATTTTGAATTTGAACTTTGGGATTTGGATTTTATGTAAGAATCATCAGCATCCGTACATGGTCAGGCTTCCCCTGAGCACTGGACAGAGAGATACCCTGCTGTATCTCAGACTGAATCAGACTGAATGGCTGTCTCTTACTTACTTTAATCTCCTAAGTATCCTGGTGGTGAGTTTTCCACAAGATCTGTATGGCCTACTTTGGTACATTACTTAGACTAGGATCACCAAAGGGTGAGAAACTTCAGTGGGAAATTCACAGGGGTAGTTATCTGAGTACAAAGATAGATCCTACTAAGTGATAAATTGGTACTTGAGTGCAGAGATACCATATCCCTCAGCTCAGAGAGTTAATAATGTTTGCTTTATACTCTAGATACATTATTACTTTGGTACAATCTTTTCTGAAGTGAATGTTCTGAGATTATATAAATGTTTAACATTTCATTGTTTTTTCTTAATTATTATTTTTGGTCAGTTCCTGCTATAATCTTTCAACCAGTTGCTCCTTTAAAGAGGCTCTGGGGACAGTATTTGGTGATGTCACTTTCTGACCTTCAGCAAGTGCTTTTTTTGCTCACCATCAAACCCATTCCACTCTATCACCATTCAATTACATTCTTCATCTTATGAGTTGAACATGCATAAAGCAAGTTACCTCTTGTTCCTAAGAGAACCATGCCAAAATCTAGTTTGGGATAGCTTGCTGCCCTATAATTTACATTAAAATTTTTTCATGCCACCTTATGTTTTTGTATTGACCAGAGTTCTCTGTTAAGGTAAATTTCATGTATCTATGGGAGTACCTGTTCTTGATCTATGCTAACCAGACTCTAATAAGGGGGTTCTTTATGCATTATTTGTACAGCCACCTTTTTTAAATCTGCCTGGGTTTTTGTTTTGTTTTTGGTGTTTTGTTAACATTTGGGTAATATGATTTCATTGTATTGTCTAACAGATAATGTGATCAAGGCCAATAAGTTTAAATAGCAACCCTAATCCTTAGGGTTAATCTGACTCCCCTTACTCACCACCAGTGTTTAGAAATGATTCTTAACCTTTTTAATGCAGTCAGGGAACTCTAGGATAATGTGATAAAAATATCAATCTTCACTCGCTGTGTTCATAACTTCATTTTTATGTCTATCATGTCCCCCTCAAATATCTTCAATAACAAAAGGAGATACAGAAGCATGGTAGGGGCAAATTTTTCACACTAGAGAGGTACATTTTCTGAAACTCAAGAAAATCTATCAAGTTTTGGAAAACTTAAAGGAGACATTTTTTAACCCTATAATTTTCAGAGCCATCAACTTTGAAGTAACTAAAAGTTATTTTGTTCCACTCCAAAAACATCCCAATGGATGTGTCATTCACAACACAAAACCATTCCATGTCCAGATGCACTTGAGACTACACTAGATAAAAGCAGAGTCCTTGGTTTAAGGGGCCTGGGAGCCTGTCACTGGTTGAGAATGTCAACCCACATATCCCCTAGTGAGGGAATCATAATGAGTTCATGTTTGGAAGAGACATTCCTTCCTCTGACTCTGGGTAGTAGGCGACACATTTTACTTTTCAGTCTGCAGGCTAGTTGAGCACAAAAATTTTCCCTTCATGAAAAGTCTATAGAGAATGAGAATAAAGCAGGGTGTTTTGGCAAATTCAGGATTTCTCTTGGGTACATAAACATTAGATGTTAGACTCATTATATAAGGTCTTATAGAAGTAAAAAAATCTATTGGGATTTCAGTAGAGGAGGGACGAAGTCTGAGCCTTGACATTGCACAAGAATTTACACAGGTAAAGAGGTGAGAGTGAACAAAGATGAAAAATAGGACACGTGTAGAGGTAACCAGAGGGGACAGAGATCCTGCTGCTTCTAAGTGTCAGTCAAAACATTAGTATTGGTGATTCTGCATTTGGATATCCTGATGGGAAGTTAAGGAGGCTGATATTATTCTCATGGGCATCAGAAATCTCTTCCTTCCATACTGGCTAAAAGTTTTTCATCTACTGATAGTTGATGGGAGCTAAACAGAGACCAAAAGTAATGACTATGTTATGAGATGAAGAAGTCCCTAACTACAGTTTGGCTAAATCTGGACAAAACAATTGATTTCCCTTTGCATTAGTTTACTAGAGCTGCCACGATAAACTAGCCCAGACTGGGTGGCTTAAATAACAGAAATCTATTTTTTACAAATTTGCAGGCTGGAACTCTAAGACCAAGGTGCCAGCAGGTTTAATTTCTCCTGAGGTCTTTCTCCTTGTCTTGCAGATGGCTGCCATCTTGCTATATCCTCACATAGCATTTCTCTGTGCACAAGCATCCCTCCTCTCTCTCCCTCTTCTTATAATAACATCAGTCCTATTGGATTAGAGCCCCACCCTTATCACCTCATTTAGTCTTAATTGACCCCTAAAGGTCCCATCTCCAGATACAGTCACATTGGGGGTTAGGGCTTCAACATGAATTTTAGGGAGACACAATTCAGTCCAGAACTCTCTTCATACAAAAATTAAAAAAAAAAAGAAAGAAAAATTATTTTAGAGGCTATAGTATACTTGCAAGATTCATTTTGAAGTGAATATTAATACTTAAAAACAAACTTTTATTTTATTACTTCGGTTCCTGTTACAGACCTTGAACCTGTTACTTTTACAACTGAGACCTCTGGGACGACATTAGGTAATGACTCTATGCCATTTGCGGAGTACTTTTGCTGCTCTTTGTATAATCCATTCAGTCTCCATTCCCATAACATGGCTCTTTTTTCTTTGAGAGAGCCACTATCATCCTCCATTGCCATCCAATCACTTCCTTCATCCGAAGAGTACTGACGCCTCTTAAAAACAAGTTTCCTGTTGTTTTTATGAGAGCAGGCATGAGCTTAGTTCAAAATGTTTTGCTGTATGGTGCATTTGAAATTGTCACATAATTTTGTGCTCCGTTGAACAGCATTCTGTGTTAAAGCTGAGCTTAAAACAAATTGGGATCTATTTCTTATCTAGGCTTATCTACAATAACAGCTGCTCTTACGTGCCTTTGCACAGCTAAGTTTCCAGGTTTTAAAAAAACTATTTGCATGTTGTTTCTTTGTTGGTGCTTTAAGTAATGATGTATTTTGTTACTATTTGACAATAAGGGCTTACCCAAATCTGAAAATTTAAATTAGAGGATCTTCCTTAGTATGACTAACTTCCTCACCCCTTGCACCACAGTTGAGCACTACTTCCCAATCATTTTTCCCAATGAGAAAGTTCTATGAGTACTTGATTACAAGTGCTGATCTTCATGACTTGAATGACTGACTTCACTACACATATGAGTTTACCCCCACAGTACCCTTAATGCTAAAAGGATACATTGGCATAAAATGAGTAAAAATTTTAAACTACGAACAATTTCTGGAACTTTAGGAAATATAACAGGTTTTAGAAAAACCTCTCCTTAGTATCAAGAGCTGTAAGACCTAGAGTAAAACAAGGCTTTTTTTTCTTCAGCTACCAAAGCATCAAAAAGACCCCGTCGTCCACGCCCCAGACCTAAAACCACACCGAGCCCTCAAGTACCTCAGACCAAACTGGGTAAATGTGTGATTTCTTGGTGTAAGGGTGAGCCCTAGTATTCTAGTGGGGACCAAAAGCAGTGCCAAGCTCTTATTCTCTCTACATGTGAGGTCATGAGGCATAGTCAGTAATGTCTCCTTGCCCAGGTGTGAATGAGAATATGAGTGTGTGAGATACAGTGGGTGTCAGGATATCTTATTCTTTCTATGTGAGAGTCTTCTTTGATATGCATTTAGTATATTTCTTACTATCAAATTCCATTAAAATCTTAAAGCTTCTTTAGCAAAGCCAATATATTTAGTTCAAGTAAGTAAACAAATTGTAAGACCCTTGCATATTCTTGCCCCAATATTGGCAACTGTGGGCGATATGTCAGCTTCACGAGACCTTTTATTTCAATAAAGTTGAGTACGTGTTTGCATGATGCAAATAGTAAATATTGAACTTGAAAAGGAAAAGATCAAGGTGGATTAGATTGGACCTTGGACAAACTATAGGATTTGTATGAGTGGAGGGAAAAGTAAATCAACAGGACAGGACATGTGGGTGGGTGAGGGTGGATCAGCCATAAAGGCCGTCCAGTATGCCTGGAACAGACTGTCCTACTTCTAGATGATCAAAACATGGCTGTTGATGATGTTGCATTTGGAAGGGTCCATCTGGACAGTTGAAAGAGTACCTTAGTCAGGAGCTTAGATTTGATGCAGATATCATCTGTCTCCACGTTTTGGGGGCTTAGGCCAGACTTTTGCTCAACTGAGTATTACAAATTGAGCAACTATCTTTATCCTGCTCTCTTACATGCAATAGTTTGGACAGAGAACTCGAACTGTTTCCATAGATGACTTCTTGACAAGATCAACATAGTCTACTTCAGTGATAATTTTCATATCTATTTCAAACTTATAAACTATTTATCCATATTGACTTATAATAGTACTCATTTTCAGCTTCTATAGAAATATAGGTTGATCATATTTTTTATAGACAATTTCTTTTCTAAGTGTGTATTAGGTAAATGCATAAAAATATTTTCCAGAGCAGAGTTTTCTGTATCAGTTAGAATCTATTCATTAAAACCTAGGAGAACTTCATGTTGATTTCTTTAAGATATTCAAAATAGTTCCAAGTCTAAGCCTAAGACTGACTGTGACTATAGTTTGGCCAGGTCTTCAAAGCACAATCATGTATTGTTTTTCTCAGTTATTTTTTTTCTTTGTATCTACAGAAGGATTGATATACAAGTAAGATTGTTTGGATGTAAATGTTCTAACTTTCCATATATTTTAAAATCTCTTTGCTTACCATATTTTTGGTCAGTTCCTACTACAGTCCTCGAACCTCTTAGACCAGAGATCCCAGGACCAACATTAGGTAATGATACACTGTGTTTTCAACAAGGCTTATCCTGATTATTATAAAACCCAGAGTTTCATCCTGCTTCATGTGGCATGTCATCATTCTTTGTAGCCATTCATTTACATTTTTCTTAAAATTATGAAAACTGTTAAAACAAATTACCTGCTGTTTTTAATAGAACCAGTCATGCATAAACGTACTTTAGGACATTTATTTGCCAGGTAATCTATTCAAAATTGTGTCATGTCATTCTTTGTTTTGTTTAAGCAGTATTTGTAATAAAACTGGTTTTAAAACATATCATGGATCTCTACCTCTTATCTAGACAGATAAAACCATCAACAGCTATCACAGAACGAAGAGGATCCATTTATTGCACATCTATATTTCTACCTTTTTTTATTTGCATAGTATTTAGTTGTATTGTTTCTATTTAGGTAATACTGTGTTCTTATTTTAATAGTTATATGGGAATGTGCCCAAAATTGAAAGATTAAATTATAAATCTCAAATTTGGTATGACTGACCTTAAGTATCCATTAAAATTTAGCTATGGTTCTTAACTTTTTTAGTTGCCTAATCAAGCCTCCCTATGAGACTTTGATTATAATTACTAATCTTTATTTCTTTAATTAAAAAGTGATTTTTGCCTTCAAAGAATCTTCTATGATAAAAAAAGATATAAAAGGAGTATATTTGACAAAAATTTCAAACTAAAAAGGCAAATATCTAACAAGTTGTAAAA
>NW_017731475.1:1862710-1869683 GCF_001890085.2 Hipposideros armiger
TGTGTGTGTGTATATATATATATATATATATATATATATATATATATATTTGATAAACTGTTGAAACAAGTTTCCTAGGGCAGTCTTCTATTATTAATAATAGTTGGGATGAGGTACTTAGACACCTAGGAAAATATCGTTTTGCCTTTATTGAGATACTTGCCAGATTGTGTAGGCTATGATTGTCTCATAAAAGAATGTTTACCTGGCTATAGGGTGACCAAATCTTTAAATAACAGAATTTAATTTCACACAAAAAAATGTTAAGTGTTGTGCACCTATTGTAGCAACATTGTACTGGTAAGATTTAATTTGCTGGCTTTTCACACATGTTTATTTTATTGCTTTTGATCAGTTCCTACTACAGATCTTGAGCCTGGTACTCCTAGAACTGAAGTTCCAGAAATCATGGGTAATGAGAATATGTGTCCTTCCAATAGTGCTTTTCCTACTTTTTGTCATTTCCTTCTCATTGTTGTAGCTACAGGCTCTCCTGTCTCTAAAAACCATTTCAACATCCTCTGTGTCGTTCCATTACAAAATTTTTCTTGAAATTATGCTAAGCTCTATATCAAGTTATCTGTTGAATTTAGAGAGAACTGAGCACAATCTAATTTTAGGACATCAAACTGCCATGTATCTGCTCAACATTGTGTCATGTGATCATGTGCATTTGTTTAAGCAGCATTGACTATTTTAAGCTTCGTTTCAAACATGAATTTCCATATATTCCTTATTTTCACTGTTTATGTCTCATTAATTGTGGAAATACCATGTTTTCAATGAATAATGTCTTTAGTTAATTGTGAAAGTTCAAAGTGTCCTAAGTCTTAAAAGTTTAAATGATAGGCTTATATGATAGGGTAGGCTGACTCTATTTTTCTGACAGGTTTAAAAAAATGTTTCTGAGATTTTATTGAATGAAGGACCACTTTGAAGTTTTCATGAGCACAGTTCATTCATTATGCATTGATCCTTATGCTTTCAAATATATGAACTCATTATTGTACTGTGATTATTTAAATAGACAAAAATAGTAGACATTTATCTCAACTTGTACAGAAGGGCAAATAGATTGATGAATGCTTTTCCAGTAGAGTTAGAAAAGTATTTTTTTATATAAATGTGTAGAAAACTTGTTCATCATAGTCTTCCATATTAGCAAGAGTCAGATAATCAAAACATTTAGGAGAATTTCTTGTTGACCACAGTGATATTTAGCAGAGTGCAGTGCTATGTTTATCCTATGAGATTAATTGGTACTTGGTCATCGTTTGGTCAAATCTGCAAAGAACAAGTGTCTCTTTTCTCTCAGGTCTGAAGCTTAAAAGTTGACTTCTGAAATTAGTCTTCAAGTGAATTTTTAAAATCTCTTTGGCTTATGTTATTATTTTTGGCCAGTTCTTCCTACAGACCTTGAACCTGTCACTCTTAGAACCGAGGCTCCAAAAACAACATTAGGTAATGATAATCTGTGTTTCTCATCAATTTTTTTTTGCTCATTGTCAACCCATTCCATCATCATCATAATCACATTGTCATCCACTTCAAAGGACTGTCTCATTATTCTTTGTTGTCTTTTAACTTTTTCTTCTTCTTAAGAGTATTGAAGACTCTTAAAGAAGTTACGTGTTGTTTTTAAAAGCTATGCATGGACTTAAGATCAGAACATCTGTCTACCATGTAACTTTATTTGAATTTTTGTCATGTACTTTTGTCTAAACAGTGTCATGTACTTTTGTCTAAACAGAACTCACATTTAAAGCTGAGTTCCAAACACAGTTGGTAATGTCTGTATCTTCTCTAGACCAGCTAAACATAAACATAACAATTGATATAGTACCATGGATTTCTTAGCATATTCAAATTTCTTAGTGTGAGCCTAACACTGCATGACCTGCAGTTTGGCTATAGTCCCTACCTTTTTTTGAAGTTAGAGATATACCAGACTCTTCATTCCTCGACTTCATTTTATGTATGAGTTTTATCTTTCAGGAATCTTCAGTGATTAAAAAAAATTAACAGAATAGGAGAAAAAATTCAATTTAAAAAAATATATACCTTAAATTTCAATAAAATATGTTTTAGAAAATCTATTTCCAAAACTACCTTCACGAGAGTAATCCAAAGTTTCTTCCTTCAGCTTCTAAAACATCACGACGACCCCATCGTCCACGTCCCAGACCTAAAACTACATCAAGTCCTGAAGCACCTCACACCAAATGGGGTAAATGTGTTATCCATAGTTTGAGGGATGAGCCCTACCAGTTTGTCCCAGCAGGGTCCCAAAACAATACTTCTGATGGGAAGTTAACAGTCTTTAGATTCTCTAAGAGTCAAGGTGTGAGGTATGGTTAGAAACTGCTTCTTGGATGGCATTCTTGGTCTCTCTTTAAAGATGTGTTTATAGCAAAATTGACATAGTCACTTGTGGTTATTTATTGTTCTATCTGCATTTAAACATGTGATCTATTTATTGTAGTCATGATTACATAAACATAAGTATTTTGTGAACTTCCAAGAAGTGCAACATGTTGCTTTCATAAATATATTACCTAAACAGACTTTTCTTAACAAACTTCCATATTAGAATCAGAAAATCAACACCTAGGAAAACCTCATGTTGATCATAATAAGATACATAACAGAATTAATTCAAAAGTTGTAACTACCTTCTGCAATCAATTGTTCCTAGCTACAGTTTGATTGCTTCCTGTCAATTCAAATTTTTTTAAGTTGTCATTTGAAACTAATGTTTCGAAAGAAAAATTAAGACCTTCTATGTGTTTTGAAACTTTCTCATTTTTTTGTTGTTGATTTTCGTTAATTTCTACTACAGACTTTGAACCTGTTATTCATAGCTCTGAGGCTCCAGGAACATTAGGTGATGATTTTTATGACCTCATTAAATGCTTTCTGCTCATCCAAACTGGCTCCATCACTGTCATGATCAGAGTTGTTCTTGCTTCTTTAGATTGCTATTGTCATTCCATTTCTTATTTCATCTTATAAGTAGTCAGGATTCTTAAATCAAGTGTTACCTATTGTTTTTTTTATTAAATTTATTGGGAGGACATTGGTTAGTAAAATTATATAGATTTTAAGTGTACAATTCAATAATACATCATCTATATATTGCATTGTATGTTCACCACCCAGAGTCAGTTCTCCTTCCATCACCATATCTTTGATCCCCTTTACCCTCTTCTACCATCCATCCTCCCCCATTACCCTCTGGTAACCACTAAACTGTTTTTTGACTATGGGTTTTTGTTTTTTTGTTTGCTGCTTTCAGTTTTATATCCCATGTATGAGTGAAGTCATATGTTTTTTTACTTTTTCTTTCTGACTTATTTCACTTAGCATGATAATCTCATGATCCATCCATTACTTATTGTTTTTAAGAGATGTACCTAGATCCAGCTGAGGAAATCTATGTGGCATGAAACCCCCTTTAAAATTTCATTATGTGGTCCACTGAAGAGTCTGAAGTCTAAATTGCTTCCCTTCTATTTGGTATTTACCTCTATGAAACAATGACAATTAAGTACCATGAACTTTCTCTGAGTAACTTTACTCTCTATAAGATCAGTGTGGCATTCTCATTACTTTCTTCCTGTTTTGAGGAATGAAGATTCCATGTTATATTAAATTATCAAAAGAAAGTTGCTTCCTAGAAGTGCCAATCCTAGTAAATATAAGTTACAGGTTCCCCAACCATTCATGAACTTGACTATACCTTATTCCCCAAGACAGTTTAGCAATGGTTCTTAATCTTTACTAAGTAAGAATCTCTCTGAGTATCTAATTATGCATATTACTATTTACTCCTTTAATTAATTAATAAATTTTGTATATTATTTTGGCCTCTAAAGGGCCCTCAGTGATGACAAGGAGTAAATTATGTTAGTATAGTAAAATTTTTCAAACTTTGGAAATAAAATCAAAATCTAATATGTTTTAGTCCACATACAATGCTGTTGATGGTTTTAGACCATAGCAACCCAAGATTCTCTTTCTTTCAAAAATATGGAGAACAAAAACCCATCCTCCTCCCAAACTTTAATCTTCCTGAAGCTTCTCTGTTGAAACCAAGAAAATCTATGGTTTCTGGTTTAAAGAATTCTTCCAGCCTTTTGCAGTNTAGTCATGTTTTCACCTTCAGTAGCTTTCAGAACCAGACAATATAATTACATAGTAATCCAAGAATTTCTTTCTTCAGCTTCCAAACCATCACAATGGACAGTTCGTCCACATCTCAGACCAAAAATCACACCACGTCCTGAAACTCCTAAGTTCAAACCAGGTAAATATGTTTTCCTGGTTTAGAGTCCCAGCAGCATAACCCAGCAGGATCTCAAGAGTAATATTTAGATCATGAAAAGATAGACTAAGGAAGAGTGGAGCCTTGAAATCACCATAGTACATGGTTAAATAGAAAGATGGGGAGGAATAAAATCAGAAAGAGTGGATAAAAATAGAGACTAACCAGAGGAAAAAGTCAAACTGCAACACTAGTATAGAGAATATCTGACTTCAACGTCAGATATTTTCTGGGTCTAGATCAGTCCATGGACTCCCATGATGGCGATCCTTAGGCACCTGATGGAGCAGTTGAGATTGGATCCAGTAGACATCAGCAAGCTTTTTGCACATGAAGAAATGCTCTTTCTTTGGTTAGAATGGAAGGATAGTCTATCTGATTCATCATACTGAGGCCTCAGTCTCTTTTCAAAGATAAATTCTTAGCAATGCTCATACACTCCACTTTGACCTATTAGTTAGAATCAGATAATCGAAGATGGAGGAATAAGGAAATCAGTACCTGACTTAGGGATGGACAAATTTTAGGAAGTCAACTGTTTACTTTTCTAGTTTAATAGTTTTTAAAAGTTGCTATCTAGTTCTTGAAACTATATTGTACTAGTAAGATTCATTTTGAAGTGCATGTTTAAGTTTTCTTTCATTTAAAACAATCATTTGGTCTATTTTTTAATACTTTTGGTCAGTTCCTACTGCAGATTATGAACCTGTTATATACGTAACCGAGGCTTGGGTGACAACACAAGGTAATAACAAATTGTGATCCTCAATAAGTGCTTCTACTTCTCATTGTTAAACTCGTTCCATCAACATCATAACTATAGGTTCTTTTGTTTCATAAGGCTACATTCCCATCCTCTGTTGTCACTTCATTATATTCTTCATCCTAAAAGCATTAAAGATTCTGACTCTTAAGACAAGTTATCCCTTGTTTTTAAGAGAGCCATGCATGATGCTAACTGAAGTCATCTGTTATGCATGTAACCGTCTGAAATTGTTTTTTATCTTGTATGTTTTTTAACCAATGCTTTGTTAAAGTTGGATTTAAAAAAGCAATTCCCTTGACTCTAATGACTATATGGTGTCAGGGAGGTTTTTTTTTGTGGATCTAAAGGTCTACTTTTTTTTTTTTAATTACCTATGCGATAATTGTTCTTTGATTGACATTTTTTAATTACATGGCCTAATTTTAATAAGCTGTCAACAAGTTTGTATGTGCCTATAACCACCTCCGGAATATTTTAGCAGTTATTTGTACCCTTCTTATTCAATAGAAGAGTCCTATGAATGATCCTTCACTTCTTGAATTAATAATTTTATATATGACTCATCCCCAATGAAATTTCAATTGTAAAAAAAGACATACTATTAGAATAAGGGTGAAAGCTTTCAAATTAAAAAGTTAGACACATTTCCTAAAATAAAAGGAAATCTAGCAAGGTTTAGGAAATCTAGAGCCACATATCATGCTGTTCATAGCTTCTGAACTGCAGATTATGTAGTAACTGAAGATTTTCTTTCTTCAGCTCCCAAAACATCAAAACGGACCCGTCGTCCACGTCTCAAACCTAAAACCAAACCAACTACAGAGGCACCTCAAACAAAACTGGGTAAATGTGGCTTTCTGGTTAAGGAACTGAGTCCTAGCAGTTTTTCAGAGTCCAGGGTTGATGCTCATGATGGGAGTGACAGCCTGTGTGAGCACACTGTGTGTGGGTGAAGATACAAGGTGATCTGGGGCTGTTCCCACTGTTGAGTTGGCGAAGGAAGTCATGATCCAGGGAGACCTGTGTGGCAGTTGAATTCCTTATGCTTCTTGCATAAAGATCTTCTTTTTAAATATGTATTTTATTTATGTTTTCTTATTTCACTATATGCTTCTCTTAAAGACACGATGTCTTAAATAGGACCAAGCATTTTTAATTCAAGGAACAAACATTAAGTGCCTTCCATCCCCCTATAGCCACATCAACAGCTGTGAGACTATCACAGAAAGAGGTGGCTTGTTTTTATTTCTCAGTCTGTAGTATACTCAAAGTCAAAACCTGCCCCAATATGAAACATTCAAAGATTGAACCAACCAAAGCAGTGTGTCTGTGCAAATCAAGCTTGTTTTTCGCAGGGGCTATAAGCATCTATGAGCTTAGATAGAAGTTTGTGAAGGATGGGAATAAGGAGTTGGAAAGAAGTTGGGTCTTAAAATCATGGAAATGAACAGAGGCAGAAGCAAAGGGGTGCAGAGGCCAACCAGAGGGACAAGGGAAGCCCTGCTTCTAAGTGGTGATGACAGTGCTGAGTTTGGAAGGGTCCATAAGAGCAATTGAAGTCCTTCACTGTACGACTCAGCAGTTTGATCTGACCCTAGGAGCATCAGGGGTCTCACCTATATAGGATAACACATTTTTGTGATCAGAGAGGAGCTCTACTGGGCCCCACACATGGGGTAGATGTTCCTAATCCCAGTCTGTTGAGTGCCTTTGCCTTAAACACCGTTCATTTTGCTTTATTATTTTCTATGCCTCCTTTCAAACATAAAGGCTATTTTTGTATCCATGCTTATTTAGACATGCTATCTTCTTAAAGCTTCCACAGATAAGCCAACAAGTGCCACAACAGTTACATAAGTGTGTGTGTGTGTGTGTGTGTGTGT
>NW_017731475.1:1873322-1889007 GCF_001890085.2 Hipposideros armiger
CTCTAAGGGAAAGGCACAGCTAGTGGTTAGCATTTCTACAACCGCAGGGTTGACCAGAACGCTCATGATTGGGGCCATCTTTGTGGTAGCCAAATTCATCTTGTGCCCTGCATAAGGATCGTCTCTGACAAAAGATGTATTCAATTCCCTTATCACTCCATTTCATTCATCTCCTTTTTAAAAGTGCTGCTTCTTTGGTTTATGTAAATAAACATTTCCTTGCCATCTGTGTTCCCAGCACCATATTAACAGTTGAGTGGGGTTGGGTGGGGTGCTGAATACAGGTGGAGATCAAAGTAAGGGTATGCTTTACCTTTCGGACAGATGACAATATAATCGTGGTGGGGAGAACCTGTTCTCAAATTTTTCTTAGATATAAGATAATTTGCTTATACAAAAGCAGCTTGTTTTATTGAGCAGTAAAAATACAGAAAGAAAAATATTTAAAGGAGAGAAGGATCTATGTGGGCTGTTAGAAAATTTGGGCTTTGAAATAAGTTTAGGATATGAATTGTAGGTAGAAGGGTGGGAACAGCAAAAATAAAAGAAAAATACTTGACCTCTATTGAGGGTAACCAAGAGGGTAGTCAAACTGGAAGAGAGATCAAAGCACTCCTGGAAGATAGCAAGCATTTTATTACTATACTATCATGAAATCAATTGTAGGAAGCTCTTAAAAGCCCTTGTGGGAATTCAGGTTCAGGCACAATCAAGGAGAACCTAATTTTTTCAAATAGACTCTTGCTTTTTCTAGAAGGATGCTTAAGATCAGGGGTCAGCAAAATTGTTTTATGTGAAGAATTAGTGATATTTTAGACTTTGCAGGTTATTCTGTCACAACTACTCAGTTCTGCGGTTGTAGCCTGAAGTCAGCCAAGCCAAATATGTAAATGACATGTAATATGCTTTGAGTCTTCTTAGTTTGGGGGTGTGGTTGTGTTCCAATAAAACTTTATTTGAATTTTATACCATTTTCACATGTCATGAAATATTACTCTTTTTTAAAGCTTTTTTCTATCATTTAAAAATGCAAAAACCATTCTTAGCTCAAAGGCCAGGCAGAGGGCTGCATTTAGGAGGGCAATAGTTTGATAATTTCTGCTTTAAATAATGCATACTCTGCATGGCTCTCCATAATCTTGCGATTTTGAGGATCTGTGTATTTCAAGTCATTGCTACCTTTATCTAAAACCTATGAAATAAATTATACATGATTGACAACTTAGACCCTCTTGTTTCAGCTCCCACTGAACTGCAAACTCTTATTTTGAGACCAGTGACATCACCAAGCCTAGAAATGACACAAAGTCAACCCGGTAAATAGATCGTTTTATGTACCTGGGACACTGAGTTTTAGAGGACAAACTCCCAAGTGTTGTATTTCCAAATATAAAACATGCAAAAGAATACACATTTAACAACTTTCTACATATTGTACGATGCTCTTTCCATGATTTCATATGGGTGTTAAATTAGCAATGCATTATGTTTATATTGTGTTACTCAACAGTATAAAAAATTTTATCTTCATTTCATTCTGTTGGTACTGTATCATTTTAGACAATAATCACGTATCCTATTAAGTAGTCAGCATAACCACTGAGAACTGATTTTATTTTTTTTATCCTTATTTTTCACTAACAGTTACAAATTTGTGGTACTCTAGTAAATAAGTTCAGTTTGTGCTCTGCCACATGAAAAGAATGCTAGTTCATTTGTGACCATCAATGAAGGAGAAAGTTCTTGCTTCAGTAAAGATAATAAAACTTCACCTTACACAATGTGAACTGAAAACAAAGTTTTTTAAATTTTATTTTTTTATATTAGTTTCAGGAGTACAAAACAACATAATGATTAGACATTTACACCCCAGAGTGATAACCCCCACAAGTCTACTACCCCTCTGACATCATATACGAGTATAGCTGTTACAATATTAATTATATTGACTATATTCCCTAAACAAAAATTTTAAATCATTCTTACAATACCGTGGCCACACCTGGACATTTATTTTGAAACATTGGAACTTATTTTTTTCTAGCATCGGATTGTAATTTCTTTTTATCTCCTTTGTGCATCTTTTAATTAGCTAAATGCATTGTGGTGCTTACATTGGCAGTTCAAGGTTTGATTATTATTGGTAACCTACCACACTTATAAAATTGTGAGTTCAAATTCAGTTATTAGAGCTTCTCTTAGTGTCAATAATAATATTATATTGGCTACAAGGCACTTTTCTAAATACTTAGTTTGTATTCATTCATTCAGTGCTCACAACAACCCATCCTTGATCAATTGTATCATTTTGTGTTTTTTGCTAGTTTCTGAAGCCCTGGAATCTGTTACATTTAGCACTGAGTCATCAAAAGAAGCTATAGGTAAAAATGTTTCCTAATGGGAAGTCAGGTATTTGCGCTTTTCCATTTCATTGCAGAAGTCATCTTTGAATGTCCTCATGTTTTGTGACATTTCGTAGCTCCTCGCGTCTTGTCTGTGCTCATCCACTGAATCTTGAGAGTCAAATATTATATACAGAACACTGTGCTAGTGTCTGCTGTATTGCTATGCAAGCTCCACAATTTCCTTGTTTAGTGTCCTCTCATCTGAATGCAAATTTTAGCATTTTAACATTCTGATCACTCTTGCAATATGAATATGCACATACTAGTTCTCGGGGTTTTTTTAGTATTCATCCCCATGCTCCCCAAGGACTCACTCCATGTCTTTTTCTCATTAGAATCCTTTAAAAATATAAGGAAAGGAAATGATCTGCTTTACTCCAGATAGAAATTACTGGAGACCCTACCAGTTAGAGAGAGAATATGTGTCACAGTGTGTATTTTTCTACACAGCACACTGCCTTTGTTCCCTGCCTTTATTTCTGCCATTATCTTCAAAATCCATCTAAATGTTATTTATTCTCACAAATGTATCTACTTAAAATAAGTAATCTGTTTTCACATTAAACAGTGTTCCATTACAGAGTGCTGTGGGCTGCCCACTACTAACCAGACCATCCCCTGTTTCCTCCCTAGCATCAGCTGAAACAGATTATATATATCCCACTGCCAAAGCACCGCTCAGGCCAGAGGAGCCAAAGACTGATGGCGGTAAAGGTTTTCATGCTTTGATTCATTTATTAAACAAAATTTTAATTAGTATGTATTCCATCCATGGAACATGAAATTTCAAGCTCTGGTGCTTATTCTACAGTGGAATAGATTTGAAGAGCTATAGCTTCCAAAATTCTTGGATTCTTAAAATGATAATAGACTCTCTGAATACAGAAATAAATTTCAGTTTCTCTGCAGTGTATGCTATTGAGGTATAACATTTGACAGCCAGTTAATGACAGTTAAAACAAAAATATTAGTTGGAGGATAGGTGTTAGAAATAGGATTTCCCTCTTGGTTCTCTTTTTTCTTGTCTAAATCCATTGTCTTATCTTTAAAAATATGATTCAGATTCTTTAAGAGAATGAAGTGTGTTGGTATTAAAGAAACACTTGGATGTAGCTTAACATCTTACAATTTTTTAAATTGTTTTCCTTTGTTTTGATGCAGTTGTGGAATCTATTACAAATGTGTCTGAAGCACCTGAGACCACCCTAGGTAATAACACACCTCAGCAGCTTTTGTCCTCATTGCCATCAGCATCTGAGAACCTCAGGTTCTCTTTCATTGTAATTTCATGTTGCAACATCATTCTTTGTCACGGCAGTTAATTTTCTTTCTAGGTGCTTCTATTCATAACCATTGTCCAAGAAGTCACTTCTCCATTCAGTTTCATATCTAGACCTCATCTCTTTCTCTACTTAAGTCAGCACAACTGTCAAATCTAAAGCATCTTTTTTGTAATATCTATTCCGCCAGCTTGATGTTGTGTTGAATATTTCAGATAATATTTTTTGTATAATGATCCATTCATACTTTCTGCCCTAGTAACATACTTTCCATTAACATTCGTTCCATCACATTCATTTACATGTTTGATTTTTTTTCTCCATTATTTAAGTGAAATTCAATGTTTCTTGAATGGCTTATGCTTTAACACTTTTTTATTACTTTGTTTTTCCCTTTATGATTACTGTTGAATGTATCTCTCTGGCATGTTGGAGAGGTGCTAGTATGGAGTGAGGATTTAAAAAGTAAGGGTATTGCTTACTTTGCAAGTATTTTGTAACCTGACATCTCTAAGAATTTTTTAAACCAAATGCATTATGGAGAAGGAAGCATGCTATTTTGCTGCAGACTTGCAATTTTTTTTATTGTTTTAAAGATCTACTTATTACCATCATTTCTGCCATCTGTACTGAAGGTGTGTGAAGCACTATGGTAACCCTGGGTATTCTCCTTCAGTTACCATAGAAGCATCACTTTTGCCTTCTCAAACTGTAATCCTCCCCAGCCCAGATGAGCCTCAGACCAAACAGGGTAAATACATTATTTTGTATTTCATATAGCAGATGAGTGTCTGCAAAATATAAGAATGGAAAGACAATATGGGCACTATTTGACATCAGAAGCCCCCACTTAATTGTTCTGCTCAAAGTCTTTGACACCCCATTTCTCCTTCTACCCATCATCTCTAGCCAGTCACATGGCATTGCTGTGAATATTCTTTAGGATATGGCTGGAAAACACCTCTCAGTTACTGTGCAACTGTTTAACATAGGAAATAGTAATGTTTCTGGGGACAAACATTTATATCCCATTTAAAATATAAGTATATATCCTAATTTTAAACACTTTATCATCTCCACTAGTTTTACATGTTCTGTGGTCATGTAAAAAACATTTTAAGATACCTAATTTATGTTTGAGATGAACAGAAACGGGTTTCACTGTGCAATCCACTTAAAAAGGTATAACTGGCCAGTCACCTTGTCATTATTCAGGTCCTTTACTCCTTTTCACTCCTTCCTATAGTGGTTTGGCCATTTCACTGCATACAAACAACAGAAACTGAAATCAAACCAGTTACTTTGGCAAGTCATGATGGTAGAGTTTGAAATGAAGGAAAACAAATTAACATGGATAACTAAATGTGCTTCTTATAAGGAAAAAATCCTCTCGATATCTCTAGGCTCTCTTGGGGTAGAAGTTTATCATAAACAACCCCAAACTTGTGTTTTGATTGCCATTGAACATTTTTTGTATGGCTCTGCTTCCAAAAGAAATATGAATATTAATTTTACTCACTTACCTCTGAAATATCCTATTAAATATTGCCTATTAAACTCTGCAATTTAATTTTTACCAAAATTACACATTGACTGAATTAACTAAATCTGTGTCAATTATCTCTAACATTCCCAGTTTATTCTTTTTAATAGCTATAATAATATTATTGAAATGTTTGTGAATACTGTTAGTGAGTCTTGTCTCTTTCGGAATCATTTTTATGGAATTGCCTCATGACATGCCTTTACCTGCAGATGGCCTTTCGTATGCCCAGGGAAACAAATAGCTTACCAGCAGGAACCTCGGTGAGCAAAGAAGTTGAGAGTCAGCAAATCATTAGACTGAAAGAAACTCTAGAATCAGAGAATTTTAGGATTAGAAGGGCTCTTAAAAATCCTGTAACTTTTGATGAAGAACCTGGGCCCGTGGACCCAGTGATTGGCAAAGGGAACTCTAAATCTCCAGGTCCCAGGCTCTTAAATCAATGTAACCTCCAACATATCTGGGTGTTCATCTCTCTACAGGTGAGAAGATCCCACTGAAACCATTGTATGCCTTGTATATATTCATTCAGTAGGACGAAGTCTCCACAGACTCTTTAGAAACGTCTAGTATCTAATAAAACTTATTTTCAGAAATCTTTTCTTAAGGTGCCTGAAACTCTGTGACCTTGAAAAGCATTTTGTTTCTTATGATCTCTCTTATCTCAAACACTAGTCCAGCCAAATGAGGTGTCTCCACAAGCTACAGCCTTGCATTTGATAATTCCTTTTCTCCAGCAGGATATACGTTTAATTTTCTTGATGAAGAAACAATTGGCTTTTACACTGAATGTCCTAGAACTCCTTTCAGAATTGCCCAGCAAAGGAATAAGTTCCTTCAGTAATGTATGGTTTCAATTTCTGCTCAGTTTTTTTTTCCCCTCAATCTGATCAATAAAAATCAAGTTTTATTTAATAAGATCAGTTTTTTCCATCAGTACTTGCTGTTAAAATGCTTTCATTTTCTAGGTGTATTTAGACTGTAACACGCTAACTTTTTTTGAGTAAAAATTGTATCTATTTACACTTAAAAATATACTGGAATAATCTGATAAAATGGCATGAATTTTTAATAAAGATAAATTATTGTTATTATGAAATTTATTTCTAACCTATTTAAAAGACATTTGAAGTAGATATTTTTGGAATTCCAAGTTACATTTGCCAGCTGAATATCTTGGATATCATTTAATGATGCTTTCTTGTTTTGTTTTGTTTTCTGTTGTAATAAGATAAAATTATTTTCCTAAACTTTGTAGCTCGTTGGGAGCTTTACTAGCATTAATTGCTGTGTATTTAGGTCTTCAGTCACTCAACAAAGATCTTTGAAAGAACAGAGGCTTAGGTACTGTGATTCTGGAGGAGCTCAGGGGCTCCAAACCTTATATCCTTTCTTTTAGTTCCCAAGCAGACAGCACGCACTCCGCCCAAACCAAAAACATCTCCACGTCCAAGAGTCCCACAGACACAGCCAGGTAAATACATATTTTATATTCTGCTTTGAAGCGTTTGATGTTAGTGGAATTATTCTGTTGAATTATAGCAAGTTGGGTTTTTCACCCTTGTGAAACCAGTCTTCCTTTGAAACATAATAAATATTTACATTTACTTTTAGACTTTATCAAAAAGTGTTTTATTGGAATAGCTTATTCCAGAAAGCTTCCCTATTATTAGCATTATTTTGAGAGGGGCATGGAAAAGTATGGAATTTCTTAAAAGAATATCCTGCCTATTTTCTTTCCCTCTCCCAACTTGAGAAGCCCTAGGTACTTAAATGTGCCTCCTCTTGCCAATCGCCTAATTTTTGTTTTTTACCTGTCAGTAGATTTTATTTAACATTAATGTCATGACAAACATACACACACACACACACACACACACACACACACACACCCTCTCTTATAACAAAATGATTACGTAATATCACTTTGTTGCTTTGCTGCAAAATTTTGATAGGAATCCAAACAAGAGATGCTAAAAATTATTGTTATTTTGTTGAAGAAACTCTTCTTTGAATGATTAATTCTAATCCTAACTTCTTAACCAAACTATAATTTCTCCAGCTACCTGAGCAGATCTCCATTTTGAACTACCATAAACTTGACATGCCTCGAAGAAAGCTTATTGTCTTCCCTCCTTTCAATTTCTCATTTACACTTGTGGCAGGTTCTCAACAATTTTACATCTGATTTTTACTTTGCTTCCTCATCCAGCCTCTTATAGTCCATCTGTTACTAAGTATGTTACATTCTAGCATGGGGGACTACTCCAAGAATCTACCTGGTCATGCCTCGTCTATTGTTATTAATGAACTGCTCTCCTCTCTCTCTTCTCTCCTAATTTCAAGTTATATCACCCCTTATTACTTAAGTAATTGCTTAACTAATTCATTTAATCAGTTAATCACTTAACGAATATTTATTGCATGCTGACCACATGCCAGGCACTGTGCTAGACATTGGGAATGTGAAAAAAATGAATCCTTCTGTGGTCCAGGAAGTTACAGTCTAGGCCAATCACCTAAATTTAAATTTATAATTTATACGTGGCCTGCATCCAAAAAGTATAATAGGTACACCTACCAATTTATTAGGAAAGAAATCTTCACAATCACTAATGGTCTGGGAAAATGAAAATGTTAGCAGCATCAAAATTTTGTTTGATCCAGGTTGTAGCTCTGAATTTCCACCACAAATCCTTTAGTCATATCTTAGTATCCCTACTGAAAGAAAACACTGTAGATTTGTGCATGGTCCTCAATATCTGATTCTGAGAGAAATTTTACCTATTATTTTTTTCCTTTAAAGGAAAATTCCTTAAAAGACAGTTCTATGTTCCATATCTAGCTAATGATTTTAAATCTGCTTTAATGTATTTTAAAGTGTGTTTTATTAAATTACTAAAACTTTGCTATGAAAATAATATGGGTATGATACATAGTAGTATATGAAGGTACCAAGGCAACAATCCCCTGATACAATGAGAAATTTAAAATAATAACAATAAATATATGTGAAACAATATACAAGTAATACTGGGAAAATAATTAATGATTAGTAAATAAGTAATGATAATGAATAGAAATAGGAATAAAAAAACAAAGCAAGTATATTAAATTTGTGGGTAGGAAACTAAAATCTATTATTTTTAAAAAAATCAAAAGATAAAATCACATGACGATACTCTAAACTTTTTTATTTGAATATAAAGCATAGAGCAAAAGCAGCAGAAAATTGAGAAATGGAAATAAATAAGAAAGCACAAAAACTTGCTGAATGTTGGAAAATAATAGAAAAGATGAAAAATAACTAGTGCTGGGAGTTAAGACGCTGAGGATATAGTTAGCTGGTTAGTGAAATTTTAAAAAATAAGGGAGATATGAAGTAATAAGGAAGACATTCACAATTTTCTTTCTGAAATTTTCTTTTCTTTCTGTACTTACAAAAATACAGAATAGTAATTTAGAGGCTTACTCTAAATTCCCATTATTATACTATATGCAAAGTTTCAAATTTATTTAATTTTTATTTAAACCTTTGGCCAACCTTCCTTTGCAAGATATGCAGCTTCAGAATGGATAGATTCATGTGCTCAATGCATTCCATTCTGATTCTGAAACTCTGGATTGGCTGCCAAACTAACAAGAAAGCATCCTGATTCTGTCTCAACTTAGGCAACTCCCAGCTCATCAGCATTTCCCATGGAAAGTTGTTGCAACCCAAATACTTCTGTTTTCGTTGGTGCTACTTAATGCAAGGGAATGATTTGGAAAATTGATCATGGAAAACAGAATACATTCCAATCATTCCAGTTAAAAGTGGGTGAAATTAGTATCTCTCTTACCCAAGAGAAGATGATCTTACCTAATAGATCCCAGTAATATCCTAGGTTCTCAAAGTCTTTCGAGGATGCTTGTGTGTCACATGTGACACATGTCACTAAATATGTCAAAGACAGATATTCAAATCCTAGTACTTCCTCCCTAACCCTTGGCTAGCTCTCATGAACTTCAAAAGGCAATTTGGGTAGGAAGATGTTCTGTTCCTGTGTACAATACCAAACGCGAATTATTGTTGGACTATCAGGGTATCATCTGACAATAGTGTGTACAACTTAAAGTGCAACACGGTGTGTTCATCCACCACTTTTTTCAAAATGAAAATCTATTGGCATGCCACCTTTCTTTTTATTTATACTTAAACTATGTTTATAAACTGGTGACAAAATTTAAATCTGTATTTGGCATTTGAGGGCAAAGTGGGATAAAATTTTGCAGCAAATCATCAAGACTATTTTGTCATTAAATAAAGTTTTGATTTTTAAATTTCTGTGTTCATAGGTAATACTTAACAATCCCATTATTAATTTTATACCTAGAAATCTTATAATCATCCAAACCATAGGTGCTCCTAGTTTTTGTAGGAGCAAACAATGAAAAAAATTAGAACATACGCAGATCTTTCAATGTCGACTTTGTAATGATGTTGTAGGAATGGAAAAAATAATTTACAGTAGTATAGTTTTCACATCATTTTGACACTTCACATTTAATTCTCACAACTACCCTTTGAGTTAGGACAGGCTTATTATTTCAATCCTAAAAAAAATGAGAAACAAGTTAAAAATGTGACCTGCAGAACTGGGATATAGAGAGCCCAAGTGTTTGGACCTAGTGACAATGTCTGGACCTTGGCATTCAGTTCAGGTCTTGTCTCTTGCACTTAGTAACTATGTAACCTCAAGCAGATAGTCACCAACTCAAGCCTTTCAAGTGATGCTGAATTCCTTCCTCCCAGCCTTATGGTGAGAATCAAAGGGCATAATCCTCATAAAAGCATTTTTGAAATTGTAAAATGAGCTATAAATAAATTAGAAAATTTTTCCTGGTATCTATTACACTAGCACCTGTTACTCTAAAGGAACAGTTGAGGAAAGACAATTTTAGTTTGTGAACATGTTCAATTAAAGGTTTGTTTGGGGCCTAAGAATTGCAGGGGCAGTAGAATACGAGCCCCCCCACTCCATTCCATCCCACACTCACTTCCCTTCCTTCTGTTGCCTGATCTGATTTTAAGCTTCTCTTATCCATGTCTCATGGGCTCCTACTACTGACTTCCCTGAACTCATCTTCAAAGAGAGATCTGGTGTGTGTGTTTGGGGGAGAGGAGATTAAGGAGAAGTCAAGCAAACATCCAGAAAAGAAGCACATCTTTGGATTAATTTAGTTGCTAATCTTCTGAAATGAAGATATCAAATAGTTCTCCATCCTACATTTAGGCTTAGTCACCTTTGCACTTTCTCTTATTTCATTTTTCTAAAAGTATCTGGAATTTTAACTGCTCTATTTTTAGAGCTTCAGGTTTATTTTTCTACCTAACTCCTATTTTGATACCTTTTTTTTTTTTTTTCCATCAGTGGTCAGGCCTACGCCTTGTCATATCTTATGTGTTACGCGTGACTGGGAGATGCTAAAACCACATGACTCATGATCTGAGTTCTCTCTTTCAGCTCCTAAGGTGTTCCAGCGTGTTACTTCAAAGCCAAAAATGTCACCAAGGCCAGAAGTGTCACATACTCCACCTGGTAAATGCTTTATTTTATATTTGAGACAAATGCCTTCTACTTCCCACTCTGCTGCAATGAAACATGAGAACTAATGGATGTTAGGTCACTATTTCAGTATGATCACATACCATGTTCTATAAAAGCATTTCAAAGGTTTCATAAGAGTTATCTACTTGCTCATATAGTAAGCTATTTATAGAATCAAAAGGCAGAAACTTAAAAAGAATGTTTTTTTTTAAAGTTGCAGAAAAAGACAGTTTATTAGAAGAAAACATACATTTCAAAGAAACAGAAGCAGGCCCAAGGAGTAGAGAATGGCTCAAGGGCCATTATTAGAAGAGAAAGTACACTCCAAAGAGTATAGAGCGCGCCGAACAAAGGAAGCTCAAAAGGCCAGAATTTTTCTTTTTAAAAGCCCAGTTATTATAAACTCCGAGGGCTCCTAGAAGCATATAGAACATTCCCAGAACCAGTAGTGTTTCTAATCTGTAGCTTGAAATGATGGCATTTTGGAAGCTGGCATTCTACTTGCTATGGCATTTTCCAAATTGTGAAGGGGAGGGTGTTATGCTGCCAGGGGATAGTCCAGTTGTTGAGGTGGTGGTAGGCTAGGGAGGCTCCTCTGCCCTGAAGTATGGAATTTAAATTTGTATCACTGAACCAAAGGCCAACATTATAAATGCCAGTAAGAAAAAAGCTAATCTTCCCACTTGATAAAGATTGACTTCTTATTTTCAATTGCAGACAAAAGTAACAGAAAATGAATCATTACAGATAACAGTAGATTTGAGTAATTTTATTCACCATTCTTTTTCATTAAAGAAAGGAATACTGTTGGTCCTGATGTGACTTACCCCCATTAAACCAATATATCTAATAGTTAAACTTTTCTTTCTTCTTTTTTAATGTGTAGTATTTGCCTTAATTCCATCACCTTATTTCTCACAGAAATTCTAACCTATAAGTTTGAGCAGTGGAACAACAGCACAAATACTCCCCCTGGAGTACCCCAATTGGGTTTATTCTATTGACGCTTTAGTTCCAGATATCGGGTTAGAATTCTGTCTCTAAATCTGGTGCTGGTCCCACATCACATGTCTTCATCAGAGGTTCCCCATTGCTCCAGGGATGTGATGCCTACAGGAATTATCATAAGGCAACTGTTACTAAGTTTCAATTTTCTCACAAGTGTTCAGGCAGACTGGATTCTGTTAGGTTCTTATGTTTTCTGGTTTGTGCCTAGGCTCAGGTTTAATGAACCCATGACCTTGTTTACTGGCTCCTTTAGATTATACCCCCTAAAAAACAAAGGGTAAATTACATGTACATTTAATACATACTCGTCTCCTAGAGAAATAGGTGCTCTATAAAAGTCTAAAAATGTAAAATTTAGTGCTGTGATCAGGACAGAGTTAGGTTTTATCATGATGTTTACCTCAAAATTTATTCTGAGAGATATGAGAAATAGCAAACTTGAGTTTTTAGACCTGTATCAAATAAATCAGTCTAGGATCCGCTGTATATATTATATATACATTCTATATATTCCATTCTATATATTCCTAGGCATAACACAAGTTTCATCCAGTTAGGCTTTTAGAAACTATCTTCCAGCCATTTAGTTAAATTATCTGCAACACTTAATGAGGAAACTAGGCAAACTGAGTTCACACGCCATGTTGAAAACCAAAAGAGAACTGGCTTTTCTTCAGATCTGCCTTGAAGGAACGGTATTGAATTCAGAGCCAAGGACTCACCCTGATGCCTGGCTCAATGGAACCATGCCTTCTTTGTAGATTTTTTTTTACACCCAGGGCTCTTCTGACCCACAGGTATTTGGGTAGATTTCAGTCACTGTGAGTGAACCAGGAAGAAAATCTAGATTTCTGCAACTATCCAATCATCACTAATGTTCACCGTAACTACCGTCTTTGGTAAATTCGAATTTGCAGTCACACTGCAGCATTTTTGCAGTTAAGGAACAAGGGAATAATGCTGACATGCCTTTAGAGAGGGAGTTGTTAGGACCTAGACAATGACTGAATCGTGTTATGGAGAGAAGGATGACACTGCCGTGTCTAGATTGGGATAGATGGTAATGCCACTAACTGAGGCAGGCAACACAGGGAGGAATAAAGGGTTTGGAGGGCCAGGTGGAGGTGTAAGTGGAATATCTAACTGGGGATGGAAATGTGTTTCTGCATTTCTAAACAGAAGTCAAGATTTGGAATGTAGATTCGGGAGTCACCTGTCTACATATAGAAAGTTCTTAAATCTTGTGAGTGGATGACATCATCCAGGAGAAAGTATAGTCTGAGACAATAAAAAGTCAGAGATCAAAGCCTTGGGGAACACAGCTATATTTAAGGAATGGATAGAGGAAGAGGAGCTAGCAGAACTTGCCGTTCAAAAACAGACCGGAGAGTACCAGGACTGAGGGTGTCAGGAGGCTGTGCAGGGAAGGGTGGTCAGCAAATGGCAGCGAGATGGAGACGGGTCAGGAGGGCTGCTGGACTCGACACTGTAGGTCGACAAGCCCCTATCTGCAAACCCACGTGCTGATGCTTCAGAATTCAGCAATTCTCAGAGTTTAGAAAGGTAAAACAGCACATATACCATTGATTACAAGCATATTAATATGTCTGCAGAGAGGAGTATGAATAATACTACATAGGATCCATAAAAAGTGTCAATAGCCTTAGGTAATTTCTAATCCACTTTGGCTGCCAAATAAGTTTAAAAGAAAGACTCTCAGTTTCAGAGCACTTTTGGACTTCAGAGCTATGGAAATGGCATTGTGGATCCATGGTTGCAGGAGATGACTGAAGTGGAGGATGGACGACAGAGAATGAAGAAGATACGGTTGGGAGACCAAGAAGCAGAGGCAGATACAGTTTTTCTGATTAAAGGAATGAGAGCCAGAGAAGGGATGGTTTGAAAGGGAAGCCATGTCAAGGAAATATTATCTTTAGAATGTTGGAGCATTTGAGCTATTTTATAGATGGAGGAAAAGGAACTTACGGATAAATGGAAATAGAGACTAATGGATAAAAATATTTAAAAAATAGAAATAATGAAAATTAGATGGTCTTAGAGAAGGTGGGAGGGAGAGTGGCCTAAGAGCACAGGTAAAGCCCAGAATGTGGCCTCCAACATGGCGGGAGACCTGCTTCCTTTCAGCCTGGGCCTAAGGGTGCAAGGTTAGAATAAAAGAATAAAGTACCTGCGGGTGAAAAGGGTGTGTAGTCTACGTGCATTACTTTGTTAAGAGAATCAGTCTCTTTGTAGCCTATTGCCAGGGTAAACCTTATTGCAGACTTCGTATTTCACCATCTTTATCAGAGAATAACACATTAATTCTCTTCTCTACTCTGGAAAAACATTCATGCACATTCACTTGGCCATATTAGACATTTCCACACATAACTTTCTTGTATTAGTTGAATTTTTCTTTGGAGTGTTACCCTTTATTCAAAAAGATAGTTAATTTAATTGATTGGTTAGGTAATGTAAGCGGTAAGTTGGTTAATATAATTGAGCCTAAAATATAATAATGGTAAATATTCTTACAAGGAAATCAAAACTGCCTTCTCAAAAAATTGTCATTATTTACATTAAGTTCCCCCCAGCATGGAAGATTTAGGTTTTAGGAATCATGCTCTCATTTAATTTAATACATGGAGGCATGCCACATGGGGAAAAAGAAAAAAAACAACTTGCATTTCTTGGAGCTGCAATCGACCAAGTAAGAGAATGATTCATAACCCTTTCCTGTGAATATTTCTATTTCTTTCCTCTCCCCTGACTTTAGCTGCTTTAGAAAGTCTGCCATGGCAGTTTATTAACTCATCACTTCATGGTTAAAAAGTGCCAATTGCAGCAGCAGGAATCCACATTAGCCCAGCCTAAATTCCTCAGTCAACTAACGCAAGCAGCGAGTAATGTATTTACAGTATGGTGGATTTATTGGTAGCACATTTCTTGTTTCTCCTTTCCTTAATCCCAGCTCCTCTTTGTATAGTCTAGCACTGTAACCAATTAGGGTATTTATAAACTACAGGCCGCTTTGTATGGTCATGAGATTCACAGAGCCAAATCAAAGTGCCTTCTCTTTTATCCTCCAGACAAACATTTAGTTTGATTTACAACTGGAAATTTCTCATATTTTACCATTTGCATCCCCAAAAATACTACATAGCAAAGGTGAAATGTTCACTCATTGTGTTGTATTTTCTCTAACTTTGTCAACCACTGATTTTTTGAGGTTGCCTTTTTCCTTCAAAAAAAAAATCCAGATTTCCAAGTTCCCTTGGATATTACGTTTTAGCTCATAGCACTTCTAATTGAGTGAAGTTTCTTTTCAATGTACCAAATTCCACAACTGCAATTTCACTGGCACTTTGTGGCCTAGAATAAGAACAGATGTGATATGCACGTTAAATATGATCCCCAAAAGAAGTAAAAAGAGAATTTCTGTTTTATATAACCTATTTCTACCCTAATGTGAAAGTGGTGTTTGGCCACTTCATGGTACAAAAGTTTTTTCATCTTTCTCTGAGGCATAATTCTAGCCTGAATCCTATTTTTCCCTCCCAGCATCATATAAGACGCAAGAAAGTTACACTGCCTACTCTGGTATTTATAAAGTCTTCAGTGTGTTGTGAAAAGCTTTCATTGAGAGAGTAGGGCTGAGAAGGACCTCCTTGTGGAGAAACTGAGTCAAAGAAGTACATTATCTTGCTCTTGGAAAGAGACGTTACCACAGAAATCTGATATTAACAATAGGCAAATCACCCTGGTGATTTCCCCAATGAGAAATAAAGTATCAAATTCCCAGTCTACTGCTTTATTTTGCCAAAATAGTCTGGACACAGGCATTAAAAATATATTAGA
>NW_017731475.1:1890357-1893243 GCF_001890085.2 Hipposideros armiger
AAATGTTCAAATGGATGCATGTGGAAACACAGAAATTATTTTTACTTCTCCAGGAAGTAATTCTCATAAATATGTTTCTTTGCTTTGCTTTTGGCCTAGTTCTGCAGCCCGTTACCTTTAGAATTGACCTACCGCAGACAACAATAGGTAATGGTTTTTCCATACTGACCAACTCTGTTTTCTTTGCTACCGTCAGGATTGCAGGTCTTTCTCAAATGATCATATTGAAACATCATCGCTTTTCAAGCCATTTCATCATTTCGTTCTCATTATTATTACTCTTTCCAAAATAGAAAAGTAATGGTTTCACTGTTGTAAAAGCTTTGCTCTGAAGACCAACCTAAGGCAGCTCATTACTGAGTCCATGCTCACCTACCTCATTTATTTCTGTGTTCCAAATGATTCCACCTTACTCATACCCATCTGGTTAACATTTCCTGCTGGTTTAGTGGTTCTCAGCTATAGTGTTGTAACACACTAGCAAGTTTGGAAAGGTCCTGGCAAGTGATTATCATTCATATTGGTCAAAATACTGACATTTGTCAATCATTTATTTTTAAAAATAAATGAGCAGACTTCGGATGATTGCTTACAATGATGTTATCCTCACTCATTTTTAATTCTATGTGCTCTCTTTGGTGGAAGAGCTACAGATGACAGACCCAGGACCATGTCTAACCCATTCCCCATCTTACCAAGGTATGGTCATGGAGTGCATCAAACATTGAATGTCATTTACTACCTATTCTGGTGAGAAAAAATTTAAACAGTTGAGAACCATTATTCTAACATTCCAGTCATTTTCCTAAAGGTCTGTGTACATGTAACTTTCTTCTCCATGACTCACTTCATGTTTTCCTTTTTCTCTTTTAAATGAAGGAATATCATTCTGGCCTGGTGCTGGCTTTTGAATCTAGAGATTGACCGCCACGGTTGTCTTTTGCAGCTCCTTTAGAGACCCGAGGCAGCCCTTTCGTTCCTATGATTTCACCAAGTCCTAGTCAAGAGGAACTACAAAGCACTCTGGGTAAATTTGTTTTGATATGTCAGTCCAATGAGGACCTACTTTTAGAGATTGCCCTTTAAGCAGCCATATGTACATTGTGTTCATGGGTTGTTTCCAAACAATAGAGGGTCTCTTTTTACCATTATACAAAATCTCCTTTTCACTTGATACTTTTACATTAATTTTACATTTGTGCTGATGTGTATGGTGATTTTTAACATAAAATGAGAATGTTTTAAAATATCTTGACAAAATTTCAGGCATTCGAAAAAGAAGAATATTCACAGTGTGTGTCAATGCTATATTTTTTGTTGCTATTTCTGTACTTGAAACGCATTTGGGGAGAAATTTTTCATCTAATATTTATTGAGTATTTCATGGATACTAAGCACAATGCTAAGCAATGGGGTTTTCAAAATAAAACTGTTTTAAAGGTGAATCCTTACCCTGGATGGCTTGCCATCTACTGTAAAGTTAGTATTTAATGATATGGTGCATTCTCAGTGCCACCCAGTACACTACATGTATTTTTAAATTTAAGTCACATAACCACTTTGTAAGATAGGTTCTATTACTTGCCCCATTTTACAGATTTGAAAATTGAGGCATAGAGAGATTTTAAATGTCTAATTCTAATGTCAAAGCCAGATTGGAACCCACACACTCAGTCACCAGAGATCCCGGGATTAACCCCAGGTTTATACTTTACAATGAGTGTGACAGAGAAATAAGCAACAAGCTAAACAAGCAAGCTACCTGCAGGCACCAGGGAAGACTTCACAGAGGTGACATTTACACTAAGTCTTCACATTGGAGTGAGACTTGAAATTAAAGATACAAATGGTCCTTTCCAGTTAAAGACACTTGGTAAAGAGGCACAGGGCAGAGAGTGACAGCCAAACTAATTTGATGAGTGTGCGGGTCACCTAGAGAAACAACGATGGATGAGTCAGGACCGTTGTTTGGGATGAGCTGGCCGTGCTTTTGAGTCGTTCGGCACCAAGGTGTTCATTGTGTGGGGAACCCCAGTTTGCCTGTCCCTTGGCTGAAAAATGAACTGGAAAACAAGAGTTCCCAGGTAATGACACGTGGCTCCTCTGCCCTATCCACGCTACACTGCACAGGGCTGTGTTTAAATCAGTGGCCTTATTTTCCTCCCTTCGCCCCTTTTCCAATAAGCCCATCCTTTGTGTGTGTCTGCTGAAATGAAGTTACCGAACACATTTTTAAATACTTTTTGAAGGAAAAAAAATCTAAAACTGAATGAGCAAATATACCCTGATTATCAAATATTGATCTATTGTAGCCTAGGCCCACGAAGTCACCATCATGGAGAAGTCAAAAGTACTTTCAAGAACCACTGCCAGATATGCTAATTATTTAATTTCCACTCCCTATTTTTTTCTAATGTATCTTGGTTTATTGAAGCAAGAATCATCACCTGCCATTTATCTCAAGTATCTCTCTTGTGAGCCGAATCCAGATTATAAAACAGAGCAGGAAAAAAACCCCAAAAAAACCCAACATATTATGTGCACCAAGTATCTCCTTGGATCCATATATGGCAAAGTGAACAATGTAATTTCCTGTGTCTGCATGAGGTTGCAATGATTCCAAGATAATGTTGAGAGTGGATCTATTGCCATACTTCTTCTGTATTTTGTCAGGAGAAATGTGTCAGTATGTCAGTAAACAGAAACTTTGCTTTTCACATGAGGAAAATAGAAGAATATTTATTCTTATATGGCATAAATACACATCTTCTTATCTGACCTATTTCTTTTCCAGCTCACCTAAATAGCTTGGGAAGTTTATGGAACACAGCAGAGACTTGAAGGCAGTTAGGTAGCACATCAAAGGATAGCCACCTCCAGGACCAT
>NW_017731475.1:1893693-1936187 GCF_001890085.2 Hipposideros armiger
CCCTCCCCCCATCTATTGCCCTCCCACCCCCGATATCATGCTTATCTATTACAATTCCATTGAATCCGTTCCCGCTCTCTAGTGTTTCTTTTCAGAATGTAATTTCTCATCACAGTGAATTACTTGATTTTTTTTTTCATTTCATAGGTACAGGACATCAGCCAAATATGAATGCCATATGACTATCAGTTGAATGTAGGGAAGACATGTTTTTCAGCTAGAACTTTGCTTTTGAATGTATGGTCTACCACTTAATGCTGATAACTAACAATGAAAGCTCCCATTTTTATGCCTTCATTGACCTTCATTTGCCTCATCTTCTACATCCAATAAATAAGAATCTTCATTACCTACCTTCTTTCCCTCTCCCTCCTCCTTCTCTTTCTTTCTCTCCCTCTGTTCCTCCTCTGTCCCATCTCCCCAATTAGATGAACACATTGATGTTGTGGCCTGAGGAATGAAATTAGTAACAAGAAAAGTCACTTTTTAAAGGCGGCTTTAATATTTAAACATGTAGGGAGGTTTTCTGTGGAATTTCCTTCTTTTATTTCTTCCTTCCTAGTTTTTGGGACACAAACTCACTACACAAACTTCTTTCTCATCTTCGTGCTCTCAGAAGGATATTTTTCTATCCTACTTGGGTCATAATCAGTTGTGGATTTCCAGTATTTCCATGCTTTCTTTCTTTCTTTTTCTAAATGGCCCCTTTTTGCCCATCTCTACCTCTTTCATATAGAAGGAAGCCCAAAAAAATAAAACCAAAGTTTTTCTAAGAAATTGGAAGACAAATTTATTTTGTTCGTTGTCAGTTATAATTTGGGGAGAAAATTAAGTGGAAAAATCTGAAATAATAAGAGGAAATAATAGCAATAAAAGAAACCTAATCTCACAGTGTATATTTTATAATAAGTATAGCAGTACTTATTTTAAATAAATATAATAACTGAGATGCTGATATAGGGAAGTTCTTGTAAATTTTCTAAATCTTTTTTTTATTTAGGTGGTTTAATTTTTATGATATTTTAAATGCTTATTATTTACTTTATTACCGTTCTATTTATTAACTTTATTTATTTATAAATCCACACAGAAGCCTAATATAATGACTGCCCTCCACATCCTCATTACCAGTTTCAACTTCATTAACAACAGATGTTTAATTATGTTGCATCCATACCCCACCCTCATTTTTGTATGTTTATTTTTGTGTGCTTTTGCAAACCTCTTTAATGTCTTGTTTAATAGGAGATTCTCAAAATCAAGCACATTAATGTTTTTGCAGCAAAATATATAAATATTCACAATAAGCAGGATAAATAAAGACTATTCAGCTCAGGTTGTGTTGCCAAATGAGAAAAAAAAATTTCAGCGTTTTAGAGCTTTATAGATTTCAAAACTGAAGATAAAAGATCACAGGCTGTTTTTTCTTTGCTTTTGCATTTTTGTACTTTAATGGGAATATCAGTATTGTGTCACCATTACCAACGTATATGTAATTTTTATCAAATTCCTTCTAGTACATGGTTTTATTAGATAGGAGTTTCACAGTTGAATGAATGTATATCCAGGATCTGATATGATTATATGAATTGTCTTAACATATTTGTATAATATACTATATTTTAATTATTTTCTTGTGTTCTGGGGATCCTTAGCCTTAGGAGTCACACTTTTCTAGACTTATGAGAAGGATCTTGAAAGTGGTCTCACCAGAGATTCATTTGCATGAGGTGACAAAAGACATCCTAGGAAAGAACACACTTAGGGATAAGAGCAGCATCCATCTACAACCTGACCCAGCCCAATAACCCTGTGGGAGCAGAGGGTAGCTTTGGAAAAGGCAGCTGTGTGTCTCCAGGAGCACCTTTTGGCCCAGCCCTCATAAACGTGTGCCTGGGCTCTGCCAAAGAGAAGGTCAATCAACTGTTTTCTTTTTCACATGTTGGGTTGTGTTTTGTTTTTAACATCAGGCATTAGGAACACAGGACAACACACAACAATTTGAGAGAGACGCTGTAGGGGTAAAATTGTTCCTCCTGATCTTTGCACTTCACCTGTGCGTGAACCTTGACCTGTCCAAGCCCTCAGCCATGAGGCCCAAGAGCTCTAAAGAAATTTTGTGCCTAAAACCTATGGCATGAGCCTGCTACTAGAATCTCCAGCACCTCTTCTCTGTGACACCCTTGATCCTTTGTCTACTAAGACAATTCCCTGCAGCGCTCTACAACCCTGAATTAAACTCCTCTGCTTTGCCCTTCTCATAATAACCCATAGTAGAAATCCATTTGGCCAGAGGCATTGGGGGACTATTTTGATTATTTTACTCCGTTCAGCCCCCTGATCCTTAACCCACCCAAGGAAAACTGAATCCTCTTTTACTTACCTCTCCTTTTCCTGGGCAGAGTATGGGTCCTTCAAGGTAATCCCTGTTTATTTTTAATGTTATTATCACACAGAATTTTTAATGTTCTTTTAAAATAGATTTTTATAAAACTATTCAGATGGGAAGCCACCTTTTAAAATTATTTTTATTATTATTAGTCCCTGAAAACTATGTGGATATGATGTTTACCTAATTACATTGTCATAAAACTCCTTTATCTTTTTTTTTGTTGTTCTTCTTCGTCTAAAATTGAAACCCTAGGGCAGTTTTCTCAAGGCCATGTGTTATTTGGTGGTGAGCGATATGACTAACTCACAGCCTAAACTTAAGTTATATTTCAGTTCTTTTATAAAAGTTTCTTTTTAGATTTAAGTAAAGACTGTGGAAAAATAAAAAAAATTCTGATTCCTTGACTTTGAAATAATGAATATAGTGCTGATTATTTCTGTGTTCTGCTCTAACTCACTTTTCAGTCTAAAGTTCTAAATTTTATATTTGTTATAAAATAAGAACCATGATTGTTGTAGTTCTTTAAGCAACAATAATTGAACACAGATGTTAGCATGAAAAGCTGAAATATGTTAAATTGACAGAGGATTCTACCACTTGCAAAAAAAAATTTGAAGAACATTGGCTAATCATCATCATGCATTTTAGAGTGTGCGAGAATTCATATTTTATAACATCAGAACCTGTGTTCACTTTGTGTACACTTTGAAAGGTCCATGCTAAACATACAAAAAATTTCAGTATGTGTCTGCTGTTTTTGGCCTGAAGTATGGCAAAATTCTGCTCATCAGTCTTTACATTGGGAGCTTATAAATGAGCTACAGTATAATATATTTTGCAGGTGTATTTTTTTGTAACTCAGTAGGCAAGACATTGCTGATTTATGGTTGCATAAATACTCGAGATGTGAACAAACCAATGAAATGATGTAATTTACTTACATAGTTTGCAGGATAATTTCTTTCCAGTCTTAGCTAAAGCGTTACCAAGAAAGTTGGAGTCAGCAGGCAGTGTGGTATGCTGCAGGGGGGCGGTGCAGAGGAGGGAAGAGAAGCTTACCTGCTTACAGTGGTCACTCATTTTTAAAATCTATTAAAAAAAAATTTAGTAGGAGCTCTCATTGTGCCAGGCCCTGGATTACAGAAGCAGGAAGTGACAAGTTGATATGTTTGTCCTAGAGCTTGTCTGAGTTCTTGCTTCTTGCTCTCCCTCTCATGATGTGCAGGACAGCAGAGGTTATTTTCTCATTCCTAGAGCTTGAATAGATGCACTAAGTAACTATTCATTTCATGGTTTATGAGTTAAGACAGTTCGAAGAAGTTTCTACTCTTCTTACCTAAAAACATTTTACATTTCTTTTTTTAAGGTTACTTGTCTTCTTTGGCAAAATAATATTCCATAGTGACCACCTAATTAAGCAATGTGGAGTGACAGATAGATGGATGGGTGGACAGACAGACGGACACATGCATGATGGATAATTGGCTTATATGTTTACCATGTGAAGCAACCATCTGGTAAAATAAATGCCCTTGAAAAGCAGAGACCAAGTGATAACTAATCCTTAACACACATTACAAATGACCTACCTCATTCTGACAATGTCCATCTTTAATTTCCAGTCATGAATATTTTCACTTGGTTTATTTTCCTTTAGCGTCCATGCTGTAATGCATAATTGGAGGTTGCAGAATGTTCTTTCTACTTACATGCCAAGTGTATGACTTGTTGGTCTCTAGGGTGCTAAATCTCCATTTAGTGGGCTTTGGAGTGTTGGTTATTAAATATGAAGTGTTTCCTCTGTTTCAGCACCACACAGATTGTACACTATTCCTGTGAGGCCCAGAATACCAGACAAACCACACATCAGACCTGGTAAGTTGTTTCTTACTCTGATGACCTAAATTATCAGTACATCTGAGAAGACAGAAAATGTAGTGAAACAGCCAAATGCACCAAAGGAGGGCTATATATTCTTAAATTTAAATAAAGGACAGGCAGATATTCTGATCCCTGTGGATAAGTGGAGCAGTAATGATGAATCCATGGAAGTGACAAGTTTGACTAAGGTTTTTAAAGAGGATCTGATTCGAAGACCGTTATAGAACTTTATCAGCATAAAAGTATTTTTAAAATAGTATTTATGCATAAATCACACACACACATACACACACACACACACACACACACACACACTCACTCACTCCAATTTTCCATGCCAGTTATAAATATAGCATTAGAATTAGCTATGACATATTACTTTCTTTCAAATGTTATTTATCTTTTAAGAAAAGCTGGGCTCTTCAGTATAGAAAGCTCCTGTTCTAGGAGATTACTTTTGCAAATCAAGTATCTGATTCCTTCAGATTATAAAAAAACAAACACATACATTGTGTAGATTGTAAATAGAAAAACTCAAGTGATAACTAAATTTTGGAAAATACTTTAAATTTACTAAATTCTCCAAAGGTTCTAGGATCTCTCTCACTGGATCTTGTTAGGGAAAAGATAATCGGAGGGGTTGTTTTGGTCGATGTAAATTGCTTCTATGCTAACACACAAAATGGACCAAAGACTCTGGTGTTTTCTACCCTTTCTTCACTGTGGCTCTAAAAACTCTTCTTAAAGTTCAAATGACGAAACTGGCTTCCAAATTAATTTTCATGGTGAACATTTCTGCAGGCACATGGAAGAAAGAACAAATAATATTTTCTATCCTTCAGTTGATGGAAAGCCCCTTTTTTTTTGGATTAACCCTCCAATTCCTAAAGGTAATTAGCCATAGAAGTCTTTCATGAACAAATATATCTCCATGTGACTTTTGTATGATGATAGCTGTTGATAGCTTAATGTGTGGCTAGTTATATTAAACATTTCTATGAAATAATAAAACAGTAGCAATAATGGCTAACATTGACCAAGAGCTTACCCTGTGTCCTATGAGGTACAGTTGAGGAAGCTGAGGCATACGAGCTAGGACATAGATTCAAAGTCAAGCAATCAGGCTCGCATGCTTGCTCTCTTAACCACAATACATTTAGTGCTTTACCTTAAAAAGTCTTCTAAACAGAGAATGAGATAGGTGACCTTTTGAAATTTGGGTAAAGCTATCACTCTTAGCAAAGCAGGAGAGAGATTTCAATGGTTTTATCACAGTTCTGTGTTCAATGACTGACTTGTGCCAGGATTCTCAAGGAGCATCCATACTTAGAAACTCCAGAAAAAGGACCATCAACTTACGAATTATGAATTAAGGCTATGACAAATACATACACTTCAGGTTTGGGTTTTCATTGAAATGGGTAATCCTGATCTTCATTCAGTTCCATTTTGGAATGTATCTATTGCTTATAATGTAGATGAAGCAAGACATTTCCATTCAGAAATAGAAATGCCCTTGCCAGTTATTTTTTTTTCAAGCCCAGTGATCACCTCAGAGTACAAACGCAGGTCTCTATTCCCAAATTCAAGTCTATGATTTTTGTACCAGAATTGTGGCTTCTGTAGTCTGAACAATATTTTTAGTAAGCCACCATTTTTTTATTGCCTGGTTAGATAATTTACAATTCTTTGAGAAGTTTTGTTTTTCTTGGCTGCAAATTTCTAATAAGAAAATGTCTGAACTATTTATGTCCTACTTTATTGTAGCTCTGAATAAGACAACTATAAGACCTAGTAGACCCAAACCCAATGGAACGCCTAACGGGAATGGAATGGGAACAGGTAATGATCACAAATTTATTTCCTTTTGATCCTACCAAAATTGTAAATATTTTCATTCAATTTTTATAATTTTCTTGAATTTGCACTTCAATATCATTTTTACCAGTTTTGGAAGTTCTTAGCATAACTAGAATTAAATATTGTAACTCATTCCAAAATCGAAATTTCAAATGTCTCTGAAAACAATAAAAAAGAATTTTTCACTTTTCTAAATTTAGTCCACTAAGCTGCCATATATAGTATTGATTCTTTAAACAATCCTGACTAAATATGAATTACTATATCAAAATATCAAAATAGCTCTTTTCCCTAATTTCAAAACACTTTCCATATACAGACCTGGTCTTTGAAACTGTTTTCAAGTTTATAATTTCACAAGTACCGTTATAATTTTTTTGGAAGACTTGCATCTGTTAGCAGTCTGGAATATGATATTTAAACAAGAGCAATTACCAGTTGATCACCCTTGTTACAGTCATATTAATGTTTCCAAATCACTCAGGTTAATTAAATGACATTGCCCTGACCCAATCAGATATATGGGAGTAGGTATCATACAGATAACTAGGACAATGATTCAATAGAAGTTCAAATACCCAAATTATTAAGTGGATAAATGATAGCTTTTTCCTCAGTATGGGATTGCATCATTCCCTTGTAATATTTTTTAAATAGTACATATCTTGTGTTTGTTTATATAAAAAAGCATGAAATTAGAATTCATTTAATGATATATAGTTAATTGACCCATGATGTTTCCCTAATGAGAAAGAGATGTGAATAATACTTGAATATAATCAGTATGAAAATCATTGAGATTAGTTTTAGAATGTGTTTTTCGTACTTGGTTATTAGATAGAGTATCTGAAGTTCTAGGAATTTATTTCCCTTCAAACAAATTAATGAGGTAATTTCTATAAATTCCTGACTCATGAAAACTAAGAAAACATTCTGATATCTATTTGTGCTCAGCTGTTTCTTTTATTCTTCCCAACTGTGGGATTAGGCAATGCATAGTGTCTCAGATTGACATAAACAATCTGGCTCTAAACAGAGCCAACTTCTAAATATTCAAAGTAATTCCCTTGAGTTTGTCTAAGTAAAAATAGAAGAAAGCATGTATGTCAACAAAGCAAAGGAAAGAACAACTAGCTACGATCAAATTTGAAAGCCATTGACCTTCAGTACAATCAAGTATTGATTCTCTCTAAAAATAGTGCTGTCTTTCAGGAGAAAACAGCCATTATATTTTAATCTATCAGTACTATAAACATTTTTTTCCAAAATCACTTGTAACACAAACTGACATCTATTACCCTCTTGTTTAAATGAAGTCAGCTATGTCATAACTCATCTTACTTAGCATTGGAAGGATGATCTCTTATCAGGGCTTCTTCAATTTAATTAGTTGGTTGCTGGTAGAAAGGGACTGGTGCGCAAAGGTAGACAAATATGAGCTCACTGTTTCCCCTTTCCTTGTTCCACCTGCGTCCTCCCAGTAACTGTTGTATCTGTTCTATGTTCTAATGTCTGTCTATTGGAATTTCCCCTCAGAGAAAGACTTGCTGCCCACCTTCAGAGAGTAAGGTCAGCAGATAGCATTCAACTTTCAGCTCGTTCAGGGTCAGCCTCAGTTGAGAGAGCCTCGAATAAAGATCTGGGCAGTATATTTCCATGTCTACCACAATACACAGAACCACCAAATGATAGTTACCACAGGAATACAAAGTTGGCTCAACATTCAAACAAATTAGTATAATTCACCACATGAACAGAGCAAAGGAGAAAAATCATATGATCATCTCAATAAATACAAAAAAAACCATTACACAAAATTTAAAATTCATGCATGCTTTAAGCTCTCAGAAAACTAGGAATAGGAGGAATTTTCCTCACTGATGAAATACATCTGTGAAAATTTTACAGCTGACATCATACTTAATAGGTAAAGCTGAAATGTTTTTCTCCTAACATCAAGATCACAAGAAAGGGTTCCTATTTTTACCAGTTCTGTTGAAAATAGCAGTGGAGTGTATATCCAAGCAATAAGGCAAGAAAAGAAGTAAATAATATAAAAATTGGAAATCATAAATGACAATATTTAAATTTATGAAAAAAACAATTTAATGCTCTCAGACTATTTGCCTAGGGAATAATGTTTTCAGAAATTGATAAGGAAAAGAATGTTTAAAATCTATTTTCTCCAGGTTATAGACTTACATGAGTCTACCTTACTTTGATTCTGCGTAGTTACAATCTGATTTGTCTACAGAAATGCAGGTGTTCACATTAAGTTTATTTTCTTCTCTGACCCAGTCCCATTATCTCTTCACACTCACTTCTAGCCTCTATTGAGTCTTAATGAGACAGTGTTTTCGTGTCAACTTATTCCTTATCCAATTTTAACATCTTTCCCAGAATATTTATCTTTATTATCCATCTCACACACATTTTCCTATCATTTTACTTGCTGAAGTTTTCAGCCCAGATACGTTACATTTAAAAAAAAAATTGGTTGATAAAAGAAGTGTTTAGGGTTTATAGGACATATTCTTCATGATCTTAGGCCACTTAAGGTTGTGTCCCTGGAAGACTAAAGAAGAAAGCCTCTAAGGTCTCAAAACTATCGACCTTTGATTATTTGAACCTCTATAAAAATCTTGCAGTTTCTCCATAAACCACAGAGGTTTTTAAGCCATCTTAAGCCAAGTTTCTTATTTCATAACATTATTACAGATATCCTGCTTTATGGTGCATTTCATACCAATGTACTTAAATAGTCCTCCACCTGAAAGTTAGAAAGTAGCTGCAGAGATTGAGGTTTTAGGTAAGTCATTCTACAAGAACTTTGTTTTTTCATGGTTTCCAGACCTGTGTCTCAGCTTAACTGGCATATTCTACATATTATAACCAAGTTGAGATCTGACTCCAGAGATGCAACAAGCATGCACTAGACCAGAGGATCACATAAACTACAGCCCCACAGGCCAAATCCAGCTCACTGGTTATTTTTGTAAATAAAGTGTTATTGAAACATAGTTTGCTTTCACAATACAGTGGCAGAATTGAATAGTTGTGACAGTGATGTATGGCCCACAAAGCTGAAAATATTTACTGCCTGACCTTTGACAGAAAAAGTTTTCTGACCTTTGCTAGACAATCTCTCCACGTTTATCCCTATCGAAGAAAGCTGCTGAATTGTGCAGCTATTCTTTCATTCAACCAACAATAGGCCTTTACTGAAGGCCTATTATGTACCAAACAAGGTGTAATTTGGCACATGTGGACAGATACGTTCAATACCTAAACCCCAGACTCCCTTCTCTGCATGCTAATGAGATGCACTTCACAGCCTCCACATGGAGGAGCCCCAGACTGCTCCTCAGTGAGGAATGTGTTGGAGCTGGGGCTAAATCTTCCAGTCCACTGGCTCATCACCCCTGACATTTTAGCCAGGTGCTAAGATTTGGAGACAAGGGTGAGGAGACCCATTTTCCATAAATACCACCCCTTTTTGGTCCCAGGGAATACAGTGTCTGATACATTTGGAAATGGATGTGCCCAGTTTACTGTGTTTCTTTGCAAAGCTTTTGTTACCATGGTTAAAAATACCCAAAACATGACTCCAGTTTTGACAATAAATTCCTAAGAGGTGAACTATGTAAATCCAGAGATTTTTGGAAAACTCCCATTTGGCAATTGGGGGCTCACATTGAAGCCCAAGTGCTGGTGGTGCCCTTCAGAAAATATGGAGATGAACTCTGCCTGAGGGCAAAGGAAATCAGGTCACAGCCTGGGCCAGACAGGTTGACTGGGTGCCAATTCCTGAGGATTCTTCCTCTACAGTGTCTCTCGCACTGGCTTCTTCCTTTCCCTCCTCCCCTTGTCTCTCAGCTACCTTTGGCCTTCACTTGCTCTCTTCTGATTTAGGGCAACAGAAGTTCACTGGTCTCAGGGCTCTGTGCTCACACTGCTGCCTGGCTGACATGAAACCACCGCTAGGGGGAGGCAAGGCGAGTGCTGGAGTTCAGTCTCCTGTCCCCAGTTCCGTGCTCTTTCCCGGAGCCCCACAGCTGCCTTTTGTAGGATTCTCACCAAAGTCCTCCTCCACCACCAGCCTTTACTGCCTTAAAGCTGGAGAAGGTCCAGTTTATCAGCTGCTCCTTTATTGATTTGGGTATTTACATTTAAGGATCATATCAGTATGATGCTTCTGTCTCTACTTATACAGGAAAAGTAACAGAAAATGGCTGGTTCATCCCTTAATTAGAAAAGAGGCCAGGGGAGTTTGTATCTATGGTCTTATTCCTGAAGTAATCCTGCAGAATTTTGGATTCGCTCCTAGATAACCATTCTACTCGACTGCGGCTTGGTGGCTCTGCATGTGCCTGGTGGGGTCCACTGTCAGCCTTGTGTGATTCTCTGAGTTCCATACGTCCGTGGCATGGCCGGATGATACATTTTTGCCTGTCAGAGCCATTTAGCCCTTACACAGTGGCGGCACCTCAAACCACCCAAAAGACAGAGTAGAGGACTCTAGGGCTAAAGTTACTCCGAGCTGTTATAAGGAATAAGAGAAAGAAGAAAACGACAGGAGCCAAACAGTATTCTGTACTATCCCACTTAGTGCTTAAGACATAGGCTTTGGAACCAGGCACAAGTAGGTCTGAACCCCACCACTTCTAGCTGTGTGTCTTTGGGCAAGTTGCTTAATCTCCCCTTGCATTGGGCTTCCTCATCTGTGGGACCTGGGTGGTATCTCCACACAGAAGGATCAAATCAGGTAATGAACATGTAAGGTGCTTGCACAGTATTGCACCAAAATACTTGGGTTCTTTAAGGGTAAAAAGATGTGGAGAAAGGCTGTGAAGAAGGATCTACTGAAGACACACACAGCCTACTAGCCTTCTACAGTATATAGTACAGTTTTTACCCTCGAACAATAATGGTAAGTCAAATCTCACCAAGCCAGGTTAGCCCAGTGACACAGGTGGAAGTAGTTTCCATTTCCCGATGCCATGCTTAGAGTAACCACCCAAATGAGTCATTTCCCCAGCCCCATTACCACTAACAGTGGGCATAGCAAGAAGACTAATGAACCATTTGTTTTCACCATGCCTGTGGGATTAGCCACAAAAGCCACTGACCCCAAACATTTTTTTTCTACCACAATAAGCAACATTTAATTCATGATTCCATACACTATGATTTTATTTATTATCTCTTATTCAAAGAGCAGAGAGTGTGGGATTGCAATATTATTTTTCATCAATTAATGTTAATCATTACTATGATATTAATAATCATAATGTTAATGATACATGGTGTTAATTATCACAGCATTATATTAATTATAATGTTAGTTTATACTATTACAATAATTATAATTAATATTTAATTTCATAAATTAATGTGAGACTATCATCTAATATTTGTCAAGCAAAGCTTTTGTTGTATATTTCTTCAGTATATCTGCCTGCACATTAATGAGATTGAGTGTGTAATGTCCCTACCGAGTCCCTGGGACACAGTAAGCCCTCAAAACAGAATTTTGGTTCTGGTTGTACTTGTCACTGTTAATGTACTAACTAGTATTTTAATTAAATGTCCTTATTTTTTAATATGTGAATTATAGTAAGGTCCTCAGGGTATGGATTCATTTTTTTTCTAGGATTGGCCATTATAGCTAATGTGCTGTTTACTTTTAGATTCTAAAAATGTTTGTTTCTATTCTTTCTTAACGAAGACCGTCAGCCACATCAGGGATGATTACTTTATAATGTAAAAGATCGCAATTTTTAAAAATAGGATGAATTCTAAATTGGTTTTCTCTACCCCTAGGGTAGCCACCCAAACTTTAGGCATGTGGTTTTAGGTAAATGGCTGAATAATAACCACCAGATTGTGTTTGAGAAATTTAGGAGATAGAATATCATACAAAGTAATTTTCAGATCAGTTGCCGCCAAATAGCAGTTGGATTTCCAGCCCTGCCCAGGCCTAATTTACAAATCTCAAAGGTACAGCTCCAGTCTGTGGCCTAATCAGATGGATAGCGAAGGCCTCTCCAGAAATACTTTAAAAGCCAATCCATTAAGTATAAACTCAAACACATTGGAATGTTAAAGTTTTTTTTTGTTTTGTTTTGTTTTAATGGGGATAGAGTAGTTGGAGGAAATTCCTTAAAAAAAACCAAAAAAACACAAAATGTACCCACAAATACTGGCAAAAAAAAAATGGCCAGTCACTGTAGATGAAAACTTCCTGGTGAGGCAGTACCACCCAGGAAGGCAGTGTGGGGTGGGCATCATGGAAAATAAAGGCAAATCCACACTCCACGATCAAATGTTGACTCTTAAGAGAAAATATCACAGTCAAGGAATGTAGGTCTTGAACTTTTTATCTATATGTAGGTGGGAGAAGCCAATTAAAACATATGGGCGCAAAATCACCAGTGTGTCTGCTCTGGAAAGAATGCACATTATCACTGACAACTCTACCAAGTTTCCATGAAGAAGAATATTTAACATATTTTTTGCGGTGTATTTATCCTATTTTCTTATCTCTGCTCATAGGGGTCAAGCAACCACTGAAGCCATCAGGTGCTGGTAGAAATGTGTCAGTGGACTCGACTCACTTCACAAAAAAACCAGGTAGTGAAAAGGTGCTCACCGCCTTCCTCAGCTCTGAGCTGAAACTCAGGCAGTAACTTTTGTTGCTGCACAAAGAGCAGTGTCCACATGGTCCCCAGTGCATTGGAATCATGCTAACTGGACATGATGGTTGCTAGAGAAAACATTCCAAAATCATATTCTTTTGGGGAATGAGAAGTTTTCTGTGCACAAATTACACATTACTACGAACCTCTAATGGGGTCCCAATTGAATAATTGCTTTGTATAATGTTGTAAGGGGCCATAAAGAACAAATGCTGAAGAGTCACTGTGGGTTTTAGTTCTCATCATGTTCAAGTTTTGCTCTTCTGTAACTTATTACAATAGCCTTTTGACTGACATGATTTATATTTCTAGTTTAAGACTATGCTCTATATTTTAAGCCAAAATTGTTTTAGTTGGTGACTTGGAATATTTTTGCATTGAGTAAGAGCTCAGTGCTTTTTGAAAGGACACTGTGAACACTATGCTGTCTGGGCTACAGATATTCCATCAGTACCACCCAGTTCCCCTTCACAGGCATGCAGGCACATGCACACACCCACTTCCTGGTATCTTGAGCCACATGGCAGGAAAAGCCACACAGCATTTTCCTGGATTGTCAAAGATTATCTATGCTTAAAGATTTTTAAGCCAACATATATTATGCAATGAAATGAATTTTTAAGCTATAATACAGGATTAAGGTCGACTCCTCCAGGCACGTCTAGCCTTGACAGCCTTTGTGCAAAGTAGATGCCGTGTGCAATTTTTAAATGATACCGTTTCCCTCCACCCTTTAGGCAAACCATTTAGAAAAATGTGCCATTACTCCATTCCAGGCTGGGAGCCTTGCACTAGAGCGTGTGGGTGGGTGAGCAGGATGGGATTTAGACTGGCTCCCACTTACGCACCCTAGCCAGGTGCCCTGGTGCAACACACAGCCATTTATAGTGAGCCTGCTCTCTGTAGGCACAGGGTTCCAGCTTCTGTCATCAGGGCTCCTTTGTTGTAACTGTTTAAGTTCTGAAAGCGTTTGTTTAATTATAATTACATAATAGAGTTGGGGGATGGGGTGGATCACCCACTAGAGGAGAAATTATACACTTTAACAACTTAAAGCTAAAATGGTGCAAGAATTGTAGTCTCAAAATCAAAGGCAATTGGAGATAAGGAAGCTCAGAAATGCTACTGTTGAGTCTATATGGGAAGCTAAAGATGTTAAATTCCATGCATCTATATGGCCTTTCAGAAGGTAAATATCTTTATCTATAATTAGAAGATATATTTTCATGTACTAATGTGCTTCATTACCCCTGGGTACAATACAAACATTAATTTAGAAGAATGTCAGAAAATATTACTTAAGCACTTTTCTACAGAATCTGTTTTCTGTCATCCAACTACTGGTTACCAAATGTTTTATTTCTAAAAAACCTGTGATTTGTATAGAATGAAGGCTTATGCAGCTTTATCTGTAATATAATCAATCTCTTAGTTACAATCCCAGGCACTCGCCGCCCACCATTGCCACCTAGACCTATTCCCCCACGAAGAAAACCATTGCCACCAAATAACGTCACTGGAAAGCCAGGAAGTGCAGGTACGTCAGTCATATACATTCCTTATCCCTCCCTGATTTGGGTTTTGTAAGCCCTTCTTGGTGTACTAGTTCAGGATGGACAAGCCCGTGGTGTGTATGACACATATCTGTGTTGGCCCTGAAGACTAGACACTGTAAATTACTGAATCGTGTCCTGATTCTGGATGGGTGGGCTGAAGAAAAGCATCTAGGCCAGTATGCTTCTTAGATGTTGGAGCCGAGACAGAAGCTAATTCAGGCCTTTCAAGAGTAGATTTTATTTTGGACAAGATTTTGTACATTGCCAACCCACCAGGGTTCATGGAAAATGTGATGCCTTGTCATCAGCTTATCATTCTGTCTTCTGAAATGAAATCCTATATATCTCACTGAAAGCTCCCCTGCCCACCAGCCTTCACACTGGCCCTAGTATTACGAAGTAGGAGAAAGAGTGGAGATGAAACTAGGTTGTGCAACAAGGCAGGAATATATTTCAGAAGTCAAGCTACCTCTCACTTCTGTGCCTTGGCATGTGTTGTCTCCTTCCCATAGAATGACCCCTCCCAGTCACCTGGGATACTCATATTTTACCCTTTTCTTGAAGAAGCCTTCTCTAGCTCCTCAAAGTAGTCTTAGCATTGCTTCTCTGTTCTATATGTCCTTGATACAAACCTCTGTTAAAGCCAAGAGCAAATTGTTTTATACCTGTTGGTTTGCATCCTTATCTTCACCTACTAGACTAAGAGCTCTGTGATGATAGAATTCTTGGTACATTTTCTCTGAGTTCCCAGAATCAAATCCAGTGCTTGACACATAGAGGATATTTGATAAGTAATTGCTGAGAGAATAAATGAGTGAAATTAAGAATCAGTGAAAATTGACCCAGTCCAGAGCAAGCTTTACCTCATTTCTCTTAAGGGTTCTTCTGCTGGACTTGACAGCAAATCACATGTTCCCCATCTTGTCTTCCTCTCTCCACCATCTCTACTTCCTAAATATCATAGATAGAATTGGGATTAAAGTGTTGAAGACAGCTGTGAAATGTGAAAGTGGTAAGGGTTTATGTGAAACAAAATCGATGTCACACTTTTTATAGGATAAAAGAGGGCGTGGTGATGGAAATGCTTTTAAGATGCATCACATGTAAAGTGAACACTAGATTGTTTTAGATGAGGAAGGAGGACTCAGCCTCTCTGCTTCTGGTGCCTCCCTGAGTCAAGGCCTAGGGACATAGCCCCATTGAGGATACCTGGTTTTCCTCATTAATTGGAACCGGGGGTCAAATTGGATGAGCCACAGAGTGAAAGTGACACCTGAGTGTCTCCCAAGAAAAACTCAGGGGACCCCACACACATGGCTTCCCTGTAAGGCTGTGTCTTCAGCAGCAGCTCGATGGCCTTGGTTCCTGCCATATAAAACCCTTGTTCTCTCCCATCAGTAAGTATAGCTCTGGTACAGCCCGCCCAGCCTGAAGAATAGAACCATAAGCACATTCCACTTGTGAGATTAACTCTGGTCCCCCACTTCCCCGTCTTGCTACCCACCTCTAACTCAAAGGAAATGGCTGCATTGAAGAGCCAAACACAAACAGGGGCAGTCGCACAGTTTGGGCCTGATGACCATCACAGAAAGTGCATCCTGCATTCAGGAATCTACGAAATGTTCTGGGCCTGCTCCGAACATGCTCTCTCTCATTTGTGCCCGTGAGCGCTGTCTTAGGCTACCCTGTGGCCTCCTCCATTTGTCCCCTATGTCCAGGTCTACTGAGGCCTCTGAGTCCCCCTCTCCTTGACAGGGTGAAAGTGCTATGCCGGCATTTCCTGCTGACTCTGCCCACTCGAAAAAGCTCCTGCGGGCAGCTGTGCAACTTCTCTTGGTTTTTGCTCACTCTCTCATTGTGGCCGTCTCCCACCACAACCAGGAGCACGAGTCTGAGGGGTTGGACCAGAGGCCGATCTGAGTGACTCATCCATGATTTCATGCTGGGCCACGGTCTGTGGGTCAGTCTTGTACCCCTTGACACTTCATTGTCTGAGAATGATTCCTTTTTCCAGGACTATAAAATCCAATCTAGCCTCCAGGGTACTCTAGACACCCAGACTTGCCTGAACCTTGGGATGGATCCAGTTTTGAACACCTATTAGTGTTTTTAGTGGAGGAGACACTTGAATATGGCATCTCTGGGCCCGTCTACTCAGTCTGCTAGCCCAGAATCATGGATGTTATCTTAGAAATCTTGTTCTTCGTCTTCTTCAGCCATGCCAATTAATCTCCAAGTCAGGCCACTCCACCTCCTTGACATCACTCAGGCCTGATTCCTTCCGTGCAGCCTCACTGCTCGTGCTGTAGTTCACAGTGACACTGCGCTTGCCTGCACAACTGCTTTGCCTCCTGACCTGTCTCTCAGCAGCCAGCCTTGCACCCTAACCATTCACCCTTTTCTCATCTGATCTTGTTACTTCCCTATTGAAAATCTTCTAATGGGTCCTTGCTGCCTAAAAATAATGTCCAAATCCATGGGATGGAAGGTTCTTCATGACCTGCCCTTTCCCGCCCTCCACTCTCAGCTCTTACTGCACCCGGGGCACCCAACTCTCACCCCTTCAAATTAAACGCTCCAAATGGTTTCATACTTCCCTGACTTGGCTTTCCTTGCAACCTCTGACTAGCATACAGCTCTCATACCTACCTACTGATCACTTCTCTTCTTTACTGGCGCATTCTCTGTGAAGACATTTCTACCTTCCCCCAATCCCAAACCCTTCATCTTGCCCCACAGACATTACTATTCTCTCCCCTCTCTGTAACCTTATCCAGCTCTTTCACAATATCTATAATGCTTCAGTATATTGGATCACACATCTATCTCCATCAAGGACACCAGGTCTTGTTTTCTCTCCAAGCCTGGCATTATAGCATCAAGCTAATGGTAAGTGCTTAATAAATATTTATTGGATAAATAAATGGGGAACTTGGCAGTGCTCCTAGAAAGCCTGACTACTCGGTATGAACTCTCTGTTACAGGCATCTTTTCATCAGGCCGAGTAACTTCCCCACCCTCGAGGGCAATGCTCAGACCTACTGGAGATCCCTCAGAGGGAACAGAGATGGACAAAAAGCCACCCACAGCTCCTGCCTCAGGAGAAGATCTTGGTCAGTCACTTTCCACTGGATGCTTAGCTACAAAGTACTGAAAGATTTCAAATTAGGGGCGAAAGAGTCTAAGTTCTGGATCATCTATTTTACTCAATTTTATGATTAATATGAGTCATTTTAAATGATACTTATTTTTAATGCTTTCGTATAGAATATGCTCCTTTGCTTCACAGACAGAAGCATAATTTTTTTAGGAAACTCTTCGTGAAAACATCTAGATTACCCAATACTTCTTACTAAATTACATGTTATTACTAATTACACATATCTTAATTTATTAATGAGTTTTAGCTGCTTGGTTGTAATCCTTAAATCATTATTTGTTATACCCCAGAATACCTGCAGCAGAACACAAAGGCCTTTTATTATGAATAATATGCAGAATAATAATAATAATGGAAATTAAAGTTGCCAGCAATTGACTAGGAGGCATATTACATATTTATAGTCTTTACTGCCTTTTTTATTATATTGTGGAACTTTATCTTTTGCCAAAATTATTTATTATATTCCCTTCTCAGGTAATATAACTGACTTTAGCTCAAGTCCAACAAGAGAAACTGACCCTCTTGGGAAGCCCAGATTCAAAGGTATGTATGATTGGCTCCAAATCTCAATTTTGACAAGGCTATCTTCAGTGGGTGTATCACTCAGCTGTTGCTGTGTAATGAACAACTATACTATAATAAGGATTATAGAATAATATAATCTATAATATATTATAATGTACTAAGAAGGATTTACTTCTCATGTGTGTACAAGTCACCTTCACGATGTTAATGACATGGGGGTCAGCTGATCTAGGACGTCCTTGGCTGGGTGGTTCGTCTACCAGGTACAGCTGGGTCTCTTGAGGGTTGGGGCCAGGTCTGCTCCTCATCTGCTCATTCTGTTGCCCAGGAGGAAGGACCAAGGGTGACCCAGGAGAAGTCATCCTCATGACTAGGCATCCTTGCAGAGTTCTTTGACACACAATGTCACTTTTAGGCCCAGTGCAAAGGTTATTTTGCCCTGTTTTAACATTTCAGAGGTTTGAGGCATAAGCCATGCAAGCAATTCCTCTGGGATGGCAGCTCTGACTCCATTTTAAAATGGCCCCATTTATTATGTTTTACAGAGGTTTTTATGGAATTTGAAAAATTTTTGGCTATTATTTCTTCAAATTGTTTTTGCCCCCTTTTCTACTCAGATACTAAAATTATATGTATATTATACGCCTGAAGTTGTTCCACAACTCACTGATGCTCTGTTTATATTTTCAGTTCTTTTTTTATCTTCATTTGTAATTTGGGTAGTTTTTATTACTATCTTTAAGTTCACTAATCTTTTGTTTTGCAATAGCATATCTGTATTAATCTCATCCAGTGTACTTTGTATTTTATACATTTTAGTTTTCATCTTTAGAGATTTGATTTGGATCTTCTTTTATCTTTCATGTCTTAACTTTTTGACCACATGGATTATAGTGATAACTGCTTTATTGTTTTTGTCTAATGATTCTAATATCTATGCAAGTTCTAGGTTGACTTCAAATGACTTACTTTATTCCTCATTATGCGTAATATTTTCCTGTTAATTTCATCTTGTTGGGTGCTGAATATGTTTTTTTAGTCCTAAAATAATTTTGAATTTTGTCCGGGGTTGCAGTTAAATTACTTGACACTACTTGACCCTTTTGAGTCTAGCTTTTAAGATTTACTAGGTGAGACCAGAACTGTATTTAGTGTAGGGCTAATTATTGCCCACTACTAAAGCAAAACCCTTTGAGTACTCTTTCCAATGCCCCATAAATTATGAGGTTTAAACCATGATCTGGAGGAACAAATGATTCGGGATATTAGCCTAAGATATACCTACTTATAAAAGTAAATCAACAAAAAACTCCATATTATGTATTCCAGAGACATATATTATGTAGTCTGAACCATCCACATCCCTGCTCTCACCTATCTGCTTATAACGTGAGACCAAATGTTCTCAAACAGATAATTATATTTATGAATTTACCTTCCTCTTCTTTACAAGCTCAAAAAGACTAAGTATCAGACTCCTCTCTCTCTCAGGTCCTCATGTGCGCTACATCCAAAAGCCTGACAACAGGCCCTGCTCCATCACGGACTCCATCAAACGGTTCCCCAAAGAGGAAGCTTTTGAGGGGAATGCCACCAGCCCACCACAGAACCCACCTTCCAACCTCACTGTGGTCACCGTGGAAGGGTGTCCCTCGTTTGTCATCTTGGACTGGGAGAAGCCACTAAATGACACTGTCACTGGTAAGAGCATGGCATGAGGACTATTACTACAGTGGGAAGCTTTGATACTGCGATGCATTGGGACTGTGGGACCTTGAGTCAAGCTCTGACCTGTGAGGAATAACTCAGGAGGAGCAAGTCGCAGCAGAGTTCTGCTGTCCTGATGGCACATTCTTGCGAGAAGTGTCATATGATGGGAAACAATCACCTTTGTCCTGGTTAAGGGCTCTGTTAACACATTGTTTGTGGGCATTTTTCTCTATATGACGAGTTTACTCGTTTCCCGCAAACAATAAAAAACCCACTTATCTAGTCTGCTTCAAATTAATCCCCAAATGTTGTTTTATCAAACCATTTGTTATTGCAGCAGCTATTGATTACAGATGTACATCATTTCTCCCCCAAGTCTTTTTAGAGGACCAATCACTATGGTAACCGTATTACAGAAAATTGCTTTGCCTCCTTAAACTTTGAAAGCGGGCATTTTTCTCTATACGACGAGTTTACTCGTTTCCCACACACAATGTGTTAATTTAGCAGACCTCTTTAAATTACATCTTTTCATTTCCTCTTAGAACTGTTTTTTCACAAAGTGAAGATACAGCTAGTCTTTTCATTACCAAGTAAACGACAAATAATATGTGGGAAGTTGCCACTGCTGATGATATTTAAACCAGCTTCCCTTTCAGCAACTCAACTTCTAGATTGACCTAGAACTTTCAAGCAGGTGAAAAGTTATTTCAATCATTTTAGGAGACATGTTTTAAAAATTCTATTCCTGGTCAATTTTCTGCTCATCTCAGGAAATTTTTACTTTGCCCCCAATTCCTCTAAAAATGGCTGTAAAAACAAGAAATTCTGAGTCATTCTTTGAATTTGTTACATGAGAATGTAATTCTCCACCGTGAACAGGATAATTAAACTAGAGGGGAAGGGGGAAAGACTCATGACCTTAGTCAGCTAGAGGACATAATAAGTAGCGTGAGTAATGGGGGTTCCTGCTGCCCGTGTCCCTGCCATGTGCCTGGGTGAGCAGAAAGGCAGTAGAGGGGCCCACTAAGAAGCTGTCAGGAGTAGAGAGCAGTATACAGGGCAAGTGGGGGATGAGGGTCTGCCAAAAAAGTCTTCTTTGACTAAAGGAGAAAAACAGCTGTTATTTTTCCTCAGACAAAACCATCTGGCCTGGGCAGCTTCCAGCATAAGCAGCTTATCTTTGCTTAGCTGGCTTTTTAAAACCATATTTTGTGCATTTTCTTTCTCATGCAAAGTTTACCTTTGTTTTGAGAATGAACCAGTCACTGCACATGGTTCCTGGGGAGTTGCCTCATCCTGTTTCTTTACTGGCGACTATGCCAGTAGGTACAAAATCAATATCTAAAAACATCTAATAGCTAATAATCTAAATCAGTATCTAAAAATCAGTCAATCTCTAAGTATTGATTATCTACATGTATTAAAAAAGTTAAAAACTCTCAATCCATATACTGTGCTAACTAGGAGATCCTGTGATAGTCTGAGACTTAGTTCTCACAAAACCAAATGAGCTATAAAATTTCATTTGCCTCAAAGATGTGCAACGTCAAGTTGGAATTGGTTAATCTAATATATCAAATAATCTATACATCTAATACATATTCACTCACATATGTCAATTTTATGTGATGTAACTTTTTTAAAGCAGAAGGATTTTCCTTTCTGGTTCATTATGTAATATTTTTTAAAATTATATAAACTTTTAATCTCAAAGAATCATGAATATGGTATACTTTATCTATCCAACCGATCACTTTTGTAACATTGTTACCAAATGATAATGGGTTGCTTGAGATCTTTCACAAGATAATGGATTTTTAATACCAGTTTTCATGAATTAGGACCACATCTCTTTAGCTATAATATTTTCTAAATAGAAATGAGTCCATATTTAACCATTACCCATCTAGTTTGCACTTAAATGTTGGACCATATACCCTTTTGGTCTATTCTATTTTTTTTCATTTCTCTTTATTTTTAAATTGTTCATTAATACCACTTGTTTTTAAATGCAATCTTTTATAAACCAGCAGCTCAGATAATACAGAGATTAATTCTCATGTCGCCGAAAATGGTTTTGTAAAAGAGGATGGGGAAAGATAACAAAAAGAGAGTGAAATATATTCTTTATTCCATGAGTTGTCTTCTGTCAATAATCTATCTTTTAACTTTACCTCTAGTAAATACATACAAATTCAGTTGCTTCTACATGTCCCTTTTATACTAAGGTAGAAATAGGTACACCTAAGAAATTGACCATAGCCTGGGTCTCTGGACAACTTAAAGTTAAGTTTGTTATAAGGTGTTGCTTTGTGATATGCCAAGAGTGTGTTCACACAGATTTAAATCTCAGACCGGCTATGTTCTAGATATGCAACTTGGGTATACTCATATAATTAGCCTCTTTGAACTTTAGTTTCCTTATTTGTATTAATACCCATTGTTATCAATTTATCATAAGGTTAAAATTAAACAGAGATTTTGAATATGCAGCATAAATTAGCAGCTGTTAAATTAATGTTTGTCAGTAGTAGCAGTAGTAGAACAGTTAGAAATAGATCACCGTTACTATTGTCATGCTCTGTTGATCAGACTGTGATGTTCCCAATCTTCATAATAATTTTTTTTTCTGTTAAATGAATTATCTCTTGATAGGTCAATAAAACTCTCTGAGGGGCGGGGGGAAGACAAATTATTTAGTTTTAGTTCTTTATAGATTTCCTTATATCTTACTGTTAGTGGAGTTATAAATAAATCCTATATTTCAAAAGAAATACAGACATATACTTAAGAGGCTACCTTTACCTCCTGAAATATAGTCATAATGTGTCTACAAATATTCATTCCAAGTTAGTATAATATTCCACTTTTATGATGTTAGTGGATTTATGAAAAAGCTATTATCACTTTAAAACATTAAAAATGAAAGATATATTTACAAAGTCCAAAAATAGTCATTCAAAAAGTTTGAATTCTGAGAGAAATTCTAAATATCTTTCTAACTGTGAAGATAACTTCTAGATCCATTTTGAGAAATATTGGATTTCGGAAAAGCCATGACACATTTTTGCAATGAAAAACATAGAAAAAATACGTCATCACTTTTCCAACAACTCAATACAATATTTCAGGACAAAAATAGTATTATATCAACCTTTAAAACTTGAGTCAAAATAAAATTAGAGAAGATGTGCTATAAGAGTTTCAAGCACTAAAGAGCTAGGGTAATAGTAAAAATCACACAGTTGATGAGAAATATCTCAAGCAAATACGTTTTTTTGAAAGTGGTAGATTTCATGCATAACCCAGTGGAGAGTAATATAATTTGTTCTTTTGGTGGCTAAGCAGCACTTGAATCTTTCCAATTGGAATTGTTCAAATTTGTGTGACCCTATTTTTAAAACACATCACAGGAATAATAAGGGATAATAAAAGCAACAATAATAATAGATCTACCTGTTGAGTAAAATACATGCGAAATAGTATTAAGCATTGCCATATGATCCTAATTTAATTCCCACAAGCAACACTATGAAGAGATATTACTGACGTTTTACAGATGGGAAAACTGCAACTGATATAGAGGCAAGTGACTTGGTCTGTGTCTTTCCATCAAGCCACACAGTTTCCAGTTTTTTAAAAATCAATTTTACTTCCATTTTAATTGCTCCTATCTTTTTCTAGTATATATCACTTCACAGCTGAAGAAAAGATATAAAATGGAAATACTGAATTCAGGGTCCTCCCCCCTTTCTCTAGTCTCTGTTATAACAGGAAGCCAACTGAAGTGGGAACAAAAAAGAGTTGGGAAACTACAAAACAAAAACAAAAACAAATGGTTGGAAACAAAGAGTCTGAGGAAGAAATACTAAATACTAGCCCTTAGCCCTTTAATAGCTGCACTAATGTGTCCAGATACAATAGCCTTTGCCGTCCAGTTTAATTTTGAATTTTTAGAAGGATAGTCATCAGAAATTATTCAGAAACAGTTATGCTCCTTTTGGGAGTGTTTTTTTAAATATAGCTTTAAAAATCTTTCCCAAATTAAAATTGGTGATTATAAGTTTCCTAAGTTATTCTATAGTCTCAGTTTTATTTCTAGTATCCATCTCCTACCTTTGGTCTCAGAGCTATTAGCAGAAATCCCCAGGAACTTGCCAGTTCCTTTGAAGCCTTTCCACTTTCCCTAATACCCACCTCTTGTGTAGTTAGTTCTTCATAGTGATGAAGCTGATTTTGAGTAGGCTTTTGTTGTGATTTGTTGGTCGGGTTTTGTTTGATTTTTTTTTTTAATCCTCTGCATGATCATGTCACATACATTAAACTCCAATTGAGAGCGGGGAAAACCAATTAACAAATTTGTCAATTATATTCTGAAAGTCTTGCTCTTTTGATTAGTTCATAGAAACATGCCTTTAAGTTAAATTTATGCAGATCTCTATGCAGGCTTTAAGGACATAGTTTCTTTTACAAGGATAATTATCAAGGAGGCATATGTAAACAGTATATACAAAACTTATGTAACTTATGTAAGCAGTAGGTACAAAAATCCCATAATTCTACAGATCAAAATAATGATTTGGTTAACTGGTATTTGCTGCTATAATTTTAAACTTGGAGAAGCTTTTTGCAGCTATACAACGTATTCCATGGCCTTTTCCCGAAGTATATTATAAAGCCTCATAGCAGGAAACATGGCTTCTGCTCAAACACCACTCCTCATACAATGCTTTCAAACAATGTAGCCTGACTAACCTAACGAAATCAGAGGTTACCAGTATCCAGAGCTACCATAGGAGCGTCACTGGTCTTCACAATTACCAGGCCTTCCTTGCTCTGGTAAAGGGGAAGCCGAGATGGTCAATGAGCAACTCCCCAAATGCTTTGGGACCTTCATCATCTGCTGACCATCCTCATCTGGAAACCGCTAATGCATAAGATGTATACGTAATGTATACATAATGTATAATGTATAAGATCAGAACTGCAATCTGAGTTGCTCATTTTTTTGACAGTGACTTTTATTATGTTATTAGCTTCAAGAACAATTAAGTCAGTGGGAACATAAAGACAAGTACCTGTTGGCTTTTTCGCTTTTCAGAATATGAAGTTATATCCAGAGAAAACGGGTCATTCAGTGGGAAGAACAAGTCCATTCAAATTACAAATCAAACCTTCTCCACAGTAGAAAATCTAAAACCAGACACAAGGTAAGCCACCAGTGCCATTACAGGTAAATTCTGAGAGTGCAAAAGTCATAGCAGAGGAATGGAATGACATCATCCTTCTGTGTCTTAAGGGAGGGCCTACTGTACATTTCATTCTTTGGTTTTCCAACACAGCACTAAATACCTTCAGAGTCATGTTTTACAAATATGCAAGTTATTGGTGGGGATACAAGAGTTAACAAGATGGTCTTGTAAGCTGACAGGATAGCTGGGAATATTGAAAAGTAGAAGGCCATTAGTACCAAATGTTGATACTAATACCAAAATCTAAAGAAGGAAAAGTCTGTGGATGAGAGACACCTGTGGTGTGCATGATATAAACTAAATTTGAAGCACAGAAGAATTTAGCTGGCATGCTGGGAAAGAGAGGGCAAGGAAATAAAAGCCATATAATAAATGTAGGTGAAAGTTTATAATATTTAATGCTTAAAATACCTAGAGACTAGTCCCAGACACGGCAATGCTTTGCTTTTGGGTCCTTTTATCACAGACAAATGAGAATAGATTTTTGAAACAAGAAATAAATATTAGCATTGTCCTATAATAAACAACTTTTCTTGGTATCCCTTATTACACATTAATACAAGGTTGTTTATATTATTACATAGTTTTGTGATTCCTTTATAAATCTAAAATACCCAATATTTTATCAGTTCATTTTGTTATTATAAGAAATATAAGGTCCTTCACATTTCTAGAAATGTGCTAAGGATTTTTTGGTTTGCTTTGGTTTGATTTTGTTTTACATGGCTAAATCATCAAATTTAGCAATTTGATGATTTAAATAAACAAAAATAAATAAATAAACAAATAAACTAACTAAATAAACAAAACAAAAATCAAGGAGATTCTCAAATGGATATAGCCAAGCATTTTCTTAACAAAGCTCATATGCTAAACTCATTCCTGGACTAAATTTTACTCTCTGTGGGAAATCAATTCTTTCCTCAAACTCCAAAACACTGTTTGATAAATTGTCTATGCTTTCAGTAAAAAAGAGAAAAAAAAACGAAAAACTGGTATCTTAAGTTACAGCACACCAAGAAACATAGAGGAGTTTTCAGAGGGACACAATTGGGAATTTTTCCAGAGTGAATATTTCATAGCTTGATAGTTCCTCAGTGTTGAAAAAGATCAGCAGAGGTGAAGACTGAAATTCCAGCATCAGAGATTTTTTTTCCTCTAAGTTTTACTTTCTGAATCTTTCACTGTCATCATTTGATTGAATTGGATTGGGTATTGATTGTGACACCTGACAGAGTTTATTTTGGCTCTGACAGCAGGGAGACTCTTCTATTCTTTTCAGGGGAAAAGGAAGATCTAATTCATTTTGATGGTTTGCTGTATATAAACTGCAGTCGAATACTGCAAAAATAACCCTTTTCCACAAGCATTTTTTTTTCCTTTCAAGCTCTCTATTTTAAGCTGTAACATGGAAAGTTTTGCGACTGCTAATTTTCTTAAAGGATATGTTAGCCAAAATAAGCTTATATTTCAGTAATTATCTTAGTTCTGTTTTCTTAGCAAGATTAACAGGAGAGAGCCTATTTTTACCATGATATATTTCAAGGAAAAAGTAAAAGAGAAACGTCATTTAATTTGGACTTGTTAATAGGTGGGTTTGGGCTTACAGGACTTGGATGGTTTCTCTCTTCAGTTTCCTGCTTTTTATTCCACTTAATAAAAAGTGAGCTGTGTAGTATACAGAAAGTACATTGAAAGGCATCCAATTTCGTTGTGTTCCTTTTCTGAATCAGGCTGTCCCCCCATCTCACAGTGCATCTATCAGCGATAATCAGAAGTAGAACAATTATTCCAGTGACATTTTAAACCCGATTTGTTTGTAAAAGTTTGTTTGTTTGTGTTTCCATTCAGCTAACTTTGACTGTCAACAAAGTGCTTGGTGTTGTGGCTACACACATGAATAAACATGCTGCCTGCACTTAAGAGGAGGCTAGGGGGGTAGGCAGTTAATAACCAGTTGTCTATGCAAAGTGGTGAGAGCTCTGGTAGAAGTATGCACACAGAGAGATGGGAACCCAGTGTGGGTGGCGCTTCACAGAGCCTGAGGGAATTAGGAAAAACTTCCCAAGGAAAATAGACACCTGAGCTGAGGCTTGAAGGATTAGCAGGAAGGAGTTAGCTAGGTGACTGGTAGGAGAAAGGAACGTCCCCGCGGGGACCAAAACGGCATGGTTGTGTGCAGTGAGCAATGCGCTATTTTCACCAGGGTGAGGGGTGAAATTAATCTAAAAAAAAACGGACTTTTGTTAATGTCATGGCAGAGTGCCATTTTGGCATCTGAAATAATTGGTAAAGTAGGTGCAGAGAGAAAAGTACCTTTGGGCTGAGCTACATTTCATTCTGGAATCACAGGACCAACCAGGTCATGGATTGTAACTGTTACAGGACTCATGCTGATTGTTTCTGGAGTTTGCCTCAGACTGAAAGACAAGCTTTATCCTGCCCTCAGGATGTGTGTCTTGCTTATCTCTCCTGTCCTTCATCAGTGGGCCTTCTAAGAAGGACCTCTACAGCCCATTCTCTTCTCAAGATAAGCAAAGCCCAAAGGAAGCCCTTTCCAGATTTGTCTTTGCGAAAAGCAATATTAAATTTAGGAATCCCTGAAATCAGAACCCCATGCTGAGTTTTACTACTTGGCATAAGTTTGGGGCCATTCAGTGTATCTATGTGGCATCTTTAGTTATTTTTAAGGTTTGGTATGATTGAATGAAATCCAAGAGGATATAAAGATTGTTAATGTTCATATATATGATTTGACCAGGATTATATTGATAGTCCCTAATGGGTCATGATTTAAAAGTTGTACATCAGGAATTTGAAGAAAGAACACTTTCCCATTTAGGGCAAATATAATGCATGCAGATGTAAAGGCGCTCTAATGAAAATTATTTTGTGTACAATACGTGAAACTTTGTGGTGATCAAGTAGCTCAGTAGAACCCCAGCCCCGGTGAGCCTGGGAATGCATTCTGCACTATCTTAACAGGTATGCTAGAGATTAGTTTGTTGAAAGGCCAATATTGCTTGGAGATGAAATATTAAAATTATTTGTTGAAACCTCTATTAGTCATAATAGCAATGATTTAAGGAAGAATAAAGTGAAGTTGAATTTCATTTAAGATTTCTGAAGTCTGACGGTACCTGGAGAAACAAAACTAACACCCATGAAACTGGAGAGCATCATAAGACAGCATAAAAGAAAGTGCCAGTCAGTGTAGGACTTCCACAGGAGAGTTTATCAGGAGAGAAAGCCTCATGGAATACTTGAGACTGGACCTTGACAGTAAAGGATAGGATGGAAGGGGATAGGCTGGTGAAAAAAGAGCAGCAACAGCATTGTTCATTCAAATCACATACATGTGCATGACTTTGGTGAAATACAGATAGTCCTCCAAGTTCCCACTGACAGCAAAGCTACAGCCAGAATAATAGAATTACAAGTACCCAAATTTAGATGTGTCGGCTTTTTCAATGCAAGCTTTTTTTCTACTCTATCACAGGTCGGCAAATTGCTGCTTGTGAGCCACATGCAGCTCTTTGGGTATGTTCTGTCTCAAAAGTTTGCTGACCCCTGGAAGAGCCAATCCTGTTCCTCACAACAATTTAAAAATTACTCGAGAGCCATAAATATATTTTTACATAATCACCATTATGTGAATAATATCCTTTAAAATTTTTATAAATGAAACTGATAGTTTTATTTTCATTTTCAATTTTACTTCAGAGCCACATTGTACGTACCCAAAGAGCCACATGTGGCTCACGAGCCGCAGTTTGCTGACCCCTGGAGGCTCTTCCATCTCAAAAGTTTGCCAACCCCTGCTCTATCACATTGTTAAGGCAAGGTATCTTTCCATTATATCTTTTGTGCCCCAACCATGATCCAAGATTAATGCTAATAAAAGACTGTAAAACAAAGAGGAAGTGTGGACAGGATGCGGCCACCAGTTGGTTTTGATTAGCTATAAAGAATGAGTTTGGTCACATTTCAGCGCTTGGGGAAATTTTTAAACCAAAATATACGGTAAAACTGAATTCCCAAAATAGGCAAACTTTGAATTATAGCTGTGAAAATCCTCCCTCCCCTCCCCTTAGGTTCTGGGATTCCCTATTTGAAAAGCTGGAAGATAATACCTTTTGAAAGAATTTTACTATAGCTGTATTCCAATTCTAGGAGACTTATGTCAATAATTTACTTTAATAGCGTTTTCCACCATTTGTCCTGACTAAAAACAAAACATGAGATCTAAAACAGGTGATAATAACTGGCTAATCATTACACATGGATGAGGGTGGAGTAGAGAGCATGGTGTTAGACCATTTCACCTAGGAGAATCAAGGCAGAGACAATAGATCCACAGAGTTTTTTCGGTTCAAAATTATAAATGTTCACACAGTATTCTAGAACCAAAAAGACAGTGGGCTGTGCTACCTTTTCCTCTCACAGCCTGTTTTTATGACTGAGCCAGGTTTTTATATACTCTGCAGCAGCCTGACAAATAGCCCACAGCAAGAGGCCTTCCACCAGCTGTTTTGCTGCTGGGAGAATTCAGCAACACACCTGGCATGCGAAGTTTCTGTCTATAGAGAGCGGAGCTGCACGGCTTCTCAGGGGCACCGAGGCACAACTCCAAAGGTGGTACGGTGGGGCCCGCCCCAGCCTTGCTGGCAGCTGCTTGCAACTGCAGTAAGCTATGGTCGTATATGGGCACAGGGAAGAAGGGCTGTTTGTGAGGAGCCATCACTGTCTTAGTCACATGACACAGAAGAGCTCTACTAACAGAGGCAAACTACTGTGGCACAACTCCATCATCTGTGTCTTTAGAGGATCCCTCACTCACCCCCTACCCCTAAAATACAAAGAAAATGTAGAGATGCTGATATCCAGGTGAATCAGTGCCCATCGAGCCCATGCCCCAATATTTCTTTTCCACTTAATTTTTCCCCATGAAATCTCAACATGTGACTTGTGTTGAACTAAAAGAAAAATAATAAGAGCCTCTCCTTTCTGGGGCCAACCACTTTGTTTGCAAAGACCACTATGATTACTTTCAGTTCTGTGAATGGAAGAACTGGGAAAGCACATGACTTAAACAATAAGCCCTGCACCACTGCTTAAAGGGACATGAAGTGTGCTAGCTGATCTCTGAAGTCCTTCCCAGCTCTGAAAAGGGAACAATCATATCTGAAGCCATGCACAGAATCAGTGGGAAAACTGAAACTGAAAATAAAATAAAAAACCTAGGTCAGTCTTACAGCGAGTAGAGTTGTCCTGATAAACCATTTTTCTTTGAATCTATGTCTGTGGTCTGCAAGTTGTCTTCAGATTGTTTTTAACACACATTTTGAGGAGCCATTGTTCTTCTGGATGAACTGGTTGGGCAATAGGGATGGACACACACAATCACTGTACACTAGCTTTAAAAAAAGCCCTTTAATCTCACTATTCTCTTCAAATGAGCCCATGTCTCCCCTCACTGACTAAAAAAACTGAAGAATCCACTGTGTGTGCCAGATGTACATATGGCCCAGCAATTTTCTATGGAAAATGTACTCTGTCGGGTAATTAAGACAAATCAAGTTCACTTAACCTGCTCAACTGCTTCTATTGTCCTCTGTAGCTTAGGACAGTTCTGGAGAACAGTTCTTCCTCTAAGACTAACATCTACCCAAGTTTCCTGTAGCTGACAGCAAACACAGTTTAGGACTGTTGTTTGTGTTGTTTGATTTAATAAAATATTGGCACTAAAAGTACATGGGAATAGAGGCAGCCACTTCTTACAGACTAAGTCTGGCTGAATGAAGCAGTCATGTGGAATAGCCATTATACCCTTATTCACAGTGTTTTTGTGAAGTTCTGGTTTCTGCACATTCTGTATTAGCTTTTCAACATCTCTTCTCATGGGCCTTGTAGAAAGGGGTAAACTGCCAGAGCCTTAGGCATTATATTTAGTTATTGGAGGTGTGGGCAGCAAAACAATTGCTTCCTCATTAAAGAAGGAAGAAATAGAATGGATTGCTCAATTTTGCAACTTTTCTTCTGGCAAAAGTACAGCAAGGAGCATAGAACTCCCACTAGTCGATAAAGAGAGACTTCACTCGGATGTGGGATATAAAACTGAAAGCAACAAACGATCCAGACAAAGAAAGAAACTACAACTCATAGACACAGACAATAGTTTAGTGGTTACCAGAGGGTAAGGGGGGAGGAGGGTGGTAGATGTGGGTAAAAGGGTCAAATATATGGTGCAGGAAGGAGAACTCTGGATGGTGAGCACACAATGCAATGTATAGATGATGTATTTATAGAATTGTGCACTTGAAACATTATTTTACTAACAAATGTCACCCCAATAAATTTAATTTTAAAAAAAGAAACAGGAGCAATTCTTTTCACATCACCATATTCTTTTCATTACTTTTCATTTGGAATTTTTTAATGTCTAGGAGAGGGGGTGCCAGAAGCTCATAGCAACACTATAGAATTAAGAGTACAGCCCAGATCTGAAATTTGTGTCCCCCACAGAAATGGGAGAAGCAAGACATATCCCTAAGGACATACCAGGCAGCTGGTTGACGCTGCCTGATGCCTGCTGATGCCCTGTTCCTCCCTTTTCTGTCCCAGGACTTACTTTGTCCTCTAAGTCCCCACAGCTCTGCCCTTTTGCTCCTTATCTATATTCCTAGGTCAGCACAATATCTGCATGTGGCAGGAATCCAGAAATGCTTCCCATAATTTTGCAGTATCCTTGGAGAACTGATTGATTGGGTTTCTCTTTCCCAATCTGAGTGCCCCTTTTTCTCTTATTTCAAATAAGAGAAAATATTTCAAGATTACACTAGGGGTAAAATTAGCTAACCAAACAATTCAAACAAACAGCTACAGGATGGCCTTTCTATGTCAAAACCAGGTTGCTTGAGGTTTTATGAGGCTTTTGTTAGTTAAAGCACACTTTCTAAATAAATGGGAGTATATTAAAAGTTCACCAAATAATTAAGATTATAATTCAGCTCTATATTATGGGCAAAAATGGAGGGAAATGGCTATAGACAGGAATAAAGGAAGAGAAGGCAGGAGATGACCGAAGTGTCTGCCTTACCAGACCTGAAGCATGGTCTCAGGCTACATCCTCAGCTTGGAGCCTCCCCGTCTCTCACAGCTTTGCCCGTGAAACACAGATCCCACTATTTGAAATCCTATTTTTCCACTTTTTTTTTTTTAACTGAGCCATCCTGCCACCTGTTGGCAGCTCAGCGGCAGCTCAGCTCGGGCCGGGCATCGAACTGGCAACCCTATTGCTCAGAGCTCAAACTCTTGAGCGAGCTCTTAACCCACTGAGCCACTCAGCCAGTCCTCTCCACTTTTCTATAAATTAATACTTAATGCTTATGCTGATATTCACAGTTGCTCTCAAACTCGACCCTCCTTTTTATTATCCCACTCCTCTGGGATAATTTAGAGCTTTCTAGACTCTTCAGGGAAATCGGAGAACTTTTTTTTCTTAGCCTGTGAAGCTATTTTGAGGGCAGGCAGAAAGCTTCACCTGCTAAATTTTCATTCTTCCCCATAACCCATTAGCTGTGCATTTATTATAACCTTTATAACCACAACGGTATATGAACATAGAAGGATTCTTCTTGCGAGTTCCCATAGCCATATTGGTCAAATTCCCAAATAACAGAAGCACCTTTTTAAAAGAATTCTCTAGAAATAAATATAATACCAGGAATATTTATAATCACTATGTGCCAGGCACCTTGTTTTTACATGTATTATCTCATTTAATCCTGACCAAAAAACTCACAGATACTTTTATACCCTTTTCAGGTTACAATTAAAAATAACATTATGACCCTCATTTTTACATATGAGAAAATTGGTGCTCATAGAGGTTAAATAATTTACCTTAAAGTCACACTATAGTCCAGCTATGAACCCAAGTCTTTCTGGCCCCAGAAACCATGCCGCCTCTTGACAGGGAGGCTCAGGAAGATTACTTTTGCTTGAATGGATACCTACTCGGGCAGAACCAGGCATGGCCTTCTGCCAGGGGTGTACTTACTTGGATTGTCCTCTAGGAGGCCCAAGAGCTTCCCTACATCTGGACTGTATTCTAGGTAATTCATTTTAATGAACTAGGTCTTATAAATGGCTTTTTAGTTTTCATTTTCATCAGAAATACATGCACATGGTTTTAAAACTCAAATGCTATGAAGCAGCTCATTCATATTACTGAATTCTGTTTCCCAGAAGAAAATATTTTCAATTATTGGTTTTCAACTTTATTAAGGTATAATTGACAAATAAATTTGTAAGCTATTTAAAATATACAACATGACAATTTGATATATGTACACATTGTGGAAGGGTTCTCCCCATCAAGTTAATTAGCACGCCCATCACCTCATATATGTACCTTTTGGGGGAGGGAGGCTTACAACGTTAAATTCTACTCTCTTAGCACATTTCAATTATCAACTATAGCCATTAGATTCTCAGACCTTATTCATCTTATAGCTAAAAGTTTGTACCCTTTTACCAACCTCTCCCTATTTCCCTCACCCCCAGCCCTGGGCAACCACTTTTCTACTGTTTCTGAGTTCAACTTTTTTTTTTTTTGGATTCCACATATGTGATACCATGCAGTATTTGTCTTTCTCTGTCTGCCTTATTTCACTTAGCATAATGTCTTCTAGGTTCAATCCGTGTTATTGTAAATGCAGGATTTCCTTCATTTTTAAGACTGAATAGTATTCCATTATATACATATACCACATTTTCTTTTTCCATTCATTCATTGATGGACACTTAAATTGTTTCCATACCCTGGCCAGGGTGAATAATGCCGCTATGAACATGCTATGAACAAATATCTCTTCGAGGTAATGATTTCATTTCCTTTGGATATGTACCCAGAGGTGAGACTGCTAGATTCATATTGTTTTCCAGGGTGGCTGTACCAGTTACATCCCACCAACAGTGCACAAGGGTTCACTTTCCTCCATACCCTCACCAGCATTTGTTATCTCCTTTCTGTTAATAGACATCTTATCAGATGTGAGATAATAGCTCATTGTGATTTTGATTTGCATTCTCCTCATGATTAGTGATGTTGAGCATCTTTTCATGTACATGTTGGCCATCTGTATGTCTTCTTTGGAAAAATGTCTATTCAGGTGTTTGCCTTTTTTTAAAAAAAATTTGGTTATTTGCTTTTTTGCTATTGAGTTGTATGAGCTCCTTATATATTCTGGATATTAACCCTTTATTACGTGCATGGTTTGCAAATGTTTTCTCCCATTCTATAGGTTGCCTTTTCATTTTATTGACGGTTTCCTTTGCTGTGCAGAGCTTTTAGTGTGATGCAGTCCTACTTGTTTATTTTTGCTTTTCTTGTCTTTGTTTTTGGTGTCAAATCGAAAAAAATATCATCACCAAGACTGAAGCTTATCCCTATGTTTTCTTCTATGAGTCTTATGGTTTCAGGTCTTATGTCCAAGTCTCTAATCCATTTTGAGCTAATTTTTTATTATAATGGAAGATAGTGGTCCATTTTCATTCTTTTGCATGTATCTGTCCAGTTTTCCCAGCACCGTTTTTTGAATAGACAATCCTTTCTCCTTTGTATATTCTTGACTTCTTTGTCATAAATTAATTGACTATATATGTATGGGTTTATTTCTGGACTTTCTATTCTGTTCCATTGCCTGTTTTTATGCCAATACCATACCATTTTGATTATAGCTTTATAACATAGTTTGAAATCAGGAAGCATGATGCCTCTGGCTTTGCTTTTTCTCAAGATTGCTTTGGCTATTCAGGGCTTTTTGTGGTTCTATATAAATTTTAGGACTGTATGTTCTATTTTTTGAAAATGACTTTCAAATTTTGATAGGGATTGCATTTAATGTATAGATTGCTTTGGGTAGTAAGGATATTTTAACAATATTGATTCTTTTAATCTATGAACACGAAATATATTTCTATTTATGTTTTCAATTTCTTTCATCAATGTTGTATAGTATTCAATGTACAGATCTATCACCTCCTTAGATAATTTTATTCCTAAGTATTTTTTATGCTATTATAAATGGGATTTTCTTAATTTCTCTTTCTGATAGTTCATTGTTGGTGTATAAAAACACAACTGATTTTTATATATTGACTTTTTTATCCTGCAACTTGACTGAATTTGTATATTAGTTCTAACATTCTTTTGGCTGAGTCCTTAGGGTTTCCTATATATAATATCATGTCATCTGCAAACAGAGACAATTTTACTTCTTTTCCAATTTAAATGCCTTTTATTTCTTTTTCTTACCTAATTGCTCTGGCTAGGACTTCTAACACTATGTTGAATAAAACTGGTGAAAATGGGCATCCTTGTCTTGTTCATGGTCTTAGAGAAAAAGCTTTCAGCATTTTCACTGGTGAGTATGTTATTAGCTGTGGTCTTGTCATATATAGCCTTTATTATGTTGAGGTACATTCCCTTTGTTCCCACTTTGTTGACAGTTTTTCTCATGAAAGTATGTTGAATTTTGCCAAATGTTTTTCCTTCATCTATTGAGATAATATAATCATGTGATTTTTATCTCTCATTTTGTTAAGTTGGTGTATCACACTTATTGATTTGTGGAGGTTGACCCATCTTTGCATCCCTGCAATTAATCCTGCTTGATTATGTTGTATGATCCTTTCAATGTATTGTTGAACTCAGTTTGCTAATATTTTGTTGAAGATTTTGCATCTATATTCATCAAGGATCTTGGCCTATAATTTTCTTTTCTTGTAATGTCCTTCTCTGGCTTTGTTAACAGGGTAATGCTGGCCTTGTAAAATGAGTGTGGGAGTGTCCCCTCCTCTTCAATTTATTGGAAGACTTTGAGGCTTGACATTAACTCTTCTTTAAATGTTTGGTAGAATTCACCAGTGAAACCATCTAGTCGTGAGATTTTGTTTGTTGGAAGGTTTTTGATTACTGATTCAATCCCCTTACTAGTAATTGGTCTATTCAGATTGTCTATTTTTTTCTGATTCAGTTGTGGTAGGTTGTTTATGTTTCTAGGAATTTTTCCTTTTTTCTGTATGCTATCCAATTTGTTGGAGTATAATTGTTTATAGCAGTTTTTTATAATCCTTTGTATTTCGGTGTTATCAGTTGTAATGTCTCCTCTTTAATTTCTGATTCTATTTATTTGAGCCTTCTCTCATTTTTCTTATTCTAGCAAAGGTTTGTCAATTTTGTTTATCTTTTCTAAAAAACAGCTCTTAGTTTCATTGATCTTTTCTATTTATTTTCTGATCTCTATTTCATTTATTTCTTCTCTGGTCTTTGTTATCTCTTCCTTCTACTAACTTTAGGCCTAGTTTGTTCTTCTTTTTCCAGTTCCTTGAGCTGTAAAATTAGATATTTGAGATCTCTTTTTTTTTCTTAATATGTGCATTTATCTCTATAAACTTTCCTCTTGAAATTGTTTTCTTGCATCCCATAAATTTAGGTATGTTGTATTTTCATTTTCATTTGTTTAAAGATATTTTTTATTACTCTTTTGATTTCTTCTTTGCCCCATTGACTGTTCAGTAACATGTTTTTTAATCTCCACATTTTTGTGAATTTTCCAGTTCTCTCCTTGTAATTGATTTCTACGTTCATACCATTATGGTCAGAAAAGACGCTTGATATGATTTCAATTTTCTTAAATTTATTAAGACTTATTTTGTTTTGTGGCCTAACATATGATCTATCCTGAAAAATGTTCCATGTGTGCTTAAGAACAATGTCTATTCTGTTGCTGTCAAACATAATGTTCTGTATGTCTGATATAACATGTAGTTTAAGTTTTTTGTTTCCTTATTGATTTTCTGTCTGGATGACCAACCCGTTGTTGAAAGTGGGGTATTGAAATCCCCTACCCTGATTGTATTGCTGTCTATTTTTCCCTTCAGATCTTTTAATATTTACTTTATATATTAAGGTGCTTCTAATGGATGCATAAATATTTACAAATGCTATATCCTCTTGAAGTGAAACATTTGTCATTATATAATGACCTCCTTTTCTCTTGTTACAGTCTTTGGCTTAAAATCTATTTTGTCTATTAAGTATAGGTACCCCTGCTTTCTTTGGTTTCCATTTGCATAAAATATCTTTTTTTATCCCCTCACTTTTAGTCTATGTATCTTTAAAGCTGAAGTGAGTCTCTTATAGGCAGCACATACTTGGGTCTTGTTGTTTTTGTCCATTAAGCCACTCAGTGTGTTTTGACTAGAGAATTTAGTCCATATACTTTTAAAGTAATTATTGATAGGTATGGACTTACTATTGCTATTTTGTTCATTGTTTTCTGGTTGTTTTATAATTATTTTGTTCCTTTCTTCCCTGTGCTCTCTTCCTTTGTGATTTGATGATTTTTCAATAGTGGTATACTTTAATTCTATATCTTTTGTGTGTCTACTATAGGTTGTTACTTTGTGTTACCATAAGGCTTACATAAAACATCTTCTATTTATAACAGTCTACTTTAAGCTTATAATAACTAACTTCACATGCATACAAAAGCTCTATATTTTTACTCTTCCTTCCACATTTTGTTTTTGATGGCACAATTTAAATATTTTTACATTGTGGATCCATTAACAAGTTATTATAGTATAATTATTTTTAATACTTTTTAAACCTTTGTAATAGAGTTGTAGGTGATTTACCCACCATGATTACAACAGTAGAGTATTCTGAATTTAACTATATATTTACTTTTTCCCAGTGAGTAACTGATTTAGCATCCTTTAGTTTCAGCTTGAAGAAATCTCTTTTTAACATTTCTTGTAAGGCTTGTGTAGTGGTGGTGATGAACTCTTCCAGCTTTTGTTTGTCTGGGAAACTCTTTATGTCTCCTTCAATTCTGAAAGACAATTTTGCTGGGTAGTTTTTGTTTGTTTGTTTTGTTTTGTTTGTTTCAGCTCTTTGAATATATCATGCCACTCTCTCCTGCCCTATTAGTTTCTGTTAAAAAAAAATCTGATAATAATCTTATGGGAATTCCTTTGTACATAACAGCTTTTCTACTTTTGACAATTTTATTATAATGTGTCTCAGTATTGATCTCTTTGGATTATTTTTATTTGGAACTCTGGACTTCCTGGATGTGAATGTCTGTTTCCTTAATCAAGTGAGGAAAGTTTTCAGCCATTATTTTTTTGAATAAGCTTTCTGCCACTTTCTTCTCCTTTTGGAAACCCTATATTGTATATTTTGGTCTTCTTGATAGTGTCTCATATGTCCCTTAAGCTATGTACACTGTTTTTCTTTTTGTTTGTTTGTTTGCTCCTCTGATTGGATGAATTCTATTGCCCTGTCTTCAAGTTTGCTGATCCTTTCTTCTACTTGATTTAGTTTGATGTTAAACTCCTCCAGTGAATTTTTCAATTGTTACTATATTCTTCAGCTACGTGTTTTCCGTTTTGCACTTTTGAATATTTTCTGTCTCTTTGTTGAAATTCTAACTTTGTTCATGCATTTTTCTCCTGGGCTTAGTGAACATCTTTATAACTGTTATTTTGAAATCTCTATCAGGTAAATCAGTTGTGTTCATTTCATTAAGATCTGTTTCTGGAGATTTTTCTTGTTCATTTGGAACATATTCCTGTGTTTCTTCATTCTCTTTGACTCTCTTTGTTGGTTTCTAAGTATTAGATAAAAGAACCATCTCTCTCAGTCTTAATAGAATGGTCTTGTATAAGAAATGAACCTCTTCGATCAGCCCACCCCAAATTTCTAGTTGTCTCTCAAACCCCTGACATTGTCCAAAACCTCTGAGATGGTTCCTTATTTTTAGTGGCTTCCAGTACTTGAGAATGTGCCAAAACCTGTCAGTGTCCCAAAGGTGAGAATTGCAGTCAGCACCAAAATGCAGGCTGATTATAAACCAGATCCTCAGGTAGCAGCTGGGTATTATGTCATTAAGCCCCTTTCTGGGAGAAACTAGGAGATGAGCATTTAGTCTGCTCCCTCTCTGTTGGGCCCAAGGTATAGCCAAGGGGGGAGAAAGGGATGCTCTTGCACCTTTTAATAACTGCTTCCTTTGCCACAATACTGTGGGACTCAGGAATACAAGCCCAACTGGCTCTCAGAGTCAGGTAATCTGGGGACTCATTCCTTGGGCAGCAGCTACAAAAGCTGGGGTGCCAGCCTTTTGTACAGATTACTTCCAGGGAGATAGTAGTGACTTGGTTTTATTGTTGGAGCAGGCTGGATAGAGAGGGCAGGAAAGGTGTCTTCTGGCTTCCCAGTCTCTGGGGAGAATCTCAGCCAGCCACTACATGGGCACTAAAGTTAGAAGCCTCACCTTCAGGTAGCAGTTTTTTAAGTATGTACCCCTAATGAACCCTTTCAGGGAAAGGGTGGGAGATGGGCATTTTTGCCTGTTTCCTCTGTGCTGAGCCCTGGGGGAATAGCCAGTTAAGAACTGCTTCTTTGCTACAGTCCTGTGGTACTTGTGAATGCAAGCCCCACTGGCTATCAGGGCCATATGACCCATCCCTTGGGTGGAAGTTGTAAAAGCTGAGGTGCAGACATATGTGCAACCTCCTTGCAGGGAGATACTAGTGACTTGGAGCTGGCTGGAGAGGTGTCCATCATCTTCCACTCTCCAGGGAGGATCATAGCCAGGCCCTGGATGCTTTATACATTAGGCGCTTGGTCCTCAGGCAGTAGCTCTTAACGTTTGCAGCTGTCTTTCAGGGAAAGACTGGGAAATGGGTGATGTTGCCTTTTCCCTCTGCACTGATCACCCAGGGATAGCTGTGGCTAATACTCATGCACTTGTGAATAACTGTTTGCTTTATTCTTAAAGTTGTCATCGACAAAATCCTCATTGGCTTCCAGAGCTAGGTGTTTAGGGGCCCATCCCTCATGTGGGAGTCTTAAAAGTTGGGGTGGTAGGTGTAGGGTCCAAACTTTTTTGCTCCTCAGGGAAAAGCTGCTAGTTGGGGGTCACTCCTGATTGTATGGCACTGTGCCAGGGGCAAGGTTTATGGAGAGTGTGTCTCAGCATTTTCTACCCATCTCCATGTCGGTGTTCTCTCATGTGCCCATGTGTAGGCATCCTCGGGTAGTTCCTGGATCCCTTTCAGTGGGAGTGGCTCTGTGTGCAGCTGTGCATTTGATGTGTCTGTGGGAGGAGGAGAGCTCAGGACTCTCCTTTGTCACCATCTTAGCTGATTCTCCCATTTTCAAATAATTTAGCTTTTTCCTCTGTTAATTAAATCCGTATTTCTAGACTGACCATTTTAAAAAGTGGCCAAATATTCATCTATCTATTCCATGCATTTGTTTATGGCAACATTTCCTGGAATTTCATACCATCGTCTTTTACCTCTTTCCTAAGTTGAATAACCTATGTCTTGTCTTCCTTGTTTACTCCCTGACTTTGTGGCATTTCTTGAGAAACACATCTTGAGAAAAGCTTAGGGAAGATATTTCTGAGCATTTACATGTCTGGAAATATCCTTGTTTTACTCTGATACTGTTGTTTAGCTAGACATGGAGTTTAGGATAAAAATGACTTCTGAAGACATTGTTCCATTGTTTTCTAACTTCCAATGCTAAGAAGTCAAATGTTACTCTGATTCTGGAACCTTTGAATAGGACCTATTTTCTTCTCGGAAACTTTTGAGATCGTCTTTATCCCAGTACCCTGAACTTTTTCAACTTGTGTGCTTTAGGTAATTTCCACCACTCTCCTCCCCCCCCCATTTTGCTGGGTGTACGTTAGGCCTTTTTAACCTGGAAGCCCATGCCTTTCAGTTTGGGGAATTACTTACATAATTTCTAGGGTAACTTTCTACCCTCCTTTCCCCCTCATCTCTCTTCTGGAGCCTACTAGTTAGGTATTGTATTCCCTGAAATAATCCAATTTCCTTATTTTCTCTCATTTTTCTTCTTTTTGTTCTAGTACTTATGAAAATTCCTTAACTTGATCTTCCAAACCTTCTATTTAAAGTTTGATTTATTCTATAAACTTTATTGTCCTCGATGTATTTTTAAAATAGCATCCTATGCTTATTTCCTATGTAAAAATCAGTATTTTCTCTGAGACATTACTCTTAGACCTACAAGATCATAAATCTGGTGATAAAATGTGCTTCTTGGGAACAAATTTGCCACTTCAAATGTTTATATAAGGTTTAATCAGCCAAAAATGTGTGCCTTTTATTCACATGCTGTTAATTAAACTGTTTAAAATGATTTCTTCAAAACTTGTCAAGTATCACACAATGTTGTCAAAAAACAGAAAAAGTTGCTTATGAATTTGTGCCCACACTACAGATAAAGCTGAAGTGTAAATAACTGCAAAATAAAAAGACATGCAGATTCCAGCAATCAGGCTTGGCCAAAGCACAGGGCTTTTTGCAATGGCCTGGAATGTGGAATCTACTGCCCACTTGAATCCAAGTCCAGATGCCTGATTTCTTTTTTCCATTTTTAGTTCATCATACTGGTTTGTTTTTTGTTTTAAGGTCATCAGGTTTCTGAGCAAGAATTTCATCTCGAGAAAATATTCCATGCCAAAACACCCTATGTGCACTTTAAGTGACATGGGTGGTTTTACATCAGCATTATCTTATTGCAAATCATAATGGCACCTTGTATCAGTTATTAGTTTACAAAATGCTTTGATGTGCAACTTCTCAATAAAAACCTTATGAGTTTCAACCCTTTCACAAAGTTTGTAAAAGCAGACAATACAATGCTTAAGAGCCTTATTGTTAACTGAAAAATAGGATAACACCGATCTCTTAGGGTTTGTGTATTACTTTATATATGTAGAATGATTAATGTCACTGATATATAGTAAGCACTTAGTAAGTTGCCATTGTTGTAATGCTAGAATCTGTGTTATATAGAATCTAGCAATGTTTTAATGCAATGTCTCTATAGTAAAAAATCTTACTCCTTGAGCCCTAGAGGGTTGTTATTGCTCACTTGGTATCCTCTGTACCAAACCGAGAGCTGTCATCCTTGTTTTTCACTTAATTATAACATCTTTCTCTTTTGTGTGTACTGTATTCTTATTCAATTACAAACCTCAAAAATGGGAATTATCTCCCAAGAGACTGGTACAAATTTGAGACCCACAATACTGTCAGCTGACTCACATTGATTTTACATTCAAAATATTTTCCTGCCAAGCCTGCTGCTAAAAGGAACTCTTAGTTTTAGGCAAATGGCAAACAGTTTTACTGTTTGAATTTTTAAAAAAGATTTGCTCTGCTTAAGTAGCCTATGAATGAAATTTGTCAAATATTCTAAAGCTTAAATTTAATGCATAATTTGTAAGGATACAATCAAACATACCGTATTTGCCGGCGTATAAGACGACTGGGCGTATAAGACGACCCCCTAACATTTCCACTCAAAATACAGAGTTTGTTATATACTCGCCGTATAAG
>NW_017731475.1:1936937-1951349 GCF_001890085.2 Hipposideros armiger
CATACACCCAGCAGCGCTGCTGATGCCTGAACGGTATGTGGAATGAAGTGGGCGGGCATCGGGAGGCCACTATGGCATGGGGCAAGCACTATGGGCAGTCTATCTGAAGTGTACCTGGCGTGTAAGATGACCCCCCACTTGGAGGCATATTTTTCAGGGCCAAAAAATCGTCTTATATGCCGGCAAATACGGTACTTATAACTTCAAGAGATCTGGGTTTACTTTGTGCTTTGCTTTTCAAGGTAAAGGGTTAAGGGTCTGGCCCAATGAATCTGGTTTAGAGAGGGAGAGAAAAGCCTCTTTGTGCCCATGCTCTTTGTGAGGTGACAGCACCATGCCCCCTATCTGGAGATACCTGCCTGTGGGTGGCTGTGATCCACAGAAGACCTGAGTTCTGGGAGATACAACCAGGAAGTTCTTGCAAAGAAACATTTTCACATGCATCTGTTCCCATAGCTGAGTCTAGTACTCATATATCAGTGGATACAGGAGTCACCTCAGGAATTTAAGTTCCTACCTGGATCTCCTCAATAAAACTGATTCAGTTGCTAGGCTGGAGCAAGAAATCTGCATTTAAAGTATTTCCCCACTGCCACATTCTAGTACGCAATTCTGACATAGGTCATTCAAACCCCACAGTGAGGAACACTGCCTAAGGCTCTACCCAGGGTTGGGACAATAAGGAATAAAAAGAAATCTTCCACTTGTTTGCCCCAAGAAGCAGCTGAAACATCTGAAAAAAACTGAGGGTCCTTGTTGCTGGAATTACCCTGGGTCTACCACATACCTCTTTTCTGTACATCTGTTACCAATTTGTCCAGTTATTTCTAATTTGAAAATTTTAAAAAGACAACTACCTTTTTTAAAAAATACTTAACACTCTTCTTCTTATACAAAACACTAGACAAGCTGTTTGGAAAAGTAAAATTAAGAATTTTTTTCCCTCATGCTTCTAGAACCTATGTCTATTCACTGACATCATGATTTCAAAACAAATCAGGAAGAATGTTAGTATAACAAGGGAATGTTGTTTCCTATCTCTGAAGAATATATTACAATTTTATTCTCATTTTCCCCCTACACAGCTATGAATTCCAGGTGAAACCCAAAAACCCACTTGGAGAAGGCCCAGCCAGCAACACAGTGGCATTCAGTACTGAATCAGGTAACCGCATCAAAAGGAATTCCCAACAAGGATGTGAAGGGCCACAGTGCTTTGCATAGGGAGCTTGTCTGAAACCAGCTAAACAGTATGCAGGTTCTTGAATTTCAAAAAAATCATCTATGGGGAAAAAGCAAACTGAAGAAGGTACCCTTAAGGAAACACCACTTGTTTTTCATTTATTTTGATGTCAGAAAAAAAGTTAGGCATGTCAGTTTAAAAAGAAAAAGAAGTGTGTAATCAACCCATATTAAAAAATCTAGTGAATGAATGCTCCTGTGTATACCAGCATCAATGCCTAGAATCAAAATATCAGACACACTGAGCTACATCTGGAAAGAGAATTCATTTGAGATCTATTTTATGATAAGCAGCTGTGAAATTCTCTTATTTGACCTTCTAAGCTCCAATTCCCTAACAAGATACATCTGTACTCACAGCACCATTTGTATAATTTGTACACCAGTTGCAGTTCATGGCATCTTGGTGATTTTATCATCAGTTGTTTTTGTATAAAAGTCAAAGAGGAAACTTTTAAAATGGAAGTGAAAGCTAGAACAGCAATGAAGGCTTCCAGACACTCAAATCACAAACAAAGTACACACCTGAGTATCTGGCAGAGGAAATTCTCCAGTCAGGAACAATTTCCAAAACAACACATGCTTTCAAGTTCACTCTAGCAAGTGTACCATTTTGCAAGTAAAATTTCTTAACAACTGTAATACCCACCTTCTTCACTGTGCCACTGAAGCCTAATAACGTCTGACTCTGTGTTTGCTATTTTCTTCTCAGCGGATCCAAGAGTGAGCGAGCCAGTTTCTGGTAAGTACTATACTTGTCTCAATGTGAACACAACCACATGCTTTTTTAAACTGATTCAACTATACAGACATGGCAGAATTTCAGTCACGATTTCACTAATCTATTTAGTCTTATTCGAATATCAATCAGGTAGGAATACTTATTCAAACATTTGGTAACACTGAAAGCCTATGATGTTTTGGGAACAAGCTGCATATTTTAAAACTTGCTTTCATTCGTGTACCAAATTTTCTGTTTAATAATTACCAAGCTATAACACCCTCATTTTCACTTATAAGTCATATCAAAGCAGCCGTTTAAATTGTGTATTGCAAACAAACAAACCTGAATTACTTAGGATGTTGTCTCCATCGAACATTGCAGAAAGTATTCAACACCTAAAAATACTCCTCTAAGATTTATATGATTATTACAGGAACTTAATTGGGGTTTGTGTTTAAACATCTACATCTTGGGCTCCAATATCTAGAAATGGAGTAAACCAGGTATCAGCAAGTTGACAGTGAACTTTGCAAACTTTTTTTTTTAATTGGCAAATCTTGTTGTTGTTTTTTTTTATAAGATTTTATTGGGGAATTAGGGAGGGAACAGCATTGGGGAATCGGGAAAGGGGAACAGACAAGTTGCTGTCCTTTTGTTCTTCAGTCTAGTTGTGGAGGACATCGCTTCACTGGCCCATGTTGGTATTATCATTGCGCTCTTCCCGGGTGAGGCAGTCGCTCGCCAGCCATTGGACGGCCGCTCATGGTGGCTCATGGCAGCTCACACCGGCTGCCAGCCGCTCACAGTAGCTTACAGCAGCCCACTGCAGCCTCACTGCAGCCTATGCCACTGCCGGTGACTCTCGGCAGCCCAGCCCCAGGTTGAGCTGTTATTCACCACCTTAGCTGTAGAGAGTGCAGCGTCACTGACCCTCATGTGAAATCCGAACCGGGGCTGCTCAGAGTTGGCGTCCCAAGCCAGCTCTTAAACAACTCGCCACTAGGCCGGCCTGGCAAATCTTTATTTGTAAGAAATATTGATTTAAGTCTCAGGATATCAAGTTGTATACATTGTTTTGAATGAGCTAGAAGAGAAAGAAGAGTATGCAGGTCCCGAACCTGGATACATTTTCAAGTCTTATCAATGAAAACAATAGTCTTTCAACACCTGGAGAGTTATTCTCATCAGAATCCGTCTCAGAGATAGAGAGAAAAAGCTGAGGGTTGCTAGATGGGACGGGGTGGGGATGAGGGAGGTGAGGGAATTAAAAAGCACAAATTGGTAACCACAATATTGCCACAGGGATAAAAAGACAGTTTGGGGAATATAATCAATAATATTGTAAAGATTTTGTAGGGTATCAGATGGGCACATGTATTCTTAGGGAGACCACTTCATGGACAGTGCAGATGCCTGACCACTGCGCTGTACACCTGAAGCTGAATTAATATTGAATGTCAACTATAATTTAATATATATATAGTCACGGGACGTGGAGTACAGAATAGGGGATAGTCAATGGAATTTTAACAGCAAAACTGCTTTTTGAAAAAGCTTTTTAGGACAGCTTCAGTATCCAGTCAGATACCAAACTCAACCCATATATTTTCCTTTTGCAGGAGGAAGAGACGCCATCTGGACTGAAAGACCCTTTGATTCAGACTCTTACTCAGAATGTAAAGGCAAACAGTATGTCAAAAGGACATGGTATAAGAAGTTTGTGGGGGTGCAGCTATGCAACTCTCTCAGATACAAGATTTACCTGAGCGACTCCCTCACAGGTAAGCAAGGCTACCAGCTGTTTGGGGCCGTCCTTCAGGGGATGCTTTGCAGCATTCTGCAACTTGGCCTTTTCTTTGGACAGTTCCAGACACTAAGGTGTGATGTAAATCTAAGTTTTCCTTTTGAGCAGGTTGTCACTGAACTATTGGGTCGTCGGGAAAGTCATGACGCATTTTTGCATTGAAAAACATAGAAAAATACGTCATGACTTTCCTGACAACCCAATAATTAAGCCTAGTAAACAAGGGTTTGAGACATGCTGTTAGAAGGTCAATAATGAAAATGCAATTTGTAACAGGTCCATCATGGCAAACTTCAATGTAAAGACACTAGCTACATTCAAGCTCAATTTTGTTACAACCAACCAAGGATAAAAAGCCTGCTGATAATAAAATGAGTGTATCTAACAATGATCATGGAAGAATAAGACATAATTAAAATTTTAAGTCTGCCAGAAATAAGTTAAAACACCTGGCCGGAGGGCTATAACCTCTTGCTCCAGACTCAGTGGGTTCTCATTTTTTTCTTCTATATTTGGAGACAGTAAAAATTTTAAACAAATAAATAAAGCTGGCCCCAACACAGAAAGGTAGATGTTTGTTCAGTCATTCAACAATAGTATCTGCTTTGTTCAGACACTGTCCTAGGTGTTGGGGACAAAGCAGCAAACAGGACACATCCCTGCCTTTTTGTAGCTTACAATCTAGGAGGAAGAGACAGACAGCAAATATGTAAATAAGAATTTCATGCAGTGCTTTGAAAAAAATGTAAGGAGTGGGAGAAAGCAGCTGAATTGAAGCTCCCTTCGTTAGAATGGTTAGGAAAAGCCTCTCTGAATAGGTAACACTTGTGCTAATTAGAAAACTATGAGAAAGCAGCAACCAAGCAAAGATCTAGGGAGAAAGCTAGAGGCAGAGGGATGAGAAATGCAAAGGGTGGGCCTAGCCAGTTCCCCTAGTGTGGCCGAGGCCGAGTGAGGGGGAAGACCAGGCAGGCATGCAATCATGTGGGGCTTTGAGACCAGGTAGACTCTGGGCTTTATTCTGAGTACAACAGGAGATTGCTGGAGAGATCCATGGAGGGGAGTAACGTCATCTGTGTTACATTTTTAAAATACACAGATTTGGGGTGGGTGGAAGGGGTGGAGAATGCCCACTGGGTGACTATTACATAGTTCAGGCAAAGGACAATGGTGTCTTGAACTAAAGGGGAAAAAAAGTAGAAGAACAGGAAACAATTTGATTATTTTAGAATTGTTCCATATCAAAGAAAATAACACTTAATGATCCTTTTAATTTTGTGGACTTCAGGAAAATTTTATAACATAGGCGATCAAAGAGGTCACGGAGAAGACCACTGCCAGTTTGTGGACTCATTTTTAGACGGACGTACAGGACAGCAATTGACTTCTGACCAGTTACCCACCAAAGAAGGTATGTTTTTTGAGCTTCCTCATAAGAGGGTTTAATAAATTAACCCAAAAAGAATTCAAGCTGAGGAGAGCAATCACTTTAAAAGTAATTCTGTATCACTACTCTTCTAATTACCTGGCAAAAAAAAAAAAAAATTCATTTAAGACCTTAATATGAATACTTTAATAAGTTTCTCAACTTTCCTCCCAGTCCCTAAGAGCCAAAGAAAATTACACACAGCCATATATAAAAATGCATTCTACTTCAAGAAATCCTGAATTTGCAAAAAGAGCTATAAAAAAGCAGTTTCCTAAACTTAAGTCAATTCATATGTTACCTTTATGGCTTTTTTGTCAATATTGAGCATAAAGGCATTTTTTTATTCCCTTCAAAAATTTAAGAAAACTTTATTATTACCACAAATGGGAAAACAGTATTATTTGCCTTAATTATAGAAATTAAAGTAGAACAATCCAGCTAAGAAATAACCACTGTAATGCTGAAGACACACATTAGTACTAAGCTGCTTAATGAGGATTGAAAAGATGAAAATTAATTTAATTCTTGTCCAGGCAAGGCAGAAGAGGGTAAATTAAATGTCCATATGCTCCGGAATCACCAAGAGGTTCATCAAATACTTTTATTTGACTAGTCTTTTTAGCAACACGTTTTGTTCACTGGCACTTAAAAACACCAACCATAGTAAAAGAAGACTAAGATCTGTGAACCCATGAACACAGGAAGTTGAAACTGCTCTCATAGGAACTGGACATAAGGCATACTAGAAATTGTGTATTTCTATAATGCTTTATATTCACAGAAATTTTTAATCATTTAGTGTAGGGTCCTTGAAGGAAGATTTCACCTAAGTTTAATTCTTAGATATTTAGCAATCTCTTAGAACTACCCTTCTTTTGTTTCTTAATAACATTGTAGTAAATACAGCACCTTTACTCAGGTCAGTTCTTCACAGACCACCACTAGTCTGTAACGTGCTGAAAGTACACTTTCGCATGACAGGATATACTTACTGAGCATGGTTGACGACCCTCAAAAAAAACAAAACACAAAACCCCTGACTCCTAATGCTTTCCAGATTTAATTCCCAGATGCTCGCTCCCAATCATTCCATCCTAACTTAAGGGGGATGGCAAGGAGTTGCCAGGTGCCCCTGATGTTTAGCCACTCATTACTACTTCAGAAAAGACCAGGGCCTCTGTTGCTATCCACATTCTAAAATACTTTGCTTCACCTAGAGCAGCGGTTCTCAACCTATGGGTCACGACCCCTTTGGGGGGCCGAACAACCCTTTCACAGGGGTCGCCTAAGACCATCGGAAAACAAAAAGATATTTACATTATGAATTCATAGCAGTAGCAAAATTACAGTTATAGAGTAGCAACGAAAATAATTTTATGGTTGGGGGGTCACCACAACATGAGGAAACTGTATTAAGGGGTCGCGGCATTAGGAAGGTTGAGAACCACTGATCTAGAGTAACCTTCAGCCATTCAATGACAAATTCAATCTATGAGTGGTGAGGGCAAGAATTATAACATAGCAGCTATTAAAATTAAATTATTTTGCCTCTTAGGCTATTTCAGAGCAGTTCGCCAAGAACCTGTCCAGTTTGGAGAAATAGGTGGTCATACCCAAATCAGTTATGTTCAGTGGTATGAATGTGGGACCACGATTCCTGGCAAATGGTAGATGCTGCAATCATGTTCGTGAGTGCCTTTTGTTTCATCATGGCAGAAAATAATTGGAAACACTATGGTATTTGTCATTTATTTGAAGCTATTCTGTTTACTATGTATAGAAGTTTAAAATCTAATTGATAGCAATATTAGATGTTTATTAGAAAGATTGCTGAGAATATTTATCAGGTTTTACAAAGTCATTTTAGGAAAGCAAGATATAAGAGTAACATTTTTTGGGGAAGCTGGCTCCCTATTCATGGTATTTTAAGAGATCATTTGTATATTATTTATCACACTGTTGTAATGATGTTTTGAGATACTTTTATAACGAAATTAACATCAAAAACTAATATACTTTTTAAAAATATTTACTTTTATTAATTTGTATTCTTCCTACTGGTGAGTTAATTCCATAAATCTCTACTTGGTTTAACTTATTAGATCAAATTATCTTCGGCATATATAGCTGGGGGGAAAAAAGTCCTAATAGTCACATTTAGTTTTAACAGCTGAATAGCTTTTTGGAATCATGTAAATATATATTTCCTTTCTGCAAATTATTAAAAAGATTTTGTTTGAACCAGTAAATTTCATTTCAGCTAAAAATGAAATCGAGGATCTGTTCAGTTTAAAATACTTTTCTTTCCCTACCCATATATATGTTATAATGTCTGAATATACTTTGTCATAGTATCCCTTCAAGCAACTGTCTTCATATTGTTTTTAATATAATTCTAATCAAGCTAAATGCAGAGACTGAATCTGAAGTCTGAGCACAAAAAAAATGCATGATGAGATCGCTATCATTTTACACATACGATTTCTAGGAATGAATGTATCAGAGAATGTTTTCATAATTCTAAACCTGTACTAAAAATCAAATTTTTATTTAAAAAGGTATTTTCTTCATTTGGAGAAAGGGGTGGGAATGCTGTGTCATTACCCTCATTCTGAAAGGACCCTGTGCTTACCTTTCAACATGCTTCAATGCTACATTTTGTATTTTTCAATCAAGTAGAAACTGCAATAAAGAGATTTTTTTTTAAAGCTGAGTTCTTTATTTCTGAAAAGTTCATCTCTATAAGGAAAATCATAAGGTTATTCAGGATCTACCAAATCCCTCTTACATCTTTTAATGTTTCATTGTTTTAAGTCCATGATCGTTAAATGCATTTCTTCCAAGTTAGGACAAAAATCAAATAGGACTGTGTTTCTCTGAATAGAAAACTAAGTTAAACCATCTATACTTCCTTTTCAGACCAAACATCAATAAGGATTTTTTCCCTTGCTTTTTTTTCATGTGGTACACATACATACATATGTACGTGTGTGTGTATATTAGTGATTAAATTATAAGACCACTAATGGATTCAATCATCTTTATTAACCTATCAATGTTACATTTTATACATAATATCTAGTTATCTTCTCAAAGAGATCTACTTTTAGTACATCATGTTAATAGTAAAAAGCCAAGTAAGACAGCTAAATTTCAACCTAGCATTTTAATATTCTTGGAACAAGGCAGGCTAGAAAGTCAATCACTTTACACACAAGTATGAGTAGTGTTCCAAAATTACTAGAAAGCTGCTATACTTTTCAGCAGGGGAAGAAAAGACTTTCATTTTGGTCTTGGTGTCTAGCAAATTAAACTTTTTAATTAACAGCCAATGATCTCATAAAAAATGCTCTGCTTTTTCAATTTCTGAACTTCAAATACAAATTAAAATAAAATAGTAGTATTGGAGTCTTTTGGGAGGCAAACAGCTAGCAGCTACATTCGTGAGTGTAGCTGAGCCTCTTTATCGATAACCAGGCCCAGGCTGGGTATAGCCCTGACCAAAGGGAGGGCGGTTACGTGCATACGGGTTAGGCCCACTTGGAGGAGGGGTCATGTTACTTCCCGGAGGTGAAGTAAAACCTGGTCTTGGCTGATAGGCCCCGGGTTGGCTTGGAGCCATTCCAGGTTGTGAGGCAGGAGCCACAGTGTAATTAGTAGGCTGAGAAGTTGGGGTAGCGTAAGTATGTGGAGGATAAGTGCTCGCCTGGTACTGCTGTGGCGGTTGAGCAGGCAGTTGCTGAGGCTGACCAGAAAAGGCAGGCGCTGGTGCCTGGGAAGTTGGCTGCTGGCCATATCCCTGGAACTGCTGAGGTTGTTGGGGTCCAGTCTGCTGACTATAGCCTGCTGAAAAGGCAACATAAATAAGATATGTATGATATTTTTCTGTTGGAGAAAATCTTCCAAAGAATCAGTCTTTACTGTTATGGATCAAAAATTATGAGAAATTTAACAAACTTATTCCTAAGTATTTATATAACAAATAAAGTAGATTCATTTCATCATATAACATTATTTCAAGACCTGGTAGTATCAAAATTTTTCTAAATTTTTTTTAAACCCTCTCATCTTAAATTGAACCACTATACAGATTTTTCTTCATTACAACTGATTCCAAACTATATAATCCCTGAGAGCAAATTCCTGTTCTAGCATAATTCCCAGTATATAGTAGATGCTCAAATGATAAAGCCTGGAATTAATGCAAAAACTAGTCATTAACCTGGTTTTGAGGGAAGGCCTATTTAACAACAGTACCAAATAAAAACACACTGTAGAGAATATTTTAAAATTTAACAGTGATGCTACAAATACATCTTATTGTGCTACTGAGATGCTACAAATATATCTTATTGTGCTATTGAGATGCTTTAAAGGTTTAGTCACTCTATAAAAATAAAAACTAAGCCATTTAAGAATAAACATTGAGTACCCATTTTCACAACCCTTAAAATCTTTTAGATTTGGTCTGTTTTTGCCTTTACAACTCAAAATTTTGATTCAACAGTAAGAACATAACATACGAAAAGCATACCATATTGCCCCACAAAATCAACATCTGTATTCATTATTTACTAAGGATGTAAATTTTTTACAAGAAAAAGTCTGCTTCACTAAAAACTTTTATCTCTACCATGAAACACACCTGCAGCTACTTGCAATGAAAACTCTCCATTGACTGGAATCCTGTCAGCATTAAATACCAGATACATAAGAAAATTATTAAAATATGTACAACCCTGCATTTAAATAAAAAAATGATTGAATGAAGTTGAGTATATTCTGAACTCACCTTGAACCTGGGTTCAAAATTTACTCATGAAAAAAACCTTTTTGACATAGTCCATGAATAAAACTGGAAAAGGTCAGAGAAAAACTGGCAAACCAACAGTGTCAAAAATGGTCTAAAGTTACCACCACCACTTAGGGTCTCCAAGCAGAGTATTTAAGTGACTATTCCCATATCATCTCTCAATCAAATTCAAGTTAAAAGAACTAGTGGGATCATAAATACAAAGATAATTTGAAAACAGCTAAATTTTACTCAGAGTGGAGACCCTCACTAAAATCATTCAGAGCAAGCTTAATTTTTAATAAGTAAATCAAATGTCTAATGCATTTTCTTATGGTAGCATCTGAATACTGAACTAAAGTCAATTCATGATCTTGAATGTCATACAATTTCTCCTATTTTCTACATAGTTTAACTTAGTTTTTTCACTGTAAGTTTTTGGAGAAACAGAAGGACTCAGCTTTTATACTGAAAATGGCTATTGAACGTAAGACTGTGAGCAAAAAAGACAACAACAACAAAACAAAACAAAAACCAAAAACTACCTTTTCATCCTGGCAACTGAAATCTAAACTGGCTTTTTAACTGAGTGGAAACAAGATCCTTAAGATTTCTCAGAAGAGGGATTAACCCTTAAGAGCCTAAGATGTCACTTCATTAGAACCTACTAGAATCTTTGACCACAATGTAGCAATGCTTCTATTATGTATACAGTCTCCCTCCCACCACCATCCTCTCCCTTGAAAAATGAGTAACTTTGGTGAATACCAGAAATTTCAAGAAATGGAAATTGTATTTTTTCAAATCAATGAATAGTATAAGACAAGGAATCATGTGGTTCACAAAAACCTAAAATATTTACTGTCTAGTCTCTTATGAAAAGGCTAAAAAAGTCTGCCAACCCCTGATTTAGGTTGGAAAATGCAGAATGATACAGGGAAGTAATAACTGTAATGTCAAGTGCAGTGGGTTTTGACCTAACAGCTCCACCAAAGGGCTGCGTGTCCCTCAATGCATCACAACCTCTTTGAACCCTAGTTGCCTCATTTAGAAAATGAGTGGGTGGGACAAGATCAGCGTCCCCAACACTGGCAGCACTTGAGAATGACCTGCAATGCTTTTAAAATATCAAAGCCTGAATCCCACCCCTGACCAATGAAAACAAAATCTTTGGGAGTAGGGCTCAGGTACCTGTAACTTTCAAAAAGAGCTCTTCATGTGATTCTGAAACATAGTGAGGGCTAAACTGCCCTGGAATAGATAATGACTAGGTCTCTTCCGCTCTGATAGCTCTTATTTCTACAAATTACATAATTTACAACACTTTGATTTTAAAGGACTATATCCTAAAAATAACCTTTCCTCTGATAAAATTCCAAGCTTGCATTTATTCCACCAATTTTATATAATTAAAAACTACCAGCTACAGGTTAAATCATAGCAAATACAATCCAAATAAAAATTGCTATATGTTAAAATATGTCAAACTCCAATTATGAAAGAATTTTATGGTCTACTTCAGGGACATGCAAAAAAGTTTTTCTTCTGTAAAGGGCCTGATAGCAAATATTTTAGATCTTTGTGGGCCACACGATCTCCATTGCAATTACTCAAATCTGCCATTATAATGCCAAAGCAGCTACAGACAGCACAAAAATGAATGGGTGTAGATGTGTTCCAATAAAACTTTATTCACAAAAATAGGCGACAAGCCTGATTTGGCCTGTGGGCTATAGTTTGCCGACTCCTGCCGAGCTCCATAAAATAGAATTTAGACAAGAATCAACTTACGTAAACTATTTTTAATTACAGTTGAAATCCGATACTTAAATCTTTCACTGTAAAATAAAGAGTTGAACACAAACTCTCTAACAAATGTAAAATTACCTGAATTATTATAATCATTATGTTCAAAGCTACACTAAAGAGATTTATCATATTTAAATATGGATAATATTCAATGATCAGAAGATAAAACAAAATACCCAGGATGTCTATTTCAAACAACTAAACTTCTTAGTTGCCTGAATTACATTTTATATAGTTCTATTTCTTTGGCTTGTTATTGGTATTCCTACAGACTTCTGAGAGATTTAAACACCTAAGGAACGTAATTTGGTTCTTTTTAGTAAGATCACCTTTCCATCTATGAGAGAACTATTAGTATTTTTATAGGAATTACAAGTATACTGGGATTATGTTACATTTTATATATTACATATAATGGGGCAAAAACTCTTGCATTTTTGCAGTTCTGAGTCACCGAAGAGGTAAGCTGAACACACCAGTAGGAGATGGCTTTGTATTAAAAACTGCTTAAATTAAAAATTTTTTTATACTACAAGTTATTACAGAATCACCTACTATGATTACAAGTTTTACGTGCCCACTGGAAAACTGAAGTTGATTTACAACAAAATATTTATGCAACTATTTTAAAATAAATACAACACATGTTATTTCCCCAATATATAAATACTAGCTGCTATGGCAATGTAAGTATTACAAATCAAGGAATTCAGAGGAAAGGATTAAAGTTTGATGAGTGCAGCACCAGCTCCACCACCACGAGCCAGCTCCAGCGGGACACCTGCTCACCTGAATACTGAATACCGTACTGCTGCGGCTGCTGAGCACTGTAGCCTGCCTGCTGTGGGTACTGCTGGTACATCTGACCTAAAAAGGACAAGAAAGAGGCAGGTTTAACTGGGAAGAAAAAAATACTTGTAAGTTTTTTAAAGCACATTTAATTCTCTCCCCATCCAATATGTGGAGTAAAAAAACACAAGAACGTGCTTGTTCCCCTTTGAATGTCTCTGAAGAAAACAAAATCAACAATTTCACAAGAGTGGCTGCCCTGCTGTGGATTAACTGCAGAGAACTCTATCGGTAGCAAGTAACACTAATGGTTTCTTCATAAATTCCAGAAAAACAACTGTTTTCAAATCCAACTGCCAACAGATCTATACTGCTAATGTTTTTAGTACAATGAAGTCAAAATAAATTTTAAAAAATCTGAGGAAAGGGACAGATACCATTAATAGCTCCCAAATCTTTCCCAAAACACTGTTATATTATCATCTAAAGGTTTGAACCTTTTCTGGTACCATATGAATGGACTCTTTGGTAGCAAGGAACTACAAGATTTTCATTCCAGACTTCTAAGACACCTTTGGCAATTGACAATAGTTTGCATTTCCATCATCTGAAAATCCTAGCCAATCATGTAGCATCTGATAAAACCTAAACGGTTCCTCATTGCACTTTTTAATAATGGTAGGCCTCTTTAACACTGGGGATATGTACTTGGCAATGAGATTGTTTGGGGTCAGCAGACCACAGTTCCTATAGAGAAACCTCTCCGGCACCATTATTACCTGTGATGTCCAAGCAAGTAAGTAAGTATTGGTTCATGTCTTCATCATCTCCACTATTTTACAGCTAATGGTGGATTTAGCTAAGTCTAATGCCCAGAGTAGCAATAAAACCTGCATTTTAATATCAGCTAGTATTTAAATCTTTAAAATAATTATATGTTGACTAATTAAAAAATATTCAAACCACCTGTTGTTAAGAGACAATAGGTAAATCTCATACTTTTGGCAGAAAGAGACAAATAGTGAAAAAAGTCAATGCCTTATGTAGTGCCACTCAAACTGAGGTGCAGCTGGCAGCTAGCACTCACAGGCTGAGATAAGGCATCGAGACCACTCCACTGGACTGGTAGCACTGAGATATGCCAGCTTACTTCCTAGCAAGCAGTTGTTTTTATGCTTTTTATGATAGAAATAAAATTTGCTTAACTATTTTTAAGCTATTAATGCTCTTCCCAAATATAATTAAAAAACTGACAAAAGTGACTTAAATGCTTTCTTAATGGTTCAAGACTTAGAGATAGCACAAAAGGTAGTACAGAAGTTAACCACCTTAGAAGATACCAACATAATCCTGAATTGTATTTCATAACTAAATTTTAGAACATAAGTGACCAGAACCTGGTGCAGAAATATAATCAAGGGGTAGAAGAAATATGTATAGCGTATGACAATGGGTTCTAACTCTTAGAAATTAGAACTCTACAATACAATGAGTGAAGAACAGGCATACATGCATAGGGGGGAAATGAACCATATTAGCAATCCCCACTTCGGATACAGAAAGATTAAGCAACTTGCCTGGGGTCAATACATCATAGCTAATTAAGAACCATCATTGAAACTCAGGCATAACTACAGAGCTTTAGTTTAAAAGGAGTTTTGTACACATTGTCTCATTTAATATAAATATTAACTTAGGTATCCTCAGAAAGACTGAGATTAAGGCTCCAAGCAGACTGTTGCCATCAGTAATTCTAAGGAACTCCTACTAAAAAAAGCCTAATTGCATTCCTCAATAAAAACCGAAAGGGTACAAGTGTGTGT
>NW_017731475.1:1955365-1962135 GCF_001890085.2 Hipposideros armiger
TCCCCCAATTCCCCAGCTCTGTTCCCATCCCCCCAATTCCCCAATTAAAAAAAAAAAAGTTTATTCACTTGATATAGCCATTAAACTCCCATCATATCCAAACTCGGTTTTTGCTTCCCTGTTTCAGCCCATATCTGCTTCAATTCTAGTTTGTTCCAGTTTGGGCAGCTGCATCTTGGTGCAAAGGAAAGACTGTGACTAAAGTTGGTTGAGAATGGCTTAAGCAGTAAGAAATTCTTCTCAAAACACTCATTCATCAGCAAAATGCCACCAACTAGCATTCATTCAATGGGAAAACTCTAAAAATATCACCACAGTATAATTAGGATTCTGTTACAAAAGTGCTCAGTTCATTTTAGGCTATAATTTTTCTTTTTTAATGTGATTGATAAACTCAGTCACTTGCTTTTGGTGCTGAAAATACATGATACCACCACCTGGCCCCTTTCTACAAATAGTAAGAGCACCACCTGGTGTTCGTTTTAAAGTGGAATATGTATTGGGTTGTCGGAAAAGTCATGACGCATTTTTGCTACGGAAAACATAGAAAAATACCTCATGACTTTTCCGACAAGTTTTAAAGGCCCTAACGTGTATGGGCAATTCATAGAACCAACATTTTAATATCTGGAAAAAACCCTAGATATCAGTAACTACAGTAGTTCCCAACCAATTTATATCTTTGGGGAATATGTTCCAAGAACCCCACCCAGTGGATGCCTAAAACCACAGGTGTACCGAACCCTATATATATATATATATATATATATATATATATATATATATATATATATATATATGTATGTATGTATATATATATATATCCACATAAACACACACACACACACGTTTTTTCCTACACATACATACCTATGACATAGTTTAATTTATAAATCAGGCACAGTAAAAGATTAGCAACAATAATAAAAAAATACAACAGTTATAACAATATACTGTAATAGAAATTCTGTGAATAGCTTTGTGGCCATTATTAAGTAAAATAAGGTTTACTTGCACACTGTGATACCGTGACAGTGGATCTGATAAACAAGATGGCTACTAAGTGACTAATATGTAGGGAGCGTATACAGTGCGGGCATGCTAGACAAAGGCGTGGCTGACATCCTAGGTAGGACGGCTTGAGATTTCATCACGCTACTCAGAACAGCATGCAATTTAAAAATTATAAATTGTTTGTGTATAGAATTTTCCATTTAATATTTTTAGACCACAGTAAACCATGGGTAATAGAAACCGCAGAAAGCAAAACTGTGGAAAAAGGGAGACTATATTTAGCCATATTCTGCAGAGGTCCAAGGGTTTCAGTGAGGCACCTTAGTGTCTGCTGTCCTGAGCTTGTGTCCCCTCAATACCCTTCAACCATGGCAATGACCCTTTATCATAATATTTTAAATACTGAGCTTCCAAGTTATGTTTCATTCAGAATTAAAGACATTCTTTTAAAACCACTGGTTTAGTCCCATTTTCACAACTGACAGAGAAGGAAAGAAAATGGCACCTATAGTATCACCTCAATGGGTCACCTCTGACCACATGGTCACTGTGGACAAGTAACTGGTACGAATCCTTCCTGCTCTTTCTTTTCACCTTGTATTTGTGTTCATATGAACACTTTCTGGAGTTTTCCTTTTCAATAATCGGAGGCATACCTGAAATATTATTCTATTTGGTTTTTCAATCTCAAAACATAACGTATCAGTGAATCAAAATTTTCCCCAACTGCGCTGATAGCATGAATGCATGTGTAAGCTGTTAACCATTACCAACAACGCTGCTATAAACATTTCTGCACACGTTCCTTTCTGCACATGTGCGCTAAGCTCTATTTTACCTTCACTCTGACCTGCTTGTGTCTGAGTTCCTGTATATGGTGGCTGTTGTGGCTGAACTCCCGGTGGGTGAGCTGCAGAGGAGGAGGAAGCAATGCTGTCGGGTGTTCCTGAACGGTCTTCTGCAGGAGCACTGGGGGGCCCTGCGTGGTCATAAAAAGTCAGTTCAGTTTCTAATGCAAGACCTTCCCTCAGCAAGCTCAAGTAACAAGTTTAGTTAAAAGAGACTAAAAATAAAAGTACTATAGAATAAGCATAAACACAAATTCGGCTTTTTACACTTTATATATATAATTTATTTTTTCCTTTGCTCCAGTCTCTTAAGAATCCAAAGCTAAAGCTGAAAATCCTTCCCTATAAAGGGTAGAGTGCTATATTCCTGAGTCATAACCTCCCTATGCAAAAAAAACAAAACGCATCTCTGCAAAACGACTATCCTCCACCTTATGTGATCTATTTCAGAGAGCAACCAAAAGTATCAATCATTTCATTCTTTACTGGGTCTCCACTGCCCATAAATAAAGTTCAGCCCTCTAGTTTGGTATTCAAGGATCCAAACATTATATTTCACAACTCCTTCTCATATGCCCTGTTCAGCAAAACTAATCTATTCCCTATTCCCACAGTAGGTCGAATATTTTTTTCTGCCTTCATTTCATTTATCACTGTTCCCTCCACTGTCTCATTTTCACATGTCTAAATATAACATTCTTTAAAACGCAGATATAACTCCATACTTCTTAAGCCTTCTTTACCCATGAATACTTTTTTCCACTTGTGAATTTCTGTCAAGTATACGTTTATTATGACCCTTATCAACTTCGTTGCATTTCTGAGCAGTTTCCATCTTCCCACTTAGACTACAAGCTCTTTGGCCAGGTTCCTTTGGGATTCTTTTCATCTGCCTCACAAGGCCTAGCTTTTAAACATGGATCCACTAAGGCAGGTTGGGGGAGGGGGATTGTCACTTCGAGGAGTAAAAAGTATCACTATTGCACTGTGTTGTACAGCTGAAACTAATTTTAAAAAATGTGTATTTCACAATAAAAAAATTTTTTTTGCTGAAAAAAAAAAAAGTAAATGGAGAGGGCTGGCTGAGTGGCTCAGTTGGTTAAGAGTGTGAACGCTGAACAACAGGGTCACCGGTTCGATTCCCACATGGGTCAGTGAGTTGCACCCCAGCTGAACGGCTGCTGAGCTGGTGAGAGCACATGCTCCTAACAACAAGGTTGCCGGTTCGACTCCTTGTCCCCTGCACTGGTGTATCCCAGAACTTAGCACTGTTATTAGGCATNAGACAAGTTGCTGTCCTTTTGTTCTTCAGTCTAGTTGTGGAGGACGTCGCTTCACTGGCCCTTGTTGGTATTATCATTGTGCTCTTCCCGGGCGAGGCAGATCGGTCGCTGGCCACTGGACGGCCACTCACAGTGGCTCTTGGCAGTCACGCCAGCTGCCAGCCACTCATGGTAGCTTTACAGCAGCCCACTGCAGCCTACGCCATTGCCGGCGACTCATGGCAGCCCAGCTCCAGGTTGAGCTGTTGTTCACCATCTTAGCTGTAGAGGGTGCAGCATCACTGGCCCTCATGTGGGATCCAAACAGGGGCCCTGCTGCTCAGAGCTGGCGTCCCAAGACAGCTCTTAACCAACGCGCCACTCGGCAGGCCCAGTACAACTATTCTTAAAGCAGGCATGCACTCTATTTTTTTCCTAATCTACTAAGAAGCCATTATGAAAATATCACCCCTGGGGTTAAAAGTTTCAGAGTTTTAGTCCTATCTCTACAAAGTATTCCTTTTATTTATTTTAAACACACTTCATTTAAGTCTAAAATGGGACTTTCTGTCACAGTATTCTGAAATGTAACTAAGAAGTCTGAAGTCTGTGTTTAGTTGTAAAAAGGAAAAGGAGTAACTTCACATACTTGTAAGAAGAGAGCTACAGGACATATTAAATAAAAAAGCAAGGTGCAAACAGTTTAGAGTAAGCTATGTTTTGAGTAAAAATATATATAAGCTGTTTTGTATTTTATATTTTCAGAAAGAATCAATGGTAGAATAAAATAAAAACAATTACCTAAAGGGAGAAAGGGAACAGCATGAAGCAAAGAGTAATGGTGAGACTTCTGGGATTGTCCTTTGTTACACAGAGTGCTAGTTAGCCTCTGCGGTGACCCTCAATGACTCCTACACATGTACAGCACATGGCAATGGGTTGGTATACTTTACAATCTTAGAAATTAGAAAGATTAACTCAATAATACACAAATTATCAAAGAATAAACAAAAAACACGTAAATACTTATTCCCTTATGTAGTCCCCTCTCACACTGAATAGAGCTGACCTGTACATCGATGGAGTATTGCAGAAATGACATTTTTGAGGACAGGTCATAAAAGACAGCCATCTTCTACCTTACTCTCTTGATCACTCACTGTGGTGAAAGCTGCTGTGTCATGAGGTCAACCAAGCAGTTTATGAGGGAGAGGTGATGAGGGACTGAAGCCTCTTGCCAACACCATGTGTGGAGTCATCTTAGACGTGGACCCTCCAGCTTGGGTTAAGCTTCAGATGACTGCAGCCTCATGAAAGACCCTGAGCCAAAACCACCCAGCTACGCCACTCCCAGATCCCTGACTCTGAAGCTGCATGAGATAATAAATGTTTTAAGCATGTCCGTTTTGGCATAAATTGTTACACATAAATAATATACCTAGTTTTGATTTTGGAGATGTGTAAGGGTGACAACTACTGAAAAAAAGACTTAAGACACATAATCAAATGGGAAATGTGAACCTTATTAGACTCTTGATTTGAACAAGATGCCAACTGCAATAAGGCAATTAAGAGACAATTAGGCAAATTCAAAATGAAACTACAGTTGATCCTTGAACAACATGGGTTGGTGGTGCTGTTCCCCCCGCCCCCCCGTTAGAAACCCACAAGTAACTTTTGACTCCCCAGAAATTTCAGTCATCCCTCGGTATCTGCATAGGGACTGGTTCCAGGACCCCCTGCAGATATCAAAATCTGTGAATGTTCAAGTCCCTTATGTAAAATGGTGTAGGACAATGCATATAGTTGCTCCTTGGCATCTGAGAATTTACAAGTATAGATGAAAAATACTGTTTTCAATCTGCAGTTGGTTGAATCCACAGATACGAAACCTGGGGACACGAAGAGCAGACTATTGAAAAATATCTGTGTATGAGTGAATGAGCACAGTTCATATCCAAGTTGTTCAAAGGTTAACAATAGTATGTGTTGACATTAAGAAACACTTAACTTTGTTAGGTGTAATACTGGCATGGTGGTTATGTTACAAAGAAAAGGTTTATTTAGACATGCATACTGAAACAGTTGAGTGAAATAACGTGCAGGATTTAAAACACTCCAGCAAATTTTAAACAAAAGTGTGTGTAGGGGGGACATAGATATAGTCTATCTCTACTTTTGTGTATATTTCAAAATTTACATAATAAATACTATTTTAAAAGTCTACTCAGCTTGTCATTATATTGACATATGATTTTACAGGTTTTAATTATATCCTTTACATCTTTTTGGATTGTCAAACAGCAATACCTCCTGGTCTTTGGTGCTCTTCTCTGTATCCTCACCACTTATTTATATGTTTTTGGCCAACTACTCAACTGTATATAGTTTTCCAGTAACAGATGGAACCGATTTATCTGAAAAAGGATAATATTGTCCATTTTCTTTCTTTTTATGACATTCAACATTTTGTTAATGCTTTTAACTGAACAACATAATAAGACTAAAATCCTTGGGAAAGAAATACAATCCTAAGGTCCCTTTTATGGAATTTAAGTAACAACTCAGGATTACTTATTTTATTGTAGATTATTTCATATCTGAGACTACTATGTTTATCAATTATTAGATTTTTGTGTTGTTTATTCTGCTCGAATTCTAACCAGCAATTGATCTAACTGGTGATGTGAGGGACACTATACATAAAAAAAATTCATTAAAGTAGCCCATAATTCATCTTGGGAATCTATAAATAACTGACATATTAAGCTAGAATTGTGCTGTCCAATATAATTGACACTAGCCACATATGGCTACTAAGCACCTGAAATGTGGCTAGTGTTAAGTATGACACGCTGTATGTGTTTTCAAGTGGTTCAAACTGATGTCACACCCGATTTCCAACATGCAGTACAAAAAAAAAAAAAGTAAAACAGTAACTTTTAAATGATTACATGTTGATATACTAGAAATGGTAGATTTAATAAAATGTGTAATTAAAATTAATTTAATCTTTTAAAAAAATTTTTTATATGTGGCTAATAGAAAATTTTAAATTACATGTGGTTTCCACTGTATTTCCTTTGAATAGCATTAATTTAGAGATTCATCTTCAGAATGCTAATCTCACTGATGTCACATATTAACAACTGTACAACTTTTTATATTGTATGTTTTAATGTAAACTAAAAAAAGCTTTAGCAAGGCATATCATTAATGCCATCCAAAAAGAATTCAATGCATACCAAACGGCATTAACCTAATGCTTCTGGAATAGGAACTTGGCTGTTGAGGGTCAGAGGTGGGAGAGAGAATTGTTGAATTTTCACTGCATATCCTTTTATATTTTTAAAATTTTACCTAATTGAAAATAAATTTTAATTAAAACAAACCTGACAGAATAATTTGAGATACTGTTAGTGTAGCCTTAAATCCCATTCCTGTATAAGTGAACAGCAAACATTATTTGGTATAATTATCCTTCCAACTGCTATTCTATACAACAGTATACACGGCTTAACATGGGATTTCTTTTTTAAAAAGAAATGTTTAGGGTCGGCTGAGTGGCGCGATGGTTAAGAACTGGCTTGGGATGCCAGAGGGCCCCGGTTCGGATCCCACATATGAGGGCCAGTGATACTGCCCT
>NW_017731475.1:1966685-2001046 GCF_001890085.2 Hipposideros armiger
GGGATAACAGCAGTGTAATGCAAGAGAAACAGGTGATTACCAGAGTAAAATGGACGACTGCTCCTATATACCACCATTGCACCGACATTTATACACATGTAAACTCATGCACATATCCCTCCTACAAAAGACACTATTATTCTTCCTTACATGTAACCTATTAATTAATGTAGCTCATCCTATCTTTGTAATACTTCATTGCTCCTTCCCATATCCATATTCACTACTGTAGCTGAGATTTTCACATCATACCTACATAACTACAAGGTATCCTGGCACTTCCTATGTGTACAGGTTTTCTTCTCCCAGTCAAAATACAAAGCTATCAGAAAATGGTCTTCAAATAATGTGAATTGTATTAATCACATAATTCAGGTCTGGTATATACTATATTCTAATAAAAAACTTTAAGCCTGATCTCATATACAACTATTTACTTCTCTATATGGCATTCTTGAAGTCTTAAATATTAAGCCATAATATTAATTCGTATTTTAGTTGCTCTAAAAAATGCATTTTTCGGCTATTATCACTTGTCTGATGTCTTCTTTTGCCAAGGACATACGTCATATATAAATATGTGTCTCTTCTTTTTGGAATTTCACACAATTCACTTTAGTGAATAATCCCATAAAAGTACTAAAGAAAAAGAAAATAGACAGAATCCTATATTTCCAGTTACTGATAACAGCAAAGTAAACTGGTTAGATAAACCCTCCCACAGGTAACAACTAAAAACCTGAACAAAACAGAATAAAACAACTATTTAAAACCACTGGAAGTCAACCAAACATTGGCAGAAATCAGAAGAGTTTGCCCCAATGGAATTAAAATGGGTAGGAATTGCAAGCCTTGACCTCTGCAGCTCCAACAACAGTCCTAACTTCATGGCTGCCCAAGCAGCTGGAAATTTGAGGGGGAAATCTCTGAAGTAAGAGAGCCACCAAAGGAGTGAGATTTAAAGTCTGAGTATAAGCCCAGCCTCAAGTCCCGCAGATGATATGTAGTTAGGAGTGGGGAGGGGAACACCCAAGAGGGCTCAGGAAAAAAGCATCCCCCAGAGCTAAAACAACTTAGCGAAAAAATCAGCTGCTATACTCCACAGGAAGAAAGAATGAGTACCGTATTTTGCCATGCATAATGCGTACTTTTTTGCCCAAATTTGTGATGGAAAAGTAAGGATGCGCATTACACATGGGTAGTATATAAATGTTTTTAATTCTTTTATTTATCCTTATGAAAGTGTAACTCTAGAAATCAATAACGATATCCATACGTAAACTAATACCCTGGAATACGATAATCAGTTTTGTTGAACTTATGACCAACTTGCAACACTGAAAGTTCTTGGTCTTCTATGATGTACAAATATTGTAAATTTGTTACCAGTACATAAAATTTCTTGTACCTTGTATCTGTTCTTGTGTTTTGTAATTATTTGTTACATAAAATTTCTTGTACATATGTTAAAAAAATAAATGCTAAAATTCCTTTGTAATACAAAAAACAAATATCTAAATGTAAACAAATAAAAATTTGAATTAAAAAAACAAAAATGAAAGATTTTTTCCCCCTGAAAGTTTGGGCCAAAAACATGGATGCACATTATGCATGGCAAAATACCGTAGTTTGAGTCCATACAAGTTAACTCTCTACTAGCAACATTTCAAAGCAGCTATTATAAATATTTATAAAGAATTAAACAAAAATGCATTCAATGAATTAAAAGGAAATAGTCTTAATGAGTATAAAGGTAAGCAATCAACAGGGAAAAAAAAAAACTATAAAAAGAACCAAATGAAAATTCTAGAGCTGAAAGCACAATAAAAATTCACTAGAAAGGTTCCATAGCAGATTGGAAATGGCCAAAAGAATCAGTGAACTTGAAGAGAGTTCAACAGAAAGCATCGAAGCATCTGAAGAAGAGAAAAGAGAGTGAAGAAAAATGAACCTCAGAGACCCATGGGGCAATATTAAGCTCTCCACTGTATGTGTAATTAGAACCCAAAAGAGAGAAAGAAGCACAAAAAATGCTGAAGAAATGATGAAAAAATAAAAAAGAAGAAATCACAGTATAGGTACTGTTTTAAGTTTAAAAACATTCACATAAAAGCACTCTCTACACCAAAGCAATTTAACCAGAAATCTACATTTAAATTTCTCTAATTTAAGATCAGAGGAGAAACTAAGTCAACAAATATAATTTCTGTCCTAAAACAAATACAAAATATTAAAAAACATTTCAGATTTTTTTTTTAAGTAAACTTTGATTTCTACTTTGGATAAAATTTACCTGAACCAAACAGTGGTTATTCTATAAAGAGGAGGGTTCTATTGACTGGAAGAGGTCATGAAAAGCTTTCTGGGGTGCTAGAAATCATCTGTGTCTGTATCTAGCTGGTGTTTTATATAAATGTATACATATGCAAAATTTATTAAACTGAACCCTTAAGATTTGTGTACCTCACTAAATCCAAGTCCCTTCTATTTAAAGAAGAAAAGGGAGGGAAGGAAGAAGAGACAGAATGAAAGATGGGAGGGACTAACTTACCTGAAACCTGATCATCTGTTAAGCCAAATGCTGACATGACATTTTTATTGATTTCATCTTGGTTTTTTAAAGGATCAAAAGCTGACATACTTGCTGCCATAACCTGAGTAGACTGTTTTCCCGAAGAATCAGAAGCAGCAGGCTTTTCTTCCCTGCCATCCACAGTATCTATAAGAGGAAAAAACAAAAATTTGTTTCCATTTTACCTGTACTCAGTAAGGGCTAACAAATACAAGACAGGGAAAATATATTATGTACATATAGTCTGGAATGTTAAAAGTGTCTCTGAATGCAGGATTATAGAGCATTTTACTTCTTTATACTTGTTTATATTTTTATCTTTAAAATTAGGTCAAAAAGAAATATAAAACAAATAGTAGCTTTTTAAAAGAAATTATATCAACCTCCTCCCCTAATTGTTAAATGAGAAAAAAAATACAACCTCCTTAACAAACAGACAGAAACATTTTCCCCTTTTTCCTTTTTATTTTGGAGCCCCAAGACCTATATTCTAGTATCAGATACATACTGGGTACTAATGCTACTTTATTTTGTAAAAGGATAAGAAGCTTAAGTAAAGTTATGTTATTAATTTTTATGTTTTATTTTTTACTTGTTTATTGGTCTGCGATTAAATTACATGGAAATCTCAAACCAACCAATACATCAAACACTTTTAACTTGTTATGTCTTCCTTTAAAATACTTATTACTGATTAAATTATGCATTTACATCCTTACAGATGAAATGTGTCTGGGATTTGTTCAAAATAATGTGGAAGGTGTAGAAATGTGTGGGAGTTTAGATGACATGATGCTGACTATGACTTGATAATTGTTGAAGTTGGGTGGATTAATGGGATTCATTACAGAATTGTCTAATTTTGTATATGTTTAAATTTTCTATAATAAAACATTTTTAAAAATAGAAAAATAACATTTTAAACACTATGAGCAGGATAAATTTAAAATCATGTTTTTCTTCTAAGGATACTAAGGTACTTGTTAGGCATTTATACTATTACCTCGTGAAAGACAAGGGGTTCAAGATTAATCTACATTTTACAAATAGCAACCTGAGGCCAAGAGGATATCAAAAACAAAATAAACAAGTGAAAAATACAGTGCTTACCATTTACTCAATTAATAGACATCATCAATATTTTTGTTACCAAGTAAATGTACATCAGTTATTAGATCACCTCTGTGATCAAGACAAAATTTATCTTGTGAAAAAATGTAATTACTAAGTGGAATATAAGCACACATGGGCTTACAGCTCTCATTCACCCCTATCATTCCACTGGTTACAGTAGTATTTCCTAAATTTCTTGAAGAACACTCCTATAATATTCCTTTAAAATAAGTCTACCAGATGCCCATCAGTGTCACCAATTTTCTTCCTCTAATTCCAAGGCTACACCCCAAGAGCATATCACACCAATCTTAGAAATTATTCCCCCTCACACTACTACCTTCCATTACTTATGCATCCTTCACTTACTGCAAGCTAAATCCATCAGGAAACACAGTATATGTATACTAGCCTACTAGCTGCTCCATTAGTTGCTAAAGCTATGCAACAGGTCGAGGTAGTATCTAAGAGAGCCTACACATCATTTGCCTCAAAGAGGAAACAAACATCAAAGAACCACTGCAGAGATAGCGCACTAAAGAACACAAGTAGCTGCGTATTTTTGGGTCAGGGCAAGCCACGTGGTTCTCAAGAGTATGACAGCTGACTGACAGTTTTGTGGACCAAACTTTCAGTTTATGATTAGCTTTTTTGGCTTGCTTTATGCTATTTTTGTTGAGAAGATTATTAAATCAGGATGTGTTTTAAGAGCTTACAAGCTTAGGAAAATTCCATACAAGGCAGGTAGTCAAAATGTAAGTAATCTTACTAAATACAGGAGCAGAAACAAAAAATAAATTACAACCCATCTCTAAAAATGAACCACTATATGTATTATTCATTAGATAACTCAGATAGGACACAATGACTATATTGCCTCACAAAGAAACAGTATGTGATATAATTTCCAAGATGCAAAGAAGCAGGCAAATTTAATATCTTTTAGAGGTGAGACGTTAACAAAACATGAAAACATGGAAATAAAGGACTTATAAAAAAGAAGTAATAGATATAGTGTCAAGAAATAAGTGAGAGGAGCCAGCCGAGTGGCTCAGTTGGTTAAGAGCTCGCTCAAGAGTGCAAGCTCTGAGCAGCAGGGTCGTCGGTTCAATTCCCGGCCCGAACTGAGCTGCTGCTGAGCTACCAACAGGTGGCAGTATGGTTCAGCTAAAAAAAAGAAAGAAGTGCGAACAAAAAGGTAGTTTCACCAAAACCAAAATGTTTATAATTCTATTCCTTAGAGCAGACATAGGCTACGGTAGGTCATTTCTGCACAGTACTGGCTATACTTGCTGAATTTTGATCTAGTTTTCATAATATTCTACAGATGCTTAAACCCCTGAAATCACATGCACATGTTATTATGTCAATATCTATGAATTCTTCTGGGTAAATGGTAAAAATTTTTAGATCCTTGACCTAAAATTGAAGCTTTTTGTTTGGAGAGATGGGGTCAGAAAAATCCATTTGCTTTGACCTGAAATATAAATGGTTTCATCATAAAGAGACTAAGAGAATCTCTATAGTATTTCAGCAAATCTCCATTATGTTCTGAAATACAGAGGTGGAACTAGAAATTACTAATCAATCACCAAATATTTACTAAGTATCTACCATTAACACAGTTTCACGTGTCTGAACGAAAAGAAGAAAAGGGAAACTATGGATAACACATCTTCATTTAAACTATAACTAAAAAAACCCAAAAATCCAAAATTTTAACGAAGCCAAAAAACAGAATATCTCAGAACCTAAGAGGATGCAAGGGATTACACATGCCACTTTTCCACAAAATCATTTGCTATTAAGTCCCTTGTACACAATCATCCAGACTCGGTAGTTTTAAGCACATAAACCTTACATGCAAACACAAAAGTTATTTTTTTAAAAAGTTTCTTTTTAAGTGTAACATCTAAAAATATTAAAAATTGAGGAAAGCAGTTTTTTTAAATCTACTTTCAAGCCATAATACATACTTAAATTTCAGCCTACATTTTAAAACATATTTAGTCCCATAACTACATGTAATTTCCAAATTTCTTGATAAATCTTGCTTCATCTGAATATAAATAGTACATGTCATCTGTAAAATGGAAAAAAAATAAATTTTTCTTTGCATATTATTAAAAATTGTGTTTAAGATAAACTTTATAACACAAGATTTGAATGTACTAATCTAAAATGATTTTTTAATTGAAACTACTTCATATACCAATTGAAATGAAATTATTTCAATTCCTAAGGTTAATTATTACACTGAAAATAATTAAGAGTCAAAGGGGTTTAAAAACTGACCTATGTCACAAACCCAGGAGTCTAAGACTAGATACAAAAAAATCATCTAGAGGGCACTTTAAAAATGGGATTCCCAGTCCCTGCCCTCCAGTAGGTCTACAAGACCCAAGAACTGGAATAATAAAATCTCCCACATATAAGTACTCACACAGGGGCAAGAATAAGGGTGACGCTGAGCGTGCCATCCTACTCCTACTGAAGAAGAGTTTAAAAAAAAAAAAAGCAAAAAGATATAAGAACAATAAATAAAATGGATTCACAGTCTACCATTTTCAGGAATATTGGTGGAAGGTCCAGGTTCTCCAGGTGGTTCCAAACTATCCAATAAGCGATTTACTTTATTTCGAAGTTCTATCAGTTCTCGGCGAAGGTATTTCACCTGACTTGATTCAAGGGGTCTTGGTTGGCCATTAACTAGAATAAAAGCATTAATTTGCATAAAATTAGGAAATGTTGTTGAATAAGTACATCAACAGAATAAAAATAAATATAATTTCTTTAAAAAGTGAAACAAAATCAAACAAGACACATATTGATATCATTTGAATGGTAACTCTTTTAAGTAAGAGTCTTTATTGCTAATAATTTACTTTTTGGAAAAAATAAATATCCATCAGTCTTTGTTGATGCCAGATCTATTGCTTATGACCACATTGGTGAAAAACTAAAACAAAACAAAAAATTTATTAGAAGAACTCAACTACATTAAAATAAATTAAAACCTACAGAAAGCTTTACTATATATTTAACAGAAATTATATACCTTCAAAAGACTATTTAAAAAAAGTTTATTTTAATGCACCCTATTCTTTAATATTCTTGAAATAACAAAGTGAACACCTTATTCTATACATAAATGTTAAAAGGTACAACATGACTGCATGGTTTGTTATCCCTCTTGCCTACTTTTAACCTAAAAAAAAAAAATAAAGCTACCTAAAGTAACGGTCCTAAAAAGTAACCTATTAAAAAAAATACGCAGAATTCATGAATCCATATCACCACTATCCTTAAAAGTAGTTACAGTTGACCGTTGAACAACATGAGTTTGAATTGTGCAGGTCCACTTATGCGTCAATTTTTTTCAATAAACAGTATAAGTATTTTCTCTTAAGATTTTAATAACATTTTATCTTCTCTAGATTATAAGGATACAGTATAAAATACATATAACACAAAATATGTGTTAATTATTTGTTATCTGTGAGGCTTCTGGTCAACAGTAGGCTATTAGTAGTTAAGGTTTTAGGGAGTCAAAAGTTATATGCAGGGCCAGCCGAGTGGCTCAGTTGGTTAAGAGCTTGCTCAAGAGTGCGAGCTCTGAGCAACAGGGTTGCCGGTTCGATTCCACATAGGCCAGTGAGCTGCGCCAGAGATGAGTGGCCGCTGAGCTGCCAACAGGTGGCAGGATGGCTCAGCTGGTGAGAGCACATGCTCCTAACAATAAGACTGCCTGTTCCATGGTGCCTACGCCCGCCCACAACTAAGACTGAACTTGGCACTTTGAGCTGAGTTGCCACCCAGATGGCTCAGTGGATAGAGTGCGCTCTTAACAATGAGGCTGCTGGTTCAACTCCTGCATGGGATGGTGGCTACACCCACCCACAACTAATTGAACACAGCAACCTTGAGCTGAGCAGCACGACTGGACTTGGAACTGAGCTTGCTGCGCCCTTCACAACTAAGATTGAAGGACAACAACTTGGTTGTTCCCCTTTCCCAATTCCCCAACACTGTTCCCCTCCTCCAATTCCCCAATAAAATCTTAAAAAAAAGAAGTTATATGCAAACTTTTGACTGGGGGGACAGGGACAGGGGTTGGTGCCCCTAATCCCTGCATCGTTCAAGGTCAACTGTACTTCCAAAAGCAGTATGTAAGCAACAAAAAGTCAGAGATTATTCAATAATCATTGTTGGGTTTTTTTTAAATGAAAGCAACATTACCTCATTTAATTACCTATTTTGTCCAAAATGACTTTCAGTTGACTTAGAAAAAACAAAATCCTTCATCTAGCAACAAAGACTGTCACCACTGAGGTTATTAAAAATAAATAAATAAATAAAATGTTGACACAAGGCTCTGAATGTAAACCTCAAGATAGGAGTTCAAAAATTAAACTAAAATACTTTATGCACTGCCAATATGCATATATACAAATCCCAAAGAACCATATTAGAAAAGAAAATCTATTTGAAAATAAAGTTTCAGGGAGATTCTTTGTTAAATGTTTCAAACATCAAGCCACCAATATAAGCTTTTAGAAGACAAACCACCAGTATTTTGCATACACCCTATACAGTTATGAGACAGTTCAATATAATCTCTTACCTATATCAATTAATTATTGGCTTTTATTGGGTATTACTGGTTTTTCTCTAATACCTGAAAAAGAGGAAAAAAAAAACAACCCAGCTCCTCACAGACAGGTCCTGGCCTGGTGCTGTTAGACAGGCCTTGGCTACACGCTGCCTGGCACTCACAGGTGGGTTGTGGTGTTCTCTTGTTAAACATGAACAATTTCAAATAAGCAGAATAGACCACTCTGTGACTATGATCAAAACAAAAGCAAAGCCACTCCAAAATCATGTGAGAACTCAGACAAAAACAATGACCAAACCACAAATATGACCAAACATCTCTGGCTGATATGACTGCTGCTGTTTTAACTGCAGCTTTAGCCTCAATTCATTCTCCCTACCTTCTGAATTAGTAAGATACCCAATCACAAGACCACCCCTAGCCCCACTTCCTGATAGCATCCAATCTAGAGCAAAGCCCCACTTCCTTGAACCTTACCCAAAATCACCTACCACAAGCCCAAGCCCTATTGAAATATCCTTTCTAACATACTTTCCCTGAGACACCAGTTGTTCTCTATGCTGTTCATTCTCCCTTGCTGCACTGTATTTGTAGTTATGCCTTTTCGTTTCTAATATTGCTTATTTGTGCCTTCTTTTTTCTTAATTAATCTTAACAGAGGTTTGCTAATAGTATCTTTTCAAAATGGTTGAGTATCTTTTCAAAATGGTTGATCCTATCAATTCCGACTTCTAGTTCATCTCTACTCTTCATTATATTTTTCCTTCTAAGTTATTTGGGCTTACTTTGTCCTTTTATATTTAAGGCTATCAATGTAAAATAAATGCAAATACACCAAACTTCGTTCAACTACAGCTGTGGTCCTAGTGGTCTTTGGCTGAAGCACATTGATCTATCTTACCACAACTTCTGAAAACCCAGCATCCATATCCCTAACATGACTATGATCTGAAGTCAACTACTTAGTGGTTTTAGTGCTATATAATACCTAATTAAAAGTTTTAATTCCCTGCTTTTTAACATGATTGGGGTATGAACGCTTTTTCTTTATAGAGAAGATGGTTCAGTTTTTCTCCCTTAACCTGTTATATGGTAAGTGGTATCAACAGATTTTCTCATTTAAACCAATCTTGTACTCCTGGAATGAACAATCTTGACAATGGTATATTTTAATATTCACTGCTGAATTTAAGTTGTTAATATCATTTAGTATTTTGTATCTCTGTTTAAACCTGAGATTGGTCTGTATTTTCCTTGGCTGGCTTTCATGTTAAGGTTATAGTAACCTCATAAAATGAGTTACCGTATAGTCCCCCTTTGCCTATTCTCTGGAATAGTTTATATAATTTGGGATCATCTGTACCGTAAATATTTGGTAGAATAATCGGTTTGAGTTCTTTAATGTTAATTGGGACAATCAAATTTGCTATTTTTGAAACAGTATATTAAATTCACCTAGGAAATTGTCCATGTCATCTGCGTTTTCAATGTCTTTTTTTAATTAAAATTTATGGTGTGACAATAGTAAAATAACATAGGTTTCAAGTGTACAATTCTGTAATACATCATTTATATATTCCATGGTGTTCACCACCCAGAGTCAGTTCTCCTCCCATCACCATATATCTGACTCCTGAGTTTTCAAATTTTAATATTCACAGTAGTCACAGTACAGGTATTTTAAGTTCTACTATATTTGTAGATATGCCCTTTTTCATTTCTAATATTGTTTACTGCGCCTTCTTTTGTCTTAACTAATCTTTATAAAGGTTTGTTAATTGCATCTTTTCAAAATTGTTGCTCCTATCATTTCCCTGGCTTCTAGTTCATTTCTGCTATTATTTTCTTCCGTTTAAGTAACTTGGGCTTACCTTGTCCTCTTGTATTAAGGCTATATAAAGATCCCTTGAAGTATATTTTTTTTAGCACACTCTAAAAATTTATTATGTAGAAGTCTTCACTATTTCAAACTCCCATTACGATTTCTTCTTTGATTTTATTTTTTTATTATTTAATTAATTTTTTATCTGGCCCAGCCTTCCTCCTGCCTGTAGCTAGGTAAGCAGCAGCTCAGCTCAGGCCGGGCATCGAACCGCTGTTGCTTAGAGCTTACACTCTTGAGCGAGGCTCTTAATCAACTGAGCCACTCGGCCAGCCCTGACTTACTTTAAAAGCTTATTTTTATCTTCAAAAGTATGGAAGTTTGGGTTATCATTTTTGTCCAATGGTTTCTAATAAACCAGAGAATATAATCTCTAGGACATCTCTGATATTTAATGACATTTGTTGAAAAAACCCAGTATACAGTCAACTTTTATAAATGACTAAATGTACTCAAAAGAACTGTATCCTTTCCTAACTGATAGATGCACAAGATCAAGCATGTATCTGTTTGGTTCAAATTTTCTCTATCCTTACTAGTTTTGAGTCTACTTAATCTATAAGTTTCTAAGAAGAGTATTAAAAGTTCTGTGATTATGAATTTATTTTTCCTTTTTCTGCTAACTTTTCCTCAGGGAATAACTAAGGCTATGATGCTAAGTGTTCAGAATTGTTAATGCCCAGTGAATTATTCTTTTTGTCATTATGAAGTCATTATTACTAATGAAGTAAAACTATTCTGGTAATATTACCAACTAGCTTTGAGTTTATCTATTGTTATCTGTTTCTAGCTCTTTACTTTCAAACTTTGCATAACAATCTTTCACTATAACTCTTATAATCAGCATGTAACTAGATTTTATTCTTAACTCCAATAAGAGTCTGATTTTTGACTTATGTTCAGTCCGTTTATGTGTACTGTGGTTAGTACTTTGTGTTTTCTATTTATCAAGCTTTCTCTCTGCTTTTTCTTTTTCCTCACTATAAGTATCCTTTGATTCTTTTCCCTCTACTGGCTACTTCTAGTCTTTCAATAATCACTCTTACATGCATACTTCAATTAAAAAATCCTCTTCCCAAACTACACGAGTCTTTGAAATACGTATTTTAATTCCTATCATCTCTTCCTGTCTTACATATAATTATTGCGTAGGTATTTTTGTCCCATCTTGTTTTTATATTCATAAAATTATGATTGTTTTTTAAAATCAGTGCTCATTTAAATTTACACACGTTAACCAGTTTATTTGTTCACAATTTCTTCTAGCTTCACCATTCTTCTGGATTCAAATTCCTTCTTGCTGAAAAATCATTTTTAAAAATTCTTTTAACAATGGTCCATGAATGGTAAATTCTCAGTCTTTGTTTGAAAATGTCTTTATTTCCTCTTATTTCTGAAGTTTAATGAACTACAAAATACTACTTTTCTACTTATTTTTCCTGAACAGTTTGAAGGTGTTATTCTATTTTCTTCTAGCTTCTATCATTACTATGAAGAAGTCTAACAGTCTAATTGCTTTGTAGGTCTTATTCTCTCAGGCTACTTTTAAGATTATCTCTTTTTGTCTTATATTATTTTCCAGTTTCATGACAAGTCCCGTGGAGACTTTTACTTATCCTATTCAGAACTCACTGTACCTCCTAAATCAAAGGGTTTAATCTTTTATATAGCTCTAAAAAATTCTTTAGCTATTATCTCCTCATATATTTCCACTTCGCCATTATCTCCTCCTTTATAGTCTTAACAGAAAACAGGCTGGACTTTCTCATTCTCAAATTCTCTCTCATATTATCCACCTCTGTGTTTTTGTGCTTTATTTTGTAATTTCTTTGCACTACCTTCCAGTTCACTAACTACCTCTCCAGCTATGACTAACCTGCTGTTCTACCTGCTCACTTTGTACTTAATTTCAATGATTATATTTTTCATTTCCAAAAGTTACCTGAAGTTCTGTTTAAAATGTTTCTTTTTTCATAGTGCTTTGTCCCTATATTCTTATTTCATGTCTAATAACTTTTAACACATATTTTATAATTATCACTTCTATCAACTGAAGTTCTTGGAAGTTTATGCCTACTATTAGTTGTATCCATTGTTTCTTGCTTACATGGATTGTTTCATGTGTCTTACAGTTTTGAACTCTTAGTTCATCAATAGCATTTTGTCTGTGAAAAGCCTAACCTGGATAAAGAACATACCCTTCCAGAGAGATTTTTGCCATTGTTTCTTGCTATTTTTTATGGTAGTATCTGGATTTGAGAGCTCCCAAACTGTTGCAGATAGTTTTAATGCAAACCCAAACAACCTAAAGGCCATGGTTATGAATCCTCAAGAGAGCCTTCGCAAACCCTTGACAGTCCAGAGTATGAAAGTTTCCTCTATCAATTCTTTGACTTTTCCTGTGTCAATGGAGAGATATTTTACTTCTGCAATATTCAATGTTCTTGAGAGTATAGCCTACTAAGGGTCTAGAAACCAAGGTCTATATCACACAGACACCAGATGCCAAGTCCTCAGATTACGTAAACTAAAACTTTCACCATCACCACCAAATCACCCCAAGTCTCAGCTTTTGTTATTTCAGGCCCTGGTTTTTAATTTCATCTATTTTTGTTCCCTGGACATTTCCTTTACTCTCCTGAGCAAGTTCAAGTACATCATTCAGAAAATATATTTGTATTAGTTTATCTAGCACATCCTCAGTGTTTCAGGCAGGAGGGCTTTCAGTTTACCTAATATGCCCAATAGTTGGCCAATAGTGGTAAGTACTTTAGATTCAATATTGTAAAAATATACCTGTTATTTAAAAAATCTTTAAACAGTTTTTGTTATTAGCATTTTAAAGTCTGATTCATATTCACCCTTCCTAGATGGAGATGAAATAGATACAAATTAAATCAATTGGGCATGATCATATTTCATGGAGCTGTAAGGTTCAGTGCCATGTAAATTTTTTAAATGCTAAACAAAACATTCAGGAGTAAAGTTCACATTTCATTTTTCACATAATCATGCTAGCACTTTAACTTTGTAATCATTTCTGTCTTATGCCTTAAAAATTCTGCCTTACAAATCTGTTACGATCTATAAGGAAGCAAAATCTAAAAGAACAAAATTATTCTTGTATTTGATTTTTTGTCAGAACTATCTCTAATCTTTAAGTACTCCTTGAAGAATAATATCTAAAGTATTAAGCCTATGTTAAGCCCTGAGAATAAGTAAAAACATACTGCATTATAGAAGGTAATTATATAGTCTTAATAAAGACTATAACTTAACAAAGGTAGTTTTAACCGTGCAATTATTTTCCACAAGTAGCACAGATTAATATTTAGGGTAACTGAGCAGATGGGGAATTTAAAACATGCCTACTTTCCATTAATTTTCAAAAAACAAAAAATCATATATATATATATAATTAAGCCTGAATAATGCAAAAATTCTGATACAGCTGAAAATTTATTGTTTAATTCTGAGTCTTTAAAAGGAAAAAAGCTAGAATGTCTTCAATAAAAACTCAATGAATAAAATAGTAAATTTATTACAAAGTTTACCACTTACCAAATAATGTCAATTTCAGTATCCTACTACACTGAATTGCAAAGGAAAGGTCAGAACTATCAAAAATTGTTATAAGGTCTCCATCTGGAAAAAAAAAATGAGTTTCATGTTTGCATCAGTAGTAAACTAGAATATACATTAAATTAAAATCTAAAATCTAGATTACAGACAATATTAGGATTTCCCATAAAAACCTTAAACATTAAAGGGTCTAGGAAAGATGTATTTGTTCAACAAAATACTAAATCAATGTTGCTTATTACTTTTATGGCAAGGTATTTATCATATTATCACAAAGAGCCAAAACATAGCTAACATTAATTAATGCATTAAGTCATCTATTACTAATCAACAGGAGGAGATTTATGGTAGCAATATCACAGATTGCTGGTTTAGACGGAAATCTTTCCATTCCCAAACATTTAAATATATTTGTCAAAAGTTAAAGATTCTCAAAGTTAAAATTTGAATTCTAAGTACAGTAAAATGCCACTGACACAAATGAAGGGGAAGCCATATTTAATAGTAACTAAAAGGATTAAAAAAAAGATTTTTGCAGAACTGCCTTAAGGAATGGGTAGACACTGGAGTCTTTCAGGTTACTGACCTTCTTGATACTAAGATGAAAACTATCAACTCACTCCAGAAAAAATATTCATATACACCAGATTCTGAAATCCCCTAGATCCCAAGGATAAAAACTACTATAATTAGCATATCAATTGCCTGTTTCAAAAGCTTTCAAAGGGCTAAGGGAAAAAAATGTTCTTAGAGTACAAGAATAGAAAAGCAGCCACAGGCAAGTTGTTCAGGGGCCTCTGCAGGGTATATTCATAGACACAGCTGGGTTGGATGCAAGTTTCGTCCTGGAGAAGCTACGAGGCTGCTCTGCTACACGAATTTTAACACTGACTGGGCAGATTTAGCAAGAGTTGGCAATAAAAGCCATATCACAGGATTTTATCATTGTCTTTAGTTCTTTATAACCAGACCCACTTCTTATAAGAAACGTATTTAATGTTCAACTTCAGGGATTCTAAAGAAAATACGGTATATATGTAAAAGAAGAAAACTTTCTATAACTGCCTTTTTTTCTTTTCTGAATTCCACAACAGAAACAGAGTATCTCTAATGACAAGAACATTACCTAAGGCAGCCCAACAGAAGTTATGAACATAAATCTGTACATTCAAAACACCTAACCATGAAAAACAAATACAATGTGGTAACTAGATGTGGAGGACAAAGTCTCAACAATGAGGATACCCCGTAAGTTAGGGGTCCACAAACTGCAACAGATAGACAAATCTGTGTTTACAGACTATGAATTAAGAATGGTTTTTACATTTTTAAAAGGTTTTAAAGATAAGACAGAGGACTTATGTGACCCAAAATGCTAAAATATTTATCTGATTCTTTACAGAAAAAGTGTGATGACCCTGCCCTAAACAAAAATAAAGGATTAAGAGAAAGCCAGATACAGTTTAAGACATGCCAAGTTTGAGGTAAGAGCAAAGCATCTCAGGTAAAATTAAGACCATAAAATTTGAATTGTAAAGTCAAGAAAAAGAAGAAATTGATCAAATTAAGGCACATATCTGGAAGTCAGAGGTGAAAGTCAGTGTACTGTTAAGTAAATGAGATCACTAGGGAAGAGAAGGGGTTGCTGGGGGAATTCCTCTCCTTTATTGTTCCTTATCATGCAAATTAGTTCTGGTACCCTTAGGGCATACATTATAAAAAAGGAAGAAGAATTACACCTGTAGCTTAGCTGATTATCAGTGACTTACACTCACTTTCCACAGTATATTTTATTGGAAAGTGGCTGTCCAACCAGGGACATTTCCAAACCCACTAACACCCCAATCTGGCCAATGGAATGTGAGCAGAAATGATATTCTCGTACACCACCTTAAGGCGTAAAGAGTCCAATCACCCAAGGGTTCCTCTACACTGTCTTCATCCATCTACCTGCAGGATGTCAGTGCTAAAGGTGAGCTTGTAAGCCATGTGCTGAAGATACCAGAACTGCTGTCAATGTGAGTCCCTGAATGATTTCTTGAGTGTTAAACCACTAAGAGTTTAAAGTATCTATTATCACAACTGGCATTACTTTCAGCCAGTATACACAAAGAGACAGGGAAGAAGTTATTAGTAAAAAGAAGAAAACTGGGACAGCACAGTGTCAGACATGCTAAGGGATAAGAGTATTTTTTAAAAGAATGGTATGGATAGTAGTGCCCTGTATTGAGATCAAAGTGAAATAGGCTGGAAATAAATTCAATGGTGAGAAAGATACTGGTAACTACCTAAATAAAGTACAATTTCAGTAGAGATGCTAACAACAAAAATACAGAGGGTGCCAAAAAAATGTATACACATCTTAAGAAAGGAAAAAACTGTAATAAAATTGTAATATTCAATACATACTGATAACAGAAGATGAATACAAGTCATGTGTATATATTTTTTTGGCACCCCCGATAGATTTAAAGAAAAATAGATAGTCTACTACTAGAATTCCACTGTGTTTGATGAAACATTTATTAAAGCCCATCTCCACAAAAAGTTTTGTGGTCAAATGAATATGGGGGTGCCGGCCGAGTGGCGCGATGGTTAAGAACTGGCTTGGGACGCCAGAGAGCCCCGGTTCGGATCCCACATATGAGGGCCAGTGACACTGCCCTCCACAGCTAAGATGCTGAACAACAGCTCAACCTGGAGCTGGGCTGCAGTGAGTTTCCAGCGACAGCGTAGGCTGCAGCCCCTGTGGCAGTGGGTTGCCATGGGCTACCGTATGTAGCCAGCAGCCAGCGTGAGCGGCCGTCCAGAAGCCGGCGACTGATCTGCCTCGCCCAGGAAGAGCGCAATGATGGTGCCAACCTGGGCCAGTGAAGCAACGTCCTCCACAACTAGACTGAAGAACAAAAGGACAGCAACTTGTTTGTTCCCATCCCCCCAATGCCCCAATAAAAACCTTAAAAAAAAAATGAATATGGGAATACTGCATGCTATAAATTGACAGCATACATCAACATAAATTCCTGCAATAAACACATTTGTCTTTGTTTAAACCAGCTTTCCCATATTTAGTTGATGATGAAATCCTTTTTCATTCAATACCTACTGATACCTCTTTCACTTTGGTAAATATGCAATAAAGTTTGATTTTAAAAGTACAAACAAAGCCAGAATTAAATGGGCAGAAGAGGAAAAAAAATGCCTGTAAAAATATATGTGACAGTGTTCTACCACCTAAAACCCCTTCTAATAAAAAATCACTTAGCTATTTTTAACTTATAAAAGAACTATAACTACATAAACATCTCATTAAATAAAAGAAATTGGACACTCAAATTACCATGGAAGGGAATGGAATTTTTATTCTGGGATACTTCAATGAAATATGGGAAAAAGACCACATATAAAAACTTTTAAAAATTATTTTAGAAACACTCTTACCTTCATCTTTATACTTTATTGTAACTTCATCATTACTCAGAAGTTTTCCTCTGAAAACTCGTTGCATCATTAACACTAATTCATCATAAGTAATATCTTCATTGTGAATGGGTATTCGTCGAATATCCTCCCCAAGTTGAGCTTTGATGATTAGCTTCCCACTTAGGTCCAACTGTCCGTTCATGGTGGACTCCAGGGTGTTAAATATACACAACTCTAGTGAAAGACTGATAAAATGGTTTTGATGATTAAACAGCTATAAAATATCTTAAAAGTTGAAAAGCAAAGCTATTATTAGAATCTAAGAAATTCTGACCATCAAAAGAGATTCTCTGTTCCAAAGTTACCATATTCATGTTAAAATGGTCTGGAGGTAACTATTTTTTTATGTGTGTAAGAAAATAAGTTTCATTATTTATGTCTATTATTTCATCCACATTTTTAACTGCTTATCTGATATTACCATTTAGATTTCAATCTTAACATGTCTAAAAAACAAATCCCTGATTCCCCCCCAAAATCTGCTTCTCCTGTAGTCTTCTCCATCTCAGTGACAATTCCTTCCTTCTAGTTATTCAAGATTTAAAAATAAAATTTTAAAAATCTTAGTTCTTTTTCCCTCACACCTTACATCCCCCAAATTGCTAACAAATCTAGCTGCCTTTAAAATATCTCTATCATAAAATATCTCTAGAACCCAATCACTTCAGCACTTTCACCTCTATCAATTTGATCTAAGCCACCATCATCTCTTGCCTGGATTGTTGCAAAAAAACTCCTAACTGGTCTGCTTGCTTTTTTACCTCTGCCCACTTTTAATCTATTCTCAACACACCAAGAGTTATACTGTTAAATACAATCTAACGTCACTGTGCTCAAAAGCTTCCAATGGATTCCCATCTCACTCCTAAGTAAAAGCCAGAACTACAAAGCCATGATCTGGCCTCTGGCCTCTGGCCCCTGGCCAAGTATTTAACCTCATTTCCTACCTCTCTCTCTGGCTACCCTGCTACACCAATACTTGAACTTCTCCTTCTGAACCCAAGACTTTGCATTTGCTGCTCCCTTTGTCTTCAGCTCTTGTCTCACTCCTTCCAGAGTGGACTGTGTAATTTCTCAGAGGTTTTCCCTGACCATCTAACCTAAAATGGCTCCTCTATCACTTTCTTAACCGGCCTCATTTTTCTTTAAAGCACTTATCACTACCAGACATTAAAATTTTATTTTTTTTTATTTTCCAATAAAAGGTAGAGAAATGTGGTTTTTTTTTCACTGTATTCCCAGAGCCTAGAACAGTGCCTAGCACATGGAAGTTACTCTGCAGTTGTTAAACAAAGGGAGAAATAAATACTGGTTTCCAAACTCTATCAGCGTATAACTAAATGCTAGCTAACCCTGAAGAGAAAAGTAAGTGTGAACACTAAAATAGGGTCTCAAATTTTTCTCTCTAAAATAAGACCTCATGAGTACTTTCTCTAATTTCCCTTTTTCCCATTTTGGGAACTTGAGGAGAAAGGACAAATGAGTGATATCCTCCTGACCTAACAAGACCGTCCACCATTGTTTCTACATATTCCGTAACACACCCCTCTGCAGACTTGTGTGGATGTATATGTTCAGCACATTTTAAGAAAGAACACTGTCAGAGAGCTAGCCATTAAATACTAATCTGCTACAGAATTTTACCTCCTTAGGTTTTGCTGTACTCTTATTTCAAGTTATTTGGTATGATTATCCTATAATGACTTTGTAGTACTAAATTCAAAATAATGTCTGAGGATCTAGTAATTTAAATGGTTACTGTATAGTAGCAGAAACTATACTTAGGATTAAATAATGTGTTAATATCTCTTCTTCTCACGATTTCTTCAAGATCAAGATGTTCTTGAATACATTATCTACAACCACTGAGCATTTCCCTAGCATCAACTTCTTCCTCCTCCTGCCCAAGTAAATGGTCTCACAGACTGTTTCAAGTGCCCTATAATCTCCTACTGGCCACATTCTGGTTTCAACCTCAGGCTTTACTACCGGCAGCTTTCTGTTTTCTCCTCTTAAATGTTATTTCATTAACATCATACTTGGTTTTCATACTTCTCTACAATTATTTGTCTGTGTGTGTGTGTGTGAAAGCACCCGACCTTCCCCAATACATCTCAACCCTTCAAATACCTGAAGTACTCATGAATCCAAATTCATTTAATAAATATGACATATAAATGTCTTAATAGTCTTCATATAAATGCCCTACGTCCTTTCAACTAACTATTCCTCCAGACCCCCTTCACCATCCTCTGAACAGGTTACATTTTATTAATAAATGTGGCATTAAATACTGAATCTAACTCTCTAAGGTCAGTTCAAAACAAACTGGATTGTGTTCCATGATCTGGATACTGTGCTCGCCTTCATGTAAAATAAGAATAGTTTTTATTAGCAAATTCTCACAATGGACTTCTCATGAAGGCTCTGTTTAACTTAAACTTCCACACAACCTCTTCACCTTTAATCAAACCTGACCTCTTTATTCAGAAAGAATTTACTGAATACCTATTTGTGCCAAGCTGTGAAGTATAATTACTTCAACAAGATTCCACCTTGTTTGCCTTGCAGTCTGAGAGTAATAAAGAATTTCAGTGAATCAGTGTCAACTTCTACTATCTACAGGTTATGTAAATTAGCAATAATGTAGTTAAGGACCAGGGCTTGGCTTCAGCAAAACGGTACTATCTATTCTCAGCAGCACTGAGAATAGAGCCTGACATATAGCAAGTAAAGACTTGTTTTTGTTCCCTGAACAAGAGATAAATGAATGAGGAATAATAAAGTTCTGATAAAGCAATTGGGAGAAGAAAGCTGTACTATCAGGTCAGTTCCTAAGTCAGACCTTCACAATGTACCTTCTTTATGCAGCTAAAAGTGACTCCCCAAAACCAACATACTCCTAAAAGAAATTCCCAACATCGAATATTATCGATAGTATGTATGACTTTTTTATTGTGGAGGGATTGCTGCTTACCAATGGATCTGAAAACACAAGTCTCTTTCACTTTGTATCTGCCATGTTTTCCTGCAAACTCACTTATTCTTTGATGTTTCATTGACTGTAAATTCCCTGTGGCGAGGAACCAGGGCTTCTTTCCAAAGGCTGTGTCCCCAGTTTGTGTGTGCAGTCATCTCAAGGCATGCACAAATACCACAAAACAAAATGTACCACAGAATTTCCCCTTCCAGAGAAAATCCCATCCACCCCCACATTTTTTTAAGTGATAGTAGAATTCAAGGCCTCTTTTTCACTAACTACTAGTTACCAGGGCTGCTGGGGAGATCCTTAAAGCATTTTCTCCTTCCATCTTGTCCTTGCCCCCGACTCCCTCTCAAGTCCAGAAATGACACAGCCACTAACAGGAAATCTTCCAACAGGAATACTGTTTTCAGCACTAGAGAATAAGCTGTCATGCCCAAGGACACACAAAAAGCCTGCGTCTTGAACCAGGATCTAGGTTCAGTGGCCCAATTTCCAGCTAGACTAACCCTGTGGGTAGGGCTCTGCTCAAAATCACAGAGGGTGTGATTGGGCAACGTCAGGAGGTTAGCAATTTCCTTTAAGAAATTCTAAGCAAAATCAACCCCTGCTTATTCCAAAGAATGCAAGGAGCCTCCAATTCTGCCTAACCAAAGGCAATGTGGTAAAGATGCCCACTACCAGTCATGTGACCTCAGCCATCATACGCAAAATGGGAATAATGCTGAAATTTGGAAGTATCCTTAAGATAATTAAATGAGACCCTGCATCTAAAATACTTGTACAGTGCCTAGTAAACTCTGAACGTTAGCTATCGTCCTCACTACAAAACTGGGTTGGGCCTCCAGACGGCGCTTGATTAAGCACTGACATGGCCAAGGAACGACGTTCCTCTGAAGTGACCCCAATCAATTTATTCCCATTGGCGCCATTCTCCACCCTCTCACCCTTCCAAGGGCCTCTGGCAGTTAAGGCGCCCCAGGCCTCCTAATTCACGTCTCTCCATCCGGCGTTCGGACCCCTAGGAACCAGGTGGAGTAAGTGCGAGGGCACTTGCTGGCCCGGGCACCCCCAAAGCCCACCCGCCTCCGTGGCCTACGCGATCCCCGTCCTCTGCCCCTGTGGCCTCTCCTCCCCTACGCGATGCCCCACCCGGCCTCCCTCCTTCGGGCCTCCGGCCTCCCTCCTTCGGGCCTCCGGCCCCCTCCCACGGCCCCTCTGGCCCCACACGCCCGGAGCCCGCCGGTTCGAGCGAGGCCCCCCCAGCGCTTCCTAGTCTCCTGGCCGCCTTGTCCGAGACAGCGGCCGCGCCCCCGTCTCCAGCCGCCATACCGGCTTGCCGAGGCCGCTGCTGCCGCCTCTCCACGGGTCTCCGCTGGCCGCACTGGTGCAAGGCCGCCGGGTCCTGGGGCGTCGCGGGGAAGGTACGGTCACGGCCCGCTCGGCTGCCCTCCGCAGCCGCCGCACCTCGCTCGTAGGCTCGTGAGGGCCCCAGCCAATCGCACGGACCCACTGAGCCTAGCGAGAGCTCAGGCCCAGTACGTGGCAGGTGGGGGAAGAAGAGGGGCGGGAACAGGAAAAAAAAAAATCTGTCCTTTCGCCCCGCCTCACAGCGAGCAGGCCAACCCAAGACGCATGCGCAAATCCGAGGGCGCAGGGAGGGCGAGTCCAGGGCCTGCGTGGGCCCGAGTCTCTGCTTTCTCACTGGATGAGCAAGTGTAGGAAGTGTGAGCTGAACGGGTGCGCGCGTGCGCGCGGCGTGACCAGGAACTTCCGGTTTTCCTGAAAGCTTGTACACTACTTCCCGTCTCTCACTCGTGGGCGGAGCGTAGTGTGCTCGTCTGGAATTTATTTGCGAGCCGGTTGAAAGCGGGCAACTGTCCAAGTTTGCNCCTTCGGGCCTCCGGCCTCCCTCCTTCGGGCCTCCGGCCCCCTCCCACGGCCCCTCTGGCCCCACACGCCCGGAGCCCGCCGGTTCGAGCGAGGCCCCCCCAGCGCTTCCTAGTCTCCTGGCCGCCTTGTCCGAGACAGCGGCCGCGCCCCCGTCTCCAGCCGCCATACCGGCTTGCCGAGGCCGCTGCTGCCGCCTCTCCACGGGTCTCCGCTGGCCGCACTGGTGCAAGGCCGCCGGGTCCTGGGGCGTCGCGGGGAAGGTACGGTCACGGCCCGCTCGGCTGCCCTCCGCAGCCGCCGCACCTCGCTCGTAGGCTCGTGAGGGCCCCAGCCAATCGCACGGACCCACTAAGCCTAGCGAGAGCTCAGGCCCAGTACGTGGCAGGTGGGGGAAGAAGAGGGGCGGGAACAGGAAAAAAAAAAATCTGTCCTTTCGCCCCGCCTCACAGCGAGCAGGCCAACCCAAGACGCATGCGCAAATCCGAGGGCGCAGGGAGGGCGAGTCCAGGGCCTGCGTGGGCCCGAGTCTCTGCTTTCTCACTGGATGAGCAAGTGTAGGAAGTGTGAGCTGAACGGGTGCGCGCGTGCGCGCGGCGTGACCAGGAACTTCCGGTTTTCCTGAAAGCTTGTACACTACTTCCCGTCTCTCACTCGTGGGCGGAGCGTAGTGTGCTCGTCTGGAATTTATTTGCGAGCCGGTTGAAAGCGGGCAACTGTCCAAGTTTGCGTTTTGTTGTTTTGTGACCATTGTAATTCTCTTCGTCTTGTAGTTCTCTTCGTTTCTTAGAAAAAACTAACCTTTTTCCCGCTTTTCTACAAACTCATTCATTCATTTGTGGACGCCTACGCCTTGCCAAGCACTATGCTGGGAATGAGGATGAATCGGTTTGTGAGCAAGGCGTTTCCAACAGCGTTTACGCGGCAGGACAAACCTATGAGTGGGTCAAGGCTGGCAAATAAAGGCTGATGGAAGTATTCCAGAAACCTTTTTTGGAAGATAAGGCATTTGAGTGTGCCCTACATACTCTTTCCTCTCTTACCTAAACCTTTGTTTTGAATACGTATGTTTATGTAAGAAACGCCCTGGCTCAGACTGAACCCTACGTTTTTGGGGGGAGGTGAAATTTGGGGGTAGGGAGTGCTATTTTAAAAGTTGCAAGCAACTTTTGTCTTAAAAGACAGAGACTAAGTTAAAACATTCAAATTCACCTGGTCCCTAGTTGTTCACCAGATAGAAAGACGGGGTAAACAGAATTCAGGTCATGTTCCTATAGTGCTGTAAATAGTGTGATCTTTATGCAGTCATAAGTATCTGAAAAAAAAAAGCTTTTTGAGAGCAAAATCTGTGAGTTTAGAATGCTTTTTTGCCTCTGAATTGTATTTTCCAACCGGGTATTGCTCTTTGAGCAATTGCTTGCAGGAATTGGGGAGCAGAGGACTAGAAGGAATGAAAAAAGTCCCTGATTTTCTCCAAATATTGTTCTCCATTGCTTGTTATTTAGAATTGAGTGATCCAGATTTGTGGAAGTGAACTGCTGTCCAATTATAGTATTCTGATGTCTTTGAGTTGGTTTGGATTGGATAAAAACACTCAAATATTGGCAGAGATAAAATATTCCCTGAAGGAAATGAACTATATCACTCTCAATCTTCCTAAAAGGAGGTCAGCTCCTGGGGCAGGAAATTAAGGGAATAAACCCCAGCCTGGAATAAGGGGGAAGAATTTCCTCTCTCGAGGCTCCCAGGAAAGGGGCACTCATTCAAGAGTCCTGCCACTGAGGAGAAATAAACAGATCTCTGTTATACTGGGGCCAGCTGGAAGCTAGGAAGAGAGGCACCCATAGGGCAGTCTTGTGGGGGAACTGGGGCTTGTGAACTCTGAAAGCAGCTTGAGGTTCTTTATGTTATAATTCCCTCATGCTTCATCCCCAATTAGTGAAGTCTTGTTTAATAAGAAAACTGTATCCATCACTGTGGAGATTGAGAGATGGGATAGTGATGATTCTTTAGGTCATAGCAGAAACACGAGCTGCCTGGGGCAAGAAGTGAGAAACCAGAGAGTAAAACATTAATTGGAAGCCAATCCGAGGCTCAGGTGACATGGGACAAAAAGGAAAACATTGCAACATTAAAGCATTTCCCCAGGATTCTATAGGAATATACATTTTAAATTTTTTAATAATTTCATAAAAGTATGCCTCCTGCTATCCAGCTGGATGTAGGCTTACAATATTGTGATTGGGCATGAAATTGAGGACATTTGGGTTTATTTATATGTCATATGAGAGTATGTATAGAGAAGCACACAAAATTATCACTTGAGTTTGTCAAATTGCCCCCTTTAAGTTATAAACACCTTAATAACCAAAATCATATCCTATTTTCTGTTTCAGCTTAATACTAAATTGTCCACAAAAATTTCAGTGGCCTTCCCTGTTCCTGAGTCTATATAACAACTGCAGTTTTAAGATTAATTTAAGAGTGTAATGAACAGCTGGAACTCACCACCCAACCCAAGGATCAGAACATCACCAGGAAATTATGTCCTCCTATGTGCTCCTCCCCACAAAATACCCTTGCCTCTCTCCTGAATTTTGTGTTTTTCATTCCCTTGGGTTTGTTGTTGTTGTTTTTAATCTATAGTTTAATCATATATATATATATATATATATATATATATATATATATATATGCCTGTAAGATATGGTGTTCATTTTACTTGTTTACAGACATTATATAGAGTACCATCTATGATTTTTCTGGGGTATACTATTTATACACAATATTACTAAGATACGTCCATGTTTGTACATGCAGCTGGAGCTCATTTATTGTCATAGCTGAATCATGTTCCTCTGGGGGAATATACTACAAATTTTTCATCTAGTCTCCTATCAAAGTATATTTAGATTATTTCCAGTTTCTCCTGTGTGCTTATATATGTCTCATATGAGAATATCTCTTGGTTATATGCTAATACATGGATTGCTGAATGGTAGATTATGCAAATTTTGGGTTGTCAGAAAAGTCATGATGCATTTTTGCAACAAAAAACATAGAAAAAAATACATCATGACTTTTCCAACAACCCAATATTTAGCTGTACAAGATAATGCCAACTCTTGGTATCATTAAGACTTTTTATTTGGGGTGGGAGTGTAAATGGTATCTTTTATGGTCTTATAAAGACTACATTATAACCCTGACTTTTTGTACCAAACACTTGACAATTAGACACTTAAGTTCCTTATGAAATCTCATGTTATTGTTCTGTATCCTTACTTATAATCCTGTCTTTGAGTATCTTGTTCCCCATCATGCCTCCCCGCCCCCAATTTCAAGGCAGTGCCTATATTCTCTTCATCCCTCCCAGCATCTGGCGTTGATTGCCTTATGTGTGAATAGTAGGAATTCAATGAATATTTGTTGAGTCAATGACATATTACTGTTTCTGTAACATGCCCACAGTTGCTGATGATACAGGCCTCTGTACTTAGGCTCCCCAAAAATGCAGGTGTTAACTGGCCAGAGTGATAACTGAATTGAACCAGTTACCACTCTTACCAAGAACATGGTTTCTCCCACAGTATTTGTAGACACGGATTTAGACACTGCTGCCTTTTGTTAGTGAAGCCGAAAAGGTTAAGTTATCATGTACAATAATTATCACTGACTAAGCATTTATGGTCACATTTATTGGCATAGCATCAATCAGGCTATTAAGAAGATTGTTCTAGGAATTCCATAAGTAATTGCTCCTTTAAAGTGCTGTTAGAAAACATCTTACCCTCTTTTTTTGTGTGGAGCTTAGGAAGGTACTGAACCAGAGTAAATTGAACTTCATGCTCACTTGGCTTACTGTCCTACATCCAGATGAACTTGGTTTGGAATGAACACCAAGAATAGCCTTGAATCAGAAACATGAAAGTTGAAAGAAAGGAGAATCAGTGTAAGGAAATACCTTTGACCCCACCTGTATCAAGCAGAGAAATGAGGCTCTACGTTCAAAGGTTACTTTCGGTGTTTCACAGACATCTGAAGAAGGGTTAGATTTGTGATATGATTTTGAGAAAGACAGCCCACTCACTTACCTACCACCTACTCTTTCTCCCTGAAAGTCTGTATGGCTAGGACTCTCTAAATAGGAGGAGGAAAAGTCTTAAGAATGAAATGGAAATTCTCAGAGTGGACAGGAAGTGACACAGACTATGAGCCTTGTAAGAGAGTTGGATGAAACCTCTGTTTCATCATGTTCTCTTTTAGCGGTTACTAGAAATCATTTTGAAAATTTCAATCATCTCAGCTACCCTCAGGGAAACCAAAGAAAAGATGTAAGCATCTCCTTGGATGAGAATTTCAAAGGAGAAGTTATATTCTTCTTGATAATCAGCTCTGGTGTGGCCGCAGTTGGCTAAATGAGAGAAGCCCACACAGAAGGGGAAACTCACGAGGACCAAATAGGGGCCAGTTAGTCAGGTCAGCCTCCCTGCCACTGGCCAAACATAAAGACCTGAGTATGTAAACAAAAGAAGCTGCCACCCCATGTAGAGACAATGAAGGAGAAAATTAGGATATTTTTACCATGTACCTTTGAATGAGTCATTCTTATCACCAGCTAAGCAAACTACGTCAGTCTATCCTACCAGAGGCACATCCATTGAGACCCTAAAATGTTTTTGCCTTACCATGGGGCTCTATGTCCAACCTCTCTTTAGAGAAATTGCTCCTTAAAGACGGTTCTTCCTAGATTTTGTAACCCTGGAAGCTGGCACCTCCTAGGTGTTCAATATGTATGAGTATTTATTGAACGAAAGAATTAAAACTAAGTTCCCCACCATTTTATAGGGCAAGCTTCCAAATACAGGGAGCAGCCATCACTGGCGAGTTCCTTGTTTCCCAGAAGTATAGGTTTTTATCTCTGAGTAATTTGAAATTGTTCACTTTTCTTCATTTACGTCTCCTTGAGATAGAGCCGCGTTACCTCTGTGCACTCTTTCAGAGTTTAGGTTGAAAGACTAATGCCACAAGATGTATAAGGAGATCTCCCAACTTTTCATTTAATTAAGAATAGCTTTTTTCAGCTCTTTTAAGAAATCTAGATGTACTGTAGATGTCATACATGTAAAATCAAACACTGGGTACTTGGAGGCTTTTGAATCTCTAATCTTAACATTTATGCCAATGATCCTGCTTTTAGTCCCTCCATATAAATGCATAATTAAGGCATTCTCTAAAAGCCATATCAATGAAGAAAAACTCATTCATAATAAAAGATGCAAAGTAAGGCTACAATGAGATGTCATTTTCATGTATTTTATAAAAATCAAAAAGTTTCAAAACACTTCATGGAAAAGGGTATGGCAAAATAGATACCCATATTTTGTTGTGGGAGCATAAATTGATACAAATTATTTAAAGAGTGGTATGGTAATATTTATCAACATCTAAAATACCCAGCCCTATATGACCCAGCCATTCCATTTCTAGTTTAACCCTTGCACAGGAGAACACAGATACCCATTAATGTGTCATTTTCAAATAAAAGACTATAGAGTAATTAATTTATACACACACATACCGTTAGATCTCAAAACCATTTTATTGAGTGAAAAAAAGTAAGTTTCAGAAAGTTGTGTTACTGTACAGAAAAGAGTTAACATAGCAGCTTGAGACTGCTATCCTTAGAAAGACCTGCTTGTAAGGTTGGCCCACAGCTGGTATCTGGGAACTTGGATTTTGGGAGCATTCCCACTGTTCCTTGATAAGAATGGTGCACTCTGCCTAAATTATACAAACAATGTGGTTTATGCTGAACCCCTGCTTGCTTTCTGGGAGTCTGGAATTTGGGTACATGCCAGGCAGAGGGCTCCTTTGTGACCAGTCCACCCAAAAAACACATGGAAATTGAATCAAACTAACTTCCCTGATGGATCACATTTCACATGTGTTGTCACAATTCATTGTGGGAGGAACTAGGCACAGCCTGTGTGTGACTGCACTGGAAGAGAAATTTTGGAAGCTTGTGCCTGGTTTCCTCCAGACTTCACCCCATGCAACTTTTTCTTTTGCTAATTTTATTTTATGTTGTTTTGCTATAGTTGTAGCCATGAACGTGACTCTATGCTAATAACTCTAATAGAAAGGAGCTCCTGAGAATTTATCTTAAGGAAATAATCAAAAACAGAGGAAAATTATATTTTTTCATTATATGTTACTACAGTATTAAAAATGAAAATAATATAGGTATCCAATAAGCAAAAACCCCCCCGTGAGTTTTTCTGTATGCATTATGGGTAAGAACATGTGCAGAAAGTGACTTTTTCCTCTCAGATATGGTTTTTGAGTCTTTGTGTCTATCGACCTTTTCTCAAAAATAAAACACTGAATCTTGGAGAATAGAGGAATAGGTTTTATTAGCAATTATTTATTAACGCACACAAAAGATTCAAAATAGTGTTCCATATGCATCATCTGTATGACGTTATTTACATATAGATAACCTATTAAATTGTGTATTTGAAAATACTATATAAAAGTTTCTGAAAAACTGATGAAGAAAATCAGGAGGAAGGGAAAATAATCATAGGACCGGAAAGTAAGAAACCAGGGATGAGATTGGTACCCACGAAACATGTCACATGGTCTTGTATTTTTGTTAGGAGTAGGCCATAGACTAGACCAAAAACTTCCTGACACCCAACATAAAAAGGGAAACATTATCAAACAAATCACATATCTCAACAATTAAACATTTCTTGGGAAAACACATAGTTATTCCAACACTACTTGAAATTGGCATTGATAAGTTTTCTTGAAAATGTCCACCTGGGTATTTACCAAATGAGAGGACAAATTATTTTGAATTAACAAAAAGGCTATCAAATTTGGAAATGCAGCATGTTCATGTCCACGCCTGCCAGTTTGCTAAGTGCACACTAAACAGTCACAATAATGTTCAGTGTTACTCCAAAGTTATACAATACTATGTATATACAAAGACATACACTTAATGCATCACAGAAACCTTCAGTATCACAAGTGGGTCACTGAAAACATTTTTGTTTTATTGTTTTAAAAATATTAAAGTGGTTTTCCTTGATTTTGGCTATTGGAGTTAGTTTTCTGTTTTATTTGTTGACTTTGGTAGGAGCCTTGTTGTTTTTGTTTGTCTTACTTTTTAAGTTAACTTTATTGATATATAATTTACATGAAATAAAATGCACCCACTTTAAGTGTACAATGAGTTTTAACAAATGTACACTCACCTGTGAAACCACCATCCATTTTATACTACTAATGGCAACATATAAACTTTGGAGTTTGTTTTTAGAGTCCTGATTTGTAAATATTTTCAAAAAGTAGAAATAGAGTATAAATCCTTTTTGCAAGCTATTGATCATGTTTCTGAAAAATCCCATTGCTTAATATGTTAGCTTTTTTTGTTTGTTTGTTTTAAAGAAAGGAGAAGAAAAAAAATAGAAGCAAAGCAGAGCGGTGTGATCTAATGCTGTTATCTCTTACAAACCATATTTCCCAGGGGACTACAGTCCAGTTCTTATCTTCTTCCAAGTAGGGTTTTGTTACACGTGGAAGTATGACATGGATGATTTTCTGAACTTTGATATAAGCTGCTATAAAACCATGATAAAAACAGTTGAGACCTTCTGAACCTTTGCAATAACAAAAAAAGATTATTTTTTCTGGTCACAGTACTTACCAAGCAAGTGCAGATTAGGAAACGTTCTGGACAGGGAGTTGTGGTTACAACTACAAGTGATGTGACTTGAGGCAAGACATTGGCCTCTCTGGACATAGGCCTGAGGCTCTTTGTCAAGGGATGGGTGGGACTAGGTGAACCCTAAATTCCCTACCAGCTCTAAAATTTTGTGACTCTAAATGCAGGCTTAGATTATTTTTAAATGAGCTTAAAATATTCTTCCCACCTCAGTATCACATGAGTATATTTTCCATAAAAAAGAAAATAAATTATTGCATGCCAGATAGAGCCAAAGTTCCCTTTGACTAATTTCTACCAAGCCCAGGTCCCGCCTCTCCTCTTCCTTCCCCTTCCCCCACAGTTAACCCCTAGAAAAAATTTGGTGTGTATCCCTCTCCTGAAATTTTCTTTTTAAGTAAGTCACCATTCTGCTTCTATAGTCTCTGTCCTTGCTCCTTAACTTCCAAGGCAACAAGTAATTTCTAGCTTGTCTTACCCACCCCATTCAAACCCTGCTCAGACAAGGATCTAATAGGCTTGCTCATTCAGAGTAAGGGAAATGATTGATGAGCCTGAAAGTGGCTGTCTTCCTGCGGGCACTTGTATTTTGTCAGGAGAGGTAGTGGGAGCACCTTAACATTTTGCTACCAGCATCCCATCCTGGATGTAACTGTCTATTCTTGACTCCAGGATATTCTGTCAACCAAGTCACCCCCCATCCTTCCACTTTACAGTGACTCAGGCTGGACCAATAGTCCTTGAACATAATGCCTGTGGGCATGTGACCAAGCAAGTAGTGCCAGTTCTTAAATCCTTTCCTCTCCCTGCCCTTGCTTTGCTCCAAATCTCTGGGGACTGAGCCCCACAGGTTCCTGGCTCAGCTGGCTTCTGGTTGGCTGCAGCCAATGGAAGACACTGATGGGAGGTTGCAGGGCAGAAAGATATACATATTAGTTGTAAAACTGGCATATGTCAATCAAATGACCTCAGTCTATATGTAAAATATCCTGAGTTTGGACATCACAACTTAGGCTGTAAGGAAATTCACCTACACTTTCCTATATAAAAAAAGCTAACCTAAAGATCAGTGCAGTTGTCTGCTCTATCTAGACTCTGCTCCCAGTGGCTTCTCTACCGGTGCTTTTTTTCTTGAATAAACTTTCTAACTTCTATTCCTTCGGGCCTTGTGAATGCTTTCACAATCTGTCAGTAGCCACAACAATTATTATATGTTTTATGTCCCAAACCAGGTGAGCATAAGGGGCTGCTAGTGATACTTAGGTCAGGACAACAGGCACAAATGGGGACTGGCCCAAGCAAACCAGAACGTATAGTCACCCTACCTAAAACCAACTCTTCCTTTGGACTTCAATTAATTGAGCCATTAAATTTTCTTTGACCTTTAGCCTAATTTGAGTTGGATCTCTATCACTACACAAAAAAATTCCTGACCAATGCACGAGGTAAAGGCTTAAATCCATGGAATTACTTCCTAGAGGTAGGATTTCAGCGTAGGGACATCAATGGCTGCCTGATTTAGCCTCCACAGTATGCATGTGGAGCTTACTCATTTATGGCACAGCCATTCCAGGAACATTCTATGGAATTTTGGCTGCTGTACCCCAAGAGTGCTGAAAAAAGTGCAAAGAAAACTAAAATCACCAAGGCAACACGTGTACCCCCACCCTCAGGCTAAACATGGCTCTTTTTGGTGAATTTTTTTTCCCCCATTTTAAGTGGCTCTTACTTATGGTTTCTTTGCATCTGAATATGTGTTTCAGGACATAGAGTAGATCAGCCACACCTTATAATTTTCTCTGGGCCCAGCCCCTATCTAGGCATAGCACTGTAACACTACTAAAAACACTGACCTCTGAGGACTGCATGTCTTCTTTATTCTTTTCCATTTATTTTTTTCCCCACTATCTTGTAAGATCTTGTAATTATCCTACAGATGAAAAAGGTTCTTGTTGGCTTGCCAAGGAATTCAACAGTCAGTTACAACCATTTCCATAAAAAACACATGTACACGTACTTTAGGGCATGGTGAGAAGTGTATGCCACAGCTCACCTGACTTTCGTTAGTCCCTTAGTTCAGTGCACTCACAGCAGCTGCCTAGTTTATGGCAAAACAGAACACAGCAATTTAAAGACTATTTCCTAAGTCCAGTGTGAGTGCTCCCCACTCCAATGGAGGTCATTCTTTATTTAGGAAGCCATTTATAATTCAAGTGTTTAAAATTCCATAAGCAGTTAGATCTTTTAAAAGTCACAAGGGACAAGTGTCACTAACTTTTTCCTTTTGTGAGACTCAGTGTCATTTTATCAATAAAAAGGCAGCTATATCAAGAGCTGGAAGGAGATATCTAGGCTTTAGTATCCATCTAATCTTTCTATGTCTCACTGCCCGTTTCTCACAGAGCCAACTCTTCAGGTCATAAAACATGTTTGTTTTTTTAACAACAACAAAAAATTCCCTTTCCAGACGCTAAATTGGTGCAAAATTCTTAATTAGAAATAAACTTATAAGCACATATAAATTTAAAATATTCACAAATCAAAAGTATGATCCATACAAACAACACCCCCTCGGTGTTCATCAGAATTCATTTTGTTCTGAGAGGTAAATTTTTCTCCTCATATCCCTTTTAGTAAATTGTAAAAGAATTTGTTTAGGTCCTACATTTTTATCAAAGTTTGTCACACAAACTTAACGATATAAGAAGCAATGAAAATCTTGAATTATTTAGAATGCTGGGCAGAATTCTTTACCTCATTCGGGTAAGAATCTATTGAATAGAAAAACTACCAAATTCATTATTCCTGATGCTAATAAACAAAAGGTTTTACCTGATTCTTAACCTTAATCAAAATATATTAAGGGAGACTTTCTAAGAGGACTAGATAATACAGGAAGGTAAAAGGAAAACTGACACAAGTTGAATTAAAAGGACCACAAACAGTAACACTTTTACTGTCTAGATACTCCCCTTGTTTCCTCACTTTCAGAGAGCGTTGTTTCCTCAGTAACTATAAATGGCTCCAGCAGCCTAAAGCGTTCATGGAAGGTTGGAAATGATCTGATCATGTTGTACATCCTTAAACGCAGCCTCAGTGGGGTCATGGATGGCAGCGGCTTCACTCTCCCAGCAGATGATGACAGGGACTTCAACACTTTGGAAGCTTCAGCCTGGAAGACTTTTGTTTTCACAGTGTAGAGGATAAAAATTTGCAATCCCTGGCAGACAGAATAAAAGCTTAATGTTAGATAAGTGTTGAGACACAGAATCAGGGAAGAAATTTTATTTTGCCCTGCCACCCACCCTTCTCATATACACAATAACTCTCCAACGTGAATTTACCAGTCTGCAGCTGCTGTACATGTTTTTTTTCTTTAAGAGGGCTGAGGCAATGTTCTTCTCGAATATAAAGTGCTACATGTACATAAAAGAGTTAGAAGACCTGAGTTCAGGTTCTGGTTTGCCACATGTTGGCTGTGTAACTGAGGCTTTTCCCCTCCTGACACCAAGCAATTCTGACACCAGCTGGGTTTCCTACAATTCAGTTCTGACACTAATTACCAGGAGGCTAAGATTCCGGGGTAAAGGGCTCAGTTCCAAAAGACTGCCGTCATTTCAGACGCCAGTCACAGGTACTGGGTTCCCAGGTTATTCACACTTCTGTCCTACAGACTTGGCTACAAAGTAGGGGGTTCCCACTGCCCACCTCCCCTGCTTCATATTTGATAATTTATTAAAATGACTCACAGAACTCAGGAAAGCACTTTACTTACTATCATCTGTTTATTATAAAGGCTACAACTCATGACCAGCCAAACAGAAGAGATCATAGGGCAAGGTATGGGGGGAGGAGTACACTTGCAACACTTCGATGTGTTACCAATCTGGAAGCTCTCCAAACCCTTCATTTAGGAGTTTTCATGGAGATTTCATTACACAAGCATAACAGATGTGATTGACTCAATCCCCAGCCCATCTCCCCTTCCTGGAGGTTGGAGGTGGGTTTGGAAGTTCCAAGCTTCTAATCAAGGTTTGCTCTGGCAACCAGCCACCAACCACCCTGAAGTTACCTAGTGGCCCCAGCCACCAGTCAATCTCATTAGCATACAAAAGATACTTTTATCACTCCAGAGATTCCAAGGACTTTAGGGGCTCTGTGCCTGAATTGAGGACAAAGACCAAATATTTATTTTTTAGTATGCCAAAGTAACTTTGCAATTTTCTTAATATCTATGACCTTCAAATTCCTAAAGGGAGCAGATTGACTATGGGTTACCTAATTCTTCTTCCAGTTCTAACATTCCATGGTTCTATATTTTTAGAGTTTTTGTAACATAACTAGAAATTTAGTGCATTTAAAAACAAAAAAAAAATTTAAGCCCTTCTACTGCATGTCTGATCTTTACATACTAGATGTTACATGAGTAATTTACCCACAAAAGACTGAGTACTCTTTTCTATACATTTTTAGAATAAAAACTACCACTTATTGAAGTGTTGT
>NW_017731475.1:2003026-2005589 GCF_001890085.2 Hipposideros armiger
ATGCCACTCGGCTGGCCCAAATTTCTTAAAATCATATGAATCCTTAATGTTAGCGCTGGAAGACAGCCTAAATCTCCTGACTTTTAATCCAAAGCTTTTCCCAATTTTACCATATGGTATGAACATTTTGTAAAGAGTATCTATTTTGTAATATTCCTCTCCTATGCATGGAGAAGAGAACATTCTTGACCATACCTTTTTTGTAATACGTTTCTAAATTCCTGGTCACTCTAGGGAACAAGCCCATGGTCAATTGGCAGTTCTAGATTAAGTTTACCCTACTTATTGCTCTTTTGGGGAGTTTCTAATGGGTGTTGATAACAGAAAAGAGCTGACTTATGTCCATTTAAATTTAGTGGCAGGCACATATCCATTGTTTAAGGGAGTTATAGTAGTCTCAGTAGGCACTGGAGAGTACTACCTGAGATAGAGGGTAAGAGCTTACAAACATTAAAGGTGATGTTAGGAATTCATACAGACAAGCAGCTCCTCACACTGCTCTATACAAACTCATCATTTGCCATCAAATCAAGTTCACCTAATGCCCTTCCCAATGATTTTCATTTTGTATCAAAGACTTCCCTCCTCAGTGATATTAGACCAGAGCCAGAAACAATCAACTTATCAACTACATACAGTGGTGACTACTCTTAGCAACTTAATGAGATAATCACCAAACACTAAAGTTTCTTTACAAAGTATTAAGAGTATAGCCCATCCTGAAATCAAACACGATGTTGTTTACTGTGAAAGATACACATGAGCATTTTACTTGCACTAGAGAACTGATAACTTAGTTGAGGAGGTGAGACTTATATGCATAAAAAGTTAATTTTTGAGTACAAGAAGGAAAGTACAAATAAACTTATAAAACCACAATACTTCTATTTTATTTGATTTAATTCAGAGTTATATTAATAAAGCTAGAATTAAAGTAATCAGTTCAAGGGATAAAAGCCTATATGTAAATAATCTGTGCGGATTGTACCAATGTCAATTTCCTGGGTTAGATAATGTATTATAGTTATATAGGATGTTATCATTGGAAAAGTTGGGTGAAGGGTACATAGAAACTCTGTACTATTTTTGCAACTTCTGAGTACAAAATTATTTTTAAAAAATCGTAAGGGATGGTATAAGAATAGGGAGAACCCTCCCCACAAAAAAGTTGAATTTTAAATTGTAGCAATAAAACCAAGAGACAGGAAGAGGCCAAAGTGTGTTAATATTACNCTGATCTTTACATACTAGATGTTACATGAGTAATTTACCCACAAAAGACTGAGTACTCTTTTCTATACATTTTTAGAATAAAAACTACCACTTATTGAAGTGTTGTTAGTATCAAACACTTGCTTTTCGTTTAATCCTCATCATTTAATCCTTCTCATTTAATCCCAACATCAACCCTATAAAATAAACCTTATAATGCCCACCCATGTTATAGATGAAGAAACTACAGCTCAGATAAATTAAGTAATTTGCCTAAGATTACCCAATCAGTAATCAGTAGTCTAGAGTTAAACTCTCTCATGTTTGGCTCCAAAACTCTTCTGTCCCGTATGTACACAGCCTCTTGCTTGTAACTACAAGAAAAATACTATAATAGAAAAATACTATAAAGTGTATTATAACATCTAAGAGGCCCTTGTTAATTCTTCATTAATAGCCTTTGTGGAAATGACAAATAACATCTGCAGTTGAGTTGATAGTATTGTGCCAATGTTTATTTCTTGATTTTGACAATGTACTAGGGTTATTACCATTAGGGAAAGCGGGGCAAAGAATACATGGGAACTCTAAACCATTTTTGCAACTTCTTGTATTAAACTATTTTCAAATAAAAAGTTATTTTAAAATAGTAAATATCCACAGATATCTCCCAGATTGGCATCCATATGGCCCCAAGCCTTTTAAGAATTTATTTCTAGAATTATATCCTATAAATACTGTTTTAGGTGACTTCTGGTGCTATGGTAAGATAATCCAAAGACTGAGAGTTTGACTAATAGAATCAATGAATATTAGCAAAGAGATAGGCTCATTCACTGGCCAAAAGTAGGAAGATTAACTTGATTGTTACCCAACAGGTGGTATCTATCTCATTTGAAGAAGGCCTTGATGACATAAGGAAGTGTGCATGGGCACATGGGTTTCAGAAGGGCACAAGTGGTCATGGGCCATCCTGATTGTTCAAAGCAGAGAAATTTATTTTAAGGACATAAGAAACCTGGTCTCTGGAAAATCATTCTCTTTGTGGGGTACACTATTTCATCTGGCTTTTCCAGAATTTAAATTCTAAGAGAAAGACGATATTGGATAAAATTTCTGGTTGTACAATAATTAGGAAAAGATCTAGACCATGGAGAATCCATAAAGACACCATCCTGTGGGGCTCTGTCTCAGTAGATTCCCAATATTTCTGGCTCCTTAAAATCCCAAAGATGTTATTTGAAAAGATAAAATGTATGGATTAAACTAATTCTCACTAGCAAAAAGATCATATTGTGCCTTTTAAGTAATTTCTGTAGCACTTAGTAAATAAGTGTTTATTAGAATTACA
>NW_017731475.1:2009509-2013377 GCF_001890085.2 Hipposideros armiger
ATGTTCTGCTACTTTTAGACTAATTCACACCATACCTGAGTAGTGTTGAAAAGACAGAATATGTAGCTGAAGATGACCCTGATGTTATCATCATCAAGTAGCATAGCATATGCCAGAACCCAGGTAATTCCAAAAACGACTGCAATAGATAATGTGCTAAGAATCTTCTTAAGCGATGAATTCTTTTTTGTGCTAGATAAGAAAAAGCAAGAAAGAAAATATGGTTTATTCAGTTTTTAATTATTAAAATCATCATTACCCTCCTATTGAGAATATATATTCAGCTGCCTATATACACTATTCATTTAGCAATATTATACCTCAGGTGGTAAAACAATGCTAGCTAGACCTATGTCCCTCTGGGTAAAATCTGATTTAGAAAGCTTTATTAAGAAATACGGTGAGAGCTGGCCGAGTGGCTCAGTTGATTAAGAGCTTGCTCAAGAGTGTGAGCTCTGAGCAACAGGGTCGCCAGTTTGATTCCCACATGGGCCAGTGAGCTGTGCTGCTGCTGAACTGGCAACAGGTGGCAGAATGGCTCAGCTGGTGACAGCACCTGCTCCTAACAACAAGGTTGCCTGTTCAATGGTGGGCTATGCCCACCCACAACTAAAGACAGAACTTGGCACCTTGAGCTGAGCTGCCACCTGGGTGGCTCAGTGGATAGAGCACACACTCTTAACAATGAGGCCGCTTGTTCGACTCCTGCATGGGATGGTGGCTACATCCACCTGCAACTAATTGAACACAGCACCTTGAGCTGAGCAGCGTGACTGGACTTCAAGCTGAGCTTGCTGCGCCCTCCACAGCTAAGATTGAAGGACAACAACTTGGCTGTTCCCCTTCCCCAATTCCCCAATAAAAAAAAGAAAAAAAGAAAAGAAATACAGTGATATCTGCTTAAAAACTCCAGTATAAACAGTTCCTTAAATATTATTAAGGCAAATTTCACAAGGAATCAACTTTTTCTTTGGCATAGAATTTTATTTTAGTGATTATTACTACTGGATCAGCCATTGAGAAATTCCTTTTTTGAGCATCTGGGACGTTCCCATGCAGATATGGGAACGTTCCCAGGTTGATATGGAAATGAAATGTTATTAAGGTGCAGAGTGATCTTCACTGTAATGCTAAGTCTATATCCCTGTAATCTGGCCTCGATTATATGACTTACTTTGACCAGTGAGACATTAGCAATTGTTCACAAGCAGAGGCTTGAAAGCATTTTGCTCATAGAGTTTGCCTTCTCTTATTGCTCTTTGGAACTCTGAGACCACTATGTTAAAAAGCCTGGACTGGTTTAATGGAGATATGTGACCACATGAAAGAGAGATGAGTTTTCCCAATATGAGCAGCTCCTACTTAAGACCAACCAACCACTAACCACCAGGCATGAAAGTGAGTCATCCTAGATCATCCATCCACATTCACAACAGCCAAAACCAGAACAACTATCCAACCAACATTCAAACTTAGGACAAAAGATAAATATTTGTCATTCTAAGCCATTAAATTTTGGGGTGTCTTGTAACACAGCAAAATCTAACTGATACATGGAAGATAATTTGTTAAACAATTAAATTGTAACCTACTTTTTGTTGTAGCTAAGCCAATTTGAGAACCATGAACTATCAGTCAAAATTTAGAAATACAAATTTGGTTGATGTCTGCGGTCAAATGATATTGTTTTGTATAAAAGAAATATAACCTACTTTGCAATTATGCTAAGAAGAGTTCACCAAGATTTTTCTGCATTGCTAATAAAACNTCATTATGTCATACACCTGAAACTAATATAATGTTATGTTAATTTTACCTCAATATATGGAAATCATTGCATTTCTTTCTTTGTTGCTGTTGTTGTTGATCTTGATTTATCATTTTTTCTTTTTTTTTTTCATTGTATTTCTATACACTAATTATCTGACAGAGAAATTAAGGAAGCAATCCCATTTACAATAGCATCAAAAATAATGTAATAGAAGCAAATTTAATCAAGAGAATGAAAGATCTGTACACATAAAAGTGTAAGACATTGATGAAAGAGACTAAAGAAGATACAAGTAAATATAAAGATACTCTGTGTTCTTGGTTTGGAAAATTAATATTGAATACTACCCAAGGCAATCTAGAGATTTAATGCAAAGCATACCAAAATTTCAATGGCATTTTTCACAGATATAGAAGAAAACTATCCTAAAATTTGCATAAAACCACAAAAGTCCCCAATAGCCAAAGCAATTATTAGAAAGAAGAACAATGCCAAAAATATCACACTTCCTAACTTCATGCTATACTACAAAGCTATAGTAATCAAAATAGCATGGTGCTGGCATATAAAACAGTTATATAGACCAGTAGAATGGAATAGAGAGGCCAGATACAAACCCATGTATGTATGGTCAACTAATTTTTGACAAGGGCTCCAAGAACACACAATGGGGAAAATATAATCTCTTCAATAAATACTGTTGGGAAAACTGGATATCCACATGTGAAAGAATGAAACTGGACCACTAACTTACACCATTCACAAAAATTAACTTGAAATGGATGAAAGACTGAAATGTAAAACCTGAAACCATAAAACTCGTAGAAGAAAACATTGGGAAAAGGATTTCTGATAACGTTCTTGGCAATGTTTTGGCTAAGACATCAAAAGCACAGGCAACAAAAGCTAAAATAAACAAGTGGGACTACATCAAACTAAAAAGCTTCTGCACAGCAAGGGGAACAATATTGAAAAGGCAATCAATGGAATGGGAGAAAATATTTGTAAGCTCTGATAAAGGGTTAATATCCAAAATATATAAAGAACTCATACAACACAATAGAAAACAAACAAACAAACAAATAACCCAATTTTAAAATGGGCAAAGAACCGGAATAGAAATTTTTTCGAAGAAAACATACAAATTGTCAACAGGTACCTGAAAAGGTGCTCAACATCATTAATTACCAGGGAAATGCAAATCAAAACCACAATGAGATATCACTTCACAACTGTTAGGATGTCTATTATCAAAAATACAAAAGATAAAAAATGTTGGTGAGGATATGGAAAAAAAGCAACCTTTATATACTTTTGGTGGGAATGTACATTGGTACAGCCATTATAGACACCAGTATGGCAGTTACTAAAAATTAAAACTTATGGGATGTGGAGTATAGTGTGGGAGTTGAGTCAAGGGATTTGTAATAGATATGCATGATATTGGGGGGAAATGGGGCAGCAGATTAGGGGAGGGGGTTGTCACTTCGAGGGGTTAAAAGTATAACTATTGCACTGTGCTGTACAGCTGAAACTAATTCTAAAAAATGTGTATTTCATAATAAAAAATAAATTAATAAAAAAAAAGAGACAGCAAACACAAGAAAAAAAAATTAAAACTTGAACTATCATATGATCCAGCAATTCCACTCCTAGGTGTATATCCAAAGGAAATGAAATCAACATCTTGAAGAGATATCTGCATACCCAATTTATTGCAACATTATCACAATAGCCAATATATGAAGCCAAGCTAAAAGTCTTTGATGGATGAATGAATAAAGAAAATGTGATATATATATCACATGTGATATATATACATATTCACGTTTTATTTATATATAAATAAATTTTTATATTATATAAATTATATATACATAAAATGTGAATATATATTACATATTATATATTATATATTATATATCATATATCATATATTATATATTATGGTTGAATACTATTCAGCCATAAAATAGAAGGAAACTCTGCCATTTGCATCAACATGGATAACCTCGAGGGCATTATGCTAAATGAAATAAGCCAGATAATAACAAACACTGTATGGTATCACCTAAACGTGGGATCTTAAAAACAAAA
>NW_017731475.1:2018813-2024193 GCF_001890085.2 Hipposideros armiger
GGGGGGTCCAGGTAGAGGGAACCGCAAGTACAAAGGCCATGAGTTGACATTTAAGGAACAGTAAAGAGGCTACAGTGGCTAGAACAAAGTAGATGGGTTTAGTGAAAAGGTGTAAATTATTTCAGGGATTTATGGGTGATTACATGCACTCCTGGCAAGAAAGAAATTTCACATACTCTGTCTTCAGTTTTAAAAGTATTACTCTAGTTAGAAGCAAAGAGGAGAGAAGGACACATGCAAAAGTAAGAAATCAGCTAGGAGTGTATTGCAATAATCTGGTGGCTTGGACGAGGAGTAGAGATATTATGAAATAGTCTGGTTGCAGATATATTTATAAGTAAAGCAAAATAATTTATTGATAGGATGGGTGTGAGATATAGGAGAATTAAAGATGACTCCAAGGTCTTTGTCCTGAGAGCCTGGAAGAATGGAATTACCATTAACTGAGATGGGGAAGCTGATGGGAAGAGCAGGTTTGGGAGGGATGACCAGGAGATGTCCTATTAGACAGCCAACTGCAGGTGTCAGGTAGGCATTTGTGTTTTAATGCAAGAAGCCCTGGCACATATTTGGCATTCAATTAATGTATGTTTTCTTTCTCCTGCAGGTAAAACACCATTATTATATATGTTGAAGGATTTATAAATTGTTTTGCTTTGGAACGTTGTTATAATTGAAATGATTACAAACCATATTTCTCATCTGAATGATATATAAGAAAACTGGAATGATATTCAAGTCTCTGTAATGAATTAAAAAATGAAAATAAGTGCCTCCAACCCATTAATACATAGAATAAGTCCATCCCTAAATAAAATGGTGAGAGTGAGAGAGTTGCTCTTCAGGACTTCTAGCTTCCCTTTCCTTCATCTGTACCTGGAGGACAGTCCTCCTGCTGTTCTCCATCTCACAATCCCCTACACAGAAAGACTAGGAGGGCACTTGGCTAATAAGGATTTAATGAAATCCAGCTGGGAAGTACTTTCAACTTTCAAGAAGCTTCTTTGGTGACTATGCAAGTGGCCATCAAAAGTTTTAAATGAAAACACATGAACACATGTCTTACTCAGGGAGCCTAAAGAAATACAATTTGAAAAGGGGAGAAAAGGATCAAGAAAAAAAACGAGCAAACCAACTCTTTCGGATAAAGGCAAACTTGTAAGTTATGAAACAAATAGATGAATATTTATTCTTATCTGTGTGAATTTTGAGTTGTTTAAACTTTAGACAATATAATTTCTGAGAACTACTATTTATACTATAGAAGCATGTGTGCACGTGTGTGTGTGTGTGTGTGTGTGTGCATGTGTGTGCAAACGCGTGTGTGTACAAATGTCTATCAGATTCCTCAGTTGCCTCACACCAGAGGTCGGGGAGAGACCTGGAAGGGAAATAGGTTTGGATACCATGGTTATCAGGAAGTGGACACTGGAAGAGGACTCCTCATCTCCTCTATCTTTTGTACTACTTGGAGAAATAGTCGTGCTGAATTTGTTCTCACTACAGCCTCTCCTTTTGTTATTCTGAATTCAATAACTTGGATTTTGAGAAATAACTGCTGAGGAGAGGAATGGATCCCACAGTGAGACAAACCCTTGTAGGTGTGGAGTGGGAATTCTACAATTGAGATTGGAGTCACACAGTTGAGGTTGATCTAACAAACAGCTATGGGCCTGAGGTCTAGAGAGCATAATAGATAGACCTTAGATAAAATGTTTAACTCCCTGGTGATTTTGCCATGAAGCACACCATGAAGACAGCTTTCGCATATACAGCATACACTTGAAAAACTTTCCCCATCATGCATTATAATTTCCCATGATTACCTCAGCCCTTCAGGAAAGTCTGAAAACAGCCTATATAATGATAGTACAGAGAATAGGGGGATAGAGAATTAAAGAGGGTTGTGGCTTACCCTGCAGTCACCTCTTAATTGGGTCCCTGCAGAGACAGCAATGTTTCAGGGGAACTGGGTTAGGGGGTGCAGGTATCATTGGCAGAGCTGGGAGAACTGGGGGAGAGCATGGGATACTCAGCGCAACTGCTGAGTATAACTCAGGAAAAAAAAAATCCTGCCTATTTCTAAATATATCCTGAAGAAATGTGACCTTTCTGCCTGTGTATAGGGTGGAACATGGGGGATAAGGGTCTAAGAGGAGGCAGATATCCATGTTTACACATCCTTTCCTCTCTTCCCAACTTGTCTTACTATTGGTTGCCTAGTAGCTTCCCTAATATCTAATACTGTCCTCAGGAAAGTATCTGCTCTCAATTATTTATAGCTCAGTGTGAATAAATTGAGGACAGTAGTCTTCTTTCTCCTGAAGCTTTTTATAGGAGTAGGTCTAGCCCTGTGCTTGGGTTGGGGTAGGAAATTAATAATGCAATTTAAAGTGAATTACTTCTCCCAGAGATATTTGCATCTTACCTTATCTTTAATTGTGGAATTAAAATTTTAAAACTCATGAAAAGATGCTTAACCTTAATTAAACAGAGAAAATAGTGCCTGGAGTGTTTGACTCCTAAAATCAAGCCAGGTAAGTAGCCTCCTACCCTATAGCTGGGAATGGTCAGCCCTGGAAATAGGTAAACCTTCTGACACCACAGCCTTCCTTCCCTTGGGTGTACGTGCACATTTCCAAGAGTTTTATTTTGATTTGAGTTAGTTTGGGTCTTAAGATGGAGCCTGGGGATAAGAGTCATTGGATTATAAAATGAGAAGGGAGAATAGATTAAAAAGCAGTTCAGTAGCAGAAATCCATGTAAAGGGTTCAGCTCAGCTTTTCTCTCTCCCTCCCACATAAAAAGCAAACACCATACAGTCAGGTACTTCCATTATTAAGTTAGTTATTCACACTGGAGTCATGAGGAGAATTTATTATGTGTGATAAATCCTCATGAAATAGTCGTTATAATAATATAGACATAGAATTGGCTCATAAGCATAGAAAGTGCTCTTTAAGTTAAGAAATATTTTCACATTTTTTTTACCCCTCACAGTAACCCCTGAGCAGGCATTACTATTATTGTAATTCCCATTTTGAGAAGAGAAAAGTAAGATAAGGGATTACTAAGGATCATACCCATTGTGTCTTATGATTTTTCAGACCTAGTAAAAGAAGATAAATTTAATATAAAAAAGTTCAAAATTATAAATTTAGATGGTAATTACTTGCTTTACTAAAGGATTTATCAAAGGAAATTTTCATGTCACCATATTTAAATTATAATGTGTTCCTTGAGAATACTTAAAATATGACAATTATAAAGTGAGATTCATATGTACAGTTACACTTAGACTCAACATCACTGAATAGTTACACTCTTATATCTAAGAAATGAACATTTTAAAAAATATAAACTCACATTTTCTCTTGCCGATACTCTAATTCCCACTGTGAATTAGTCGAATTCTGAGAAAAAATAATTCCCACTGTTAAAGCTACCACTATAGCTGGGGCTCCTAGGTGATAAAGAGATGCATAGAATTAATAATTTACTGAGGACTGGGATTAATTATAAAAGACCATAAATGAATTATACATCTAACCCTTTTTAGGATGTATTGTTCTTTCCACTATACGCAATACACTGAATGATCCTACAGATNACAGTAAACATAACAATATTGCTGATGAGGATAATGGTCACAGGTACGATGAATGCCCACAAGAATGGGCTTGTTATAATACCATCGCTCTCTGGAATTGCCAGCCAGCAGCTGTGAAGAGAAAAGAAATTCTTTCAGATTAAGAACGGTATACATGTTGTTTCTTCATGCTATTAACATTATTGAGATCGGCTTGACTAAAAGACATTATCCTTTCTTGTCCTCTATATTTAAGATGACTTTTAAGGATTCACCCATTAGAAATGTGTTGGTTCTGCCATATTTCTCTATGAGACATGATGGGCTAGTGGAAAGAAAGTGGGATTTTGAGTTAGGCAGTCCTAAATTGAAATGTCACTCTCTGTCACTAGGTATCTGACTTTAGGGAAGTTATTGTTTTATTTTACTTATGAATATGTGGCACATTCAGTCAAAATTTAAAAGGTACAAATCATCAGAGACAAAATCCCTTCCTATCACTAGCCGTAGTCACCTACTCTCTGCCTCAAGTGGTAATCAACATTTCTATTGTATTCTTCCAGATTTAGGCTACATATACATCAACAAATGTATAGCTTTTTCTGATTTTTAAACAGATGATAATAGATGATACTTCTTTACCATAAGAACATGTCTTGGAGAGCATTCCATATCAGAATATAAAGATTGTCCTCATTATTTTTAGAGCGACATATTATTTCATTATTTTGTTATACCATAAATTAATTAAACAGTGTCTTAGTAAATGGTAATTTTTTAAAATTTAATGTTTAAAAAATATTTGAGTAGTTATTTAACCTCATGCATCAGCTTTTGTTTTGTTTTTGCTATTTGTGGTGGTGGTTTTGGTGGTATTTTCTTCTCACCTGTGAGGTGTAGTAATCATCTCCTTGCATTGTTTAAGAATTAATTCATTCATTTAATAAATATTTACAGAGTACATGCCATGTGCCAGACACTGTTCTAGATACCAAGATATTAGCAGTGAACAAAAAAACCAAACTCCCTTCTTTAGTGAATTTATACTAGGTCAAATAAATAGATAAAACTAACAAATAAATGAAATACATACTAAGTCAGATGGTGACAAGTGCTATGGACAAAAATAAAGCAGGTAATGAGGGTTGGTGTACTGTATGTGTGTAAAGGGATCTTTTTTTTAAAATATTTTTTTGGAGAATTGGGGAGGGAACAGCATTGGGGAATCAGAGAAGGGGAACAGACAAGTTGCTGTCCTTTTGTTCTTCAGTCTAGTTTTGGAGAACATCGCTTCACTGGCCCATGTTGATATTATCATTGCGCTGTTCCCCGGGTGAGGCAGTTGGTCATCGGTCATTGGGTGGCCGCTCACAGCGGCTCAAGGCAGCTCATGCTGGCTGCCAGCCACTCACAGTAGCTTACGGCAGCCAACTGCAGCAGGGACTGCAGCCTATGCCATCGCCGGCAATTCATAGGAGCCCAGCTTTGGTTTGAGCTGTTGTTCACCATCTTAGCTGTAGAGGGCACAGCATCACTGGCCCTCATGTGGGATCCGAACCAGGACCCTGCTGCTCAGAGCTGGCATCCCAAGCCAACTCTTTTTTTTAAGATTTTTATTGGGGAATTGGGGGGATGGGAACAGTGCTGAGGAATTGGGGGAAAGGGAACAGAGAAGTTGCTGTCATTTCTTTTGTTCTTCAGTTGTGATGGACATTGCTTCACTGACCCAAGTTGGCACCATCACTGTGCTCTTTCTGGGAGAGGCAGATCAGTCACCGGCTTCTGGACAGC
>NW_017731475.1:2029393-2031775 GCF_001890085.2 Hipposideros armiger
CTATTTGATTCAGGATTTTAAAATCAATACAACTTTGTTTTTATTTTTGTTTTTGTTTCCTGAGGAGTTTTTAGTGACATCTATGGTGACATAACTGTGCTAAGAAAAGTGTTGAGAGAGGAGGATGCAAAAAAAAAATCTGATGCCAATTGGAAGGAGTGAGATTTTAGGCAAAGAAACTAGTTATGCTACTACCACAAATTATTCATATAGAATCAAATAATTGTCTGTTCAGGTATGGTGATGGTAGAAATACAAATGAAAAGGCAAATATAAGAGCCATTTCTTTTTGTATGACAGGCCTGTAATTACATCGCATGTAATTTTCCTTCAAGCTACTCAGCACAGTTTGTCACTACATATTTATTTTTGTATATACCTGTATAATATCTGTCTTCCCCTCTGAGAATGTAAATACCATGAGTGATGGAAGCTTTCCTGTCTTGTTCATAGTTTTGTATTCAGCCCTCCCCTGGTGCTTGGCCCATAGTAAGCACACAGTATAAAAATTTTAAATGAAGAGCAAGAGACTCATTGAGTGTGAAAGATAAAGAAGAGGAATCAAAAAGAATTAAGGCTCTTTGGACAAATAGCTGATTCCAAGTATGGGGCAGAGAAAGTGAAAGAAGTGCCTTTGTCATCTTGCTGTGCCTGAAATAAGGAAGCGCTTAAAGCCTGATAGAGATGACAAAACAACATGAAGGGACTGACTTCTTCTTGTTACATTGGAGAATGCACTTTTTTTTTTTTTTTTAGCTGAGCCATCCCGCCACCTGTTGGCAGCTCATGCTGCTCAGCTAGGGCTGACTCGAACCACTGTTGCTCAGAGCTCAAACTCTTGAGCAAGCTCTTAACCAACTGAGCCACTCAGCCAGCCCGAGAATGCACTTTTTACAGAGGAATATAGTGACTAAATATAGAAAGAATGATAGGTTAGAAAACTATCATTTTCAACTACCAATGTAATAATATATTTCGGCAAGGATCATCAGTGGGTGCCAAAACCATTGAGTAAAAGTTGGGGAACAGGATAGTCACAGGGTCTCAAAAGTATCACCCCATGGATTCCCTATTATTTACAAAGGGACAAAATGCACCTTTACAGTGTTGAAATCTGGCAGACACCACTTTAAACCAGTAATCGAACTTAACCAATAATGGGACAACTTGACATCATGTACTTCCTGCTGTGTCACACTGAAAGACTTAATGATTTGGTATCTAATAATGAGGAAAATTTCAGACAAATCCTAAGTTGTAGAATATTCTTCCTTCTACAAAATACCTGACCTGAACACTCCAAAAGTTTTAATGTCATGAAAGACCAAAACAAAGAAATAAAAAAAGCAGAGGAATTATTCTAGGCTAAAGGAGGCTAAAGAGATATGACAACTAAATAAATTGAGAGAAAAAAACAGCTATTACATAATAGACATTACTGGGACAATTAGAAGAAATTTGAATATGGATTGTATATTAATATGATAACAGTATATTAATGTTAAATTTCTTGCGTTAAATTTCCTGAGTGAGGATAACTGTATTATACTATGCAGAAGAATGCCCTTGTTCTTAGGAGATATGTGCTCAAAGAATTTAGAGATAACAGTCATGATGCTTACAACTTACTTTCAGAATTTCAGGAAAAAAATGGAAAAAAGATAAGAGCAAAATATTAATAATTGGTGAATCTAGGTGAAAGGTATATGGGTGTTCAGTGTTCTCTTTCAATTTTTCTGTAGGTTTTTAAAAAATAAAATTTCAGGAAAGAATTTTAAACAGCAATACTTTCAATACAAAAAATTCTAAATCTATACATCTGAGAAAACTGTTGGGAAGGAATTTAGTCAAGAGAAATAATTTTGAAGGAAAGGTGAATTCATTTTGAGACATCTTGAGTTTGACAGGAAAACCAGGTAGGAATGCACAATAGACTCATATATTCCACAGATGCTCCTCTACTATGGGCCAAGTACTGTGCTCAGCCCTGGGGATACAGTGACGAAAACAAAAGAAATAATAGCAACAACAAAATCAGAGGAAGTCACTGTCCTCATCAATTTTCATGCTGATGGGAAAAAAAGATAGTACACAAGTAACCTAATAAATGAACAAGCTTACATTTACAGATTGCTAAAAATGTAGCATGCAACAGAAAATAACAAGTGCTATACAAAATTGGACCATGAGTGAGGGGGCCAAGGTGGAGAGAAATATGTGTTTATCAGTAATTTTTTAATTAGATTTTTTAAACTATGGAATTCAAAAACTTTACAAAGTTTTGCCATTTGAAAACTTAATATATTTTTTAAATTAATTTCATTTTCAAAAATTTTGCTGTTTAGCAATATTTTTTTCTTTTACAAATGCCCTTTGGTAGTT
>NW_017731475.1:2033490-2039444 GCF_001890085.2 Hipposideros armiger
AAAAAAAAATTTTTTTTGCAACCCAAAACTAATTACAAATGTGGTAGGTAGCCACTGAGATAGATTCAGGTATTAGTGACCTCAAAATAAAAGAAAAATAACTATTACAATGTACTCTGTATCTTTTAATATGTCTAGCAATCTGAGTTTTACACAGCTAGCTATTCAATGATACTAATGACCTTCAACTATCAAAAAAGTTAAAAGGTTATCTTTATTATGTTCTAATTGAGAAAGAAGATCACTGTGTAATACAAGTTGAAAAATAATCAAAATCAGTTAAAATAAGAAAGATTTCTTAAACTAAAGTAAGAAAAATATAGTTATCTCAAAAAAGCTGTTAAAGCAATGTTCTCGTTTGATATTCTCTGTTGTACTAGTATGTTGTGATCTCCATTGGCTTCCCAAATATGGCTACATCATAGGCTACTGGGGAATGAAAACATCTGCTTCTCCTTGGGAGATTCATAGCACTAACAGGTCCTTAGTAAGGGTAAGACACACATTTCATTGCATATAAATACATTCCATCAAGTATAAACTAATATTTTGGGTTTCACCAGAATAAAACATTTTTGGAAATGGAACAAACAGAAACCCCTCTTCTTAAAAGGGTCAGCCCAAGAACTTTCAGAGGTGCAGTACAACTGTACACCAGAGCTAAGTGTTATCTGTTACTTGTACAGAAGAGTTTGGAGTTAAAAGATTTAAGAAATACATACAGGAACTATGGGACAAATTGAATGAATTCAAGAGTTTTTCCTCTTATATCTTCTAGCACAAACTTAGTAACTTAGATGATTACAACGGAAAAAGCTTTGGGTGACTGATTTAAACCGCCCCGCCCCCCAACAGCGAAGTATGTATTGAACTTGTCCCCAGCACACAGCTAGCTCTACAGCCTTATGCTCTGTCTATAATTTCATGCTTCAGAACATGCAAGTTAGTTGAATGGAGTCTGTCAGCTCCTCTTTTTTACACAGGCTCCCTTCTCATTATTAAATACACAGTGCTGAACTCATCTATCCTGAGACCTAATTGCAAAAACAAAACCTCTATTCTACTTGACTTTACTAGCACTTCCCTTTTCAGTCTCATCATTCCATCCCTGTTTTTCCATTTAATCTGAGTTGAGTATCCATGTAAACTAAGCCCCAAAGTTATCTCCTACTAATACATACCAAAATTGTGTATAAGGAAAATTCTTATCTGGAAAGAGATTGCAATGTATACTCTTACCATTAACACAGCAAAATTAGTCATGTGGTTGCAGTGGCAGCGCAGGAATCCATTAGTGAGATTTCTTTTGTAACAGCCTTTTGTGTCCCAATCCTCTGTTATAGTATTCCAATAGACACAGGCATAGGAAAGGAGTTTGAGTTCGTTTGAGTTGTGCTATGAATTGATAAGACAGTTGCAACTGGTTGTTTTAATGCTTAATTGGTAGAAAAAAATCAAATTGGATAATACAGGCATATGAAAAATTAATTAGATATGTACTAAGCATAACATCTTCATTAGAGATTAGGGTAGGGAAAAGAATATAAAATTTAAATTAGATAATTTTGTATTTAGCTAGTCTGACAAAAAAATATGGTTAGGTGGAAGGTTTAAATGAACACTTTCAAAGATTCTTTCAAAGGGCTTTTCTGAGGATTTCTTTTGCCCAAATTATCCCTGCTTTTGTAATCAAGAATTAGCTGAATTCTTTAACTTATGTTAACGGGAAAACTCACCTGTGGGCGAAAGGCCATTTCAACAGAAACATCCTGATTCTCCTTGTGCATTTCTTTATCAGTCTTGCTTGACACAACTTTTTGGTTAACATTTAACTTACTTGTAAAAGTTTTTGATTGGAAAAGCTTGTCATTTTGATACACTATAAAGCCACATGATCTAGCATTAACTGTGAGGGGAAAAGACATGAAAATCAGTAAATGAGCCCTAGGATAAACAAGAAACAAAGACCTATGCCATTGCTGAACTGCACAGCTGCTTAATATTTGAGTAAAGCACAGTAAAAATGGTTGGCTGGCTGAATCTTTACTTAATTGCAGTATATAATTAACATATAGATATAGATATAGATATAGATATATAGCTATATCTATATATATAATTGTGGTTTGCCATTCTATCCACATTAAATTCAGATTCCTTACTTTCTACATGGAGACAGTAATTCCTGCCTAATCTATCTCAAGGAGGTATTGCAAAGATCTCATGTATAAACTAAACATCTTGCTTCCTATACAGTGAGGCAGTGAACATGACATGCTGGTAGGCCAAGCCCATTTGCTTCCCCTACCAAGAAGACATCAGACAAGAAACAGCAAATAATAGTACAGCTGCGCCTAGGAACATGCTCTGGGAGGTCTGTCTTCTGTTCAGAGGGAATGAGCAAGGTCCAGTTTATTAAATCACAGAGCCAGACAAGTTGTTCGTATCAGGGACTCTTTCAATGGAGCCAAATTCTTCCCATCAGCTCTTAAACTATTGGTCTCTGCTACTTCATGACAATCACAAGCTTCCCCAGGACTGAGGACTACTGTGACACATTTCTTCAAGACATTGGAAAAAGTGATCAGCTGTTCCTCAGAGGTCCTAGAAGAGCATGGCCGCAGTGGAGGCTTTTGCCATGAGGCTGGCCATGGCAGTGTTCAGACAGAGCCATCTAAGAAATGCCTTCTAACACTTCATGCAACTGTTGGCCATATTTAAAAACAGAAGCACCAACAATAAGTATACATTTTAATTGAATTAATTCTGTAAACTGTGCTATAATTTAAAAGTGATAGAAGGAAAAACCAGCCTATTTAGGCATGTGATTTGAGAGATAGGCAGGCAAGGCCTTGATAGCCCCCAAAATGTCTTCCACAGTCAGCCACGTGGTTCTATCTTCCACCTGGAAATAAAGACATTGGTTTCTAGGGTTTTTTCATGACATATTGACTGCACCAAATTGTTTCTCTTGGACAACAGATGACAAAGTTAACCCTAAAAATGAAGTAAGTTTTTTTAAATTTATTTTTTATAAAAGAATGACAATGCTTGATGTAAAATTCAAATCATAGATGTATATTTTAAAATGGCAGTTTCTGCTCACCCCTCTCCTCATTCTTACAGTATTTTGGTCATTTATTAGAAAATCATCATCTCATCTAGATATTCAGATTCATTAGAAGAAATTGTATTTACCACTATCTTGTAATTTTGAAAAGCCTCCATATTTTTAGGCCTCCTTCAAATCTTTATTGAAATTCTTTTTCTCTTTTCTTGATCAAATTTTTCAGAAGACTGTGTATTTCATTAGTCTTTTCACGAAATCAATTTTTCATTTTGTTCATCAAGTCTAGCATTTGTTTATTTCTATTTTTATTAATTTCTACCCTTGTATTTCTTAACCCCTCCCTTCTAGTTTTCTTTATATTTATTTTATATTTATGCTTCTCTAGCTGAACATTTAGTTTATTTTTTTTAACAATTTCCTTTCTGTTCTAATAAGTGTATTAAGGATATACATTTTCCTTTAAATACCTCATTGTTCACATCCAACAAGTTTTGATCTGTGATGTTTTCATTGTCCTTAATTTTCTTTTTTTTTTTAAGATTTTTATTGGGGAATTGGGGAATGGGAACAGCGCTGGGGAATTGGGAGAAGGGGAACAGGTAAGTTGCTGTCCNTTAAAGAGTCACTCTAATTGTCTTTTTTAAAGCATTTATTTTAAAGTACCTAGAAAATTATTTGTGGGCCAAATCTCCAATCAAGTTAATAGAGATGTTAAAGGAAATTAACATGAAGTAAACTTATGACGTATCTAGAAGAGCTGACTTGATCCATCTGCCTTCTTCACAGGAGTCTGAGCTACGAGGCAGAGGGTACTCTTTCTGATTTCTGGATTTTCCATCGTCCTTACCTCAAGGCCTCCTACAATTAGGCCTTCCTTCAATAGGTGTTTGCTTAAATTGAGTGATTTCAACAAAATTAAATTCCTGAGTAAATGGAGAAGCAAACACTTACCCCATCCAATTAAAGAGATGAAAAGAATGAATCGTTGAGGAAGAGGCTTCATGGCCCTAAGTAGAAGGAAATAGAGCTGTGCAGCACTGAGTCCAGTCCAGGTAAATGTCACCAACAGAAAATAGTGCAGCAAGGCAGCAATCACCGTGCACGTGGGATTTGGGGTGGTAATAATGCTTTCTTCAGGTATTTTGTTATTCTCAGAATCCATATTATTGGTGTCACTATCACTTATCTTAGAGTTCTTGTTTTCAATTCCAAACACGAAGAGGAGGTTGAAAATCAACATTGAGGTGCACAGACTGACGATCACCCAGGTTACTGAGGTTTTTCTGACTTTCCTGAAAATAAATAAGTAAATATAATTAAATAAAAAACTGCAAAAGATGCACTCTAGTGAAATTGTGAGCGACCAAAGGAATGTTAATGTCTCAGGTCAATCCAGCTGATCGCCCAGTGGGCCAGATGATAAATCTCCCTTCTCAACTGTACCAGAAAAGCATACTTTCCTCTAATGTCATTTCCACAAGGAAGTGAGTTAGGGAAAACAGGTTGACAGACCCTTTCTTGAAACTGTGTTTTAATCAAAGGTGATAACTCTTCTCCAGGGATGGCCCCCAGTGAACTCCACTTCCTGATATTTATGCCTTGTGCAGTCTCCTCTCGGGGCTGGCCTGTGACTTGTTTTAACTAATAGATATGGCAGAAGGCCTGGAAGATAGGGCCAACTTATCCATTAGACACAATAGTGCTGAGGGCCTATAATACTTTGTGCCCCACAGCAATGGGCCGTAAAACTCCTTTTAAAACTGGAAGAAAACAAAAAATGAACTTTTAGGTCAAAGAAAAAATTTTAGCATATAATATTAATATATTCATTTTTATACCAATGCAGACATAAAACATAATTTTTGTTCTTTTTTATGAAGAAAGAGTCTCACATGAAAGAACCCATGAAAGTCATAACAAGCTTTCCCTTTTGTGTTTCTGGAAGTTCTGAGCCACCATGCAAAGTTCAGCTACCCTGCTGAAGAACCACTCTGAAACTACGTCCAGGGAAAGACCCAGCTGTCACAGCATCCCTCCTGGCCTCCAGATGACTCTAACCCCAGCCACCACCTGACTGCAGTTTCATGGGAGACCCTAAGAGACACCAATAGAAGAACCACCCAGCTGAGCCCAGTCAAGCCACAAAATCATTAGAGATAACAAAATGATGTTTTAAGCCTCTAAGGTTTAGGGCAGTTTTTTATACTGCAATACACAATAACTTCTCTAGATTTGCAAGCACATGCAAAATCTATCTATAGAAAGGCTCTAAATGGATTTAAAAATTTTTCAAAATAGAAAACTATTGCACATTAGTAGATGAACCCATGTGCAAATGTAGAGAAAAAGTTTCTTGAGTTTTTAAAAGTATTTTATTTTAAAAATCACGTATAACTTTTTAAAATTATGTATGAATTTTAAAACAATAAGGCCCAATATAATTTTAACTAATTTTATAATTTTATGTAATAAGTTTAAAACAAAATGGTATACAGTTTAGCTTACAGTACATTTAAAAAGTGAGGCTCCCATAAACATTTTAAATTAAGCAAAAATATTTAAAATTTGTTTCATGGCCGATTGCTACTAATGATATTCTTCATAATTTGAATAGACTGTTGATGACTATCCCTGTGAATGGCTTATACTCAACAAAATTTCACATGTGTCTTTTCTGTAAGACATTTCAGAGCCCTTTTTCCATGGAGTATCAACCAAGGACTAATGTTTCAAGGACCACACTTTGGGAAATATTTGCCGATAGTCAAATTGTCAAGATATTATAAATGGGCCTTTTAATGTCAACTATGCCTGAGGACTGACCCTTCATTGGAAGATATAATTCTGAGTGTAGAACCAAGTGCTCTTTAAACTGTTTTTTTTT
>NW_017731475.1:2041189-2044208 GCF_001890085.2 Hipposideros armiger
TAAATATAGAAAGAATGATAGGTTAGAAAACTATCATTTTCAACTACCAATGTAATAATATATTTCGGCAAGGATCATCAGTGGGTGCCAAAACCATTGAGTAAAAGTTGGGGAACAGGATAGTCACAGGGTCTCAAAAGTATCACCCCATGGATTCCCTATTATTTACAAAGGGACAAAATGCACCTTTACAGTGTTGAAATCTGGCAGACACCACTTTAAACCAGTAATCGAACTTAACCAATAATGGGACAACTTGACATCATGTACTTCCTGCTGTGTCACACTGAAAGACTTAATGATTTGGTATCTAATAATGAGGAAAATTTCAGACAAATCCTAAGTTGTAGAATATTCTTCCTTCTACAAAATACCTGACCTGAACACTCCAAAAGTTTTAATGTCATGAAAGACCAAAACAAAGAAATAAAAAAAGCAGAGGAATTATTCTAGGCTAAAGGAGGCTAAAGAGATATGACAACTAAATAAATTGAGAGAAAAAAACAGCTATTACATAATAGACATTACTGGGACAATTAGAAGAAATTTGAATATGGATTGTATATTAATATGATAACAGTATATTAATGTTAAATTTCTTGCGTTAAATTTCCTGAGTGAGGATAACTGTATTATACTATGCAGAAGAATGCCCTTGTTCTTAGGAGATATGTGCTCAAAGAATTTAGAGATAACAGTCATGATGCTTACAACTTACTTTCAGAATTTCAGGAAAAAAATGGAAAAAAGATAAGAGCAAAATATTAATAATTGGTGAATCTAGGTGAAGGGTATATGGGTGTTCAGTGTTCTCTTTCAATTTTTCTGTAGGTTTTTAAAAAATAAAATTTCAGGAAAGAATTTTAAACAGCAATACTTTCAATACAAAAAATTCTAAATCTATACATCTGAGAAAACTGTTGGGAAGGAATTTAGTCAAGAGAAATAATTTTGAAGGAAAGGTGAATTCATTTTGAGACATCTTGAGTTTGACAGGAAAACCAGGTAGGAATGCACAATAGACTCATATATTCCACAGATGCTCCTCTACTATGGGCCAAGTACTGTGCTCAGCCCTGGGGATACAGTGACGAAAACAAAAGAAATAATAGCAACAACAAAATCAGAGGAAGTCACTGTCCTCATCAATTTTCATGCTGATGGGAAAAAAAGATAGTACACAAGTAACCTAATAAATGAACAAGCTTACATTTACAGATTGCTAAAAATGTAGCATGCAACAGAAAATAACAAGTGCTATACAAAATTGGACCATGAGTGAGGGGGCCAAGGTGGAGAGAAATATGTGTTTATCAGTAATTTTTTAATTAGATTTTTTAAACTATGGAATTCATAAACTTTACAAAGTTTTGCCATTTGAAAACTTAATATATTTTTTAAATTAATTTCATTTTCAAAAATTTTGCTGTTTAGCAATATTTTTTTCTTTTACAAATGCACTTTGGTAGTTATGGTTTTATTCAACACAAAGGAACTGTGGCATCACTGAGCTACGTGACCATGTTGATTTCATATGACAAACTTGTAATTACGTGGTATGTAATTTTCCTTTAAGGCACTTACCACAGTTTGTAATTATATATTTATTTGTGTGTATTTCTTAGCCTCTCCAGGGCCAAGTGTCTTCTGTAAAATTGGCATGTTGAACTAACTCTGATTTCCCTTCTAGTTTCAAGAAGCTATATTCTGATGACAATATGCTCAAAGGAAATAATATAAGCATAGCAATTTGTTTCATGAGAAGAGCCAGCTTCCCTTCTTACCTGGTGACAATCTGAAATATAATTGTGAGAATCAGACCAGTAATGGACAGTGCACATCCAACGTTGGATAATATGTCTAGTGATTCAGCATATTTATAGTTCTTTTTGAAGCTCTGCAAAATAAATCAAGACTAATATTTTTAAATAATCATTTCTGAAATGTCAACATCATGAAAAGTTACATTGGTCAAAATAACAGATAGGTATCAGATATGCCTTCTTTTTTATAAAACTGTTGATATATTTTAAAAGGAGATAACCCCTCATCACTAAGCTGTTTACATGAAGCAGGGCTTGGGAACAGTTGTCTAACTAATTCAGTAAGGGAAAATGTATACACTGTTCCTCAACGTCTAAAATCAAAGTTGTTTGGGTGAGATCTAAATTGGCTAGAGTTGCTTCATTTTCCATTACGTTATTTTTATGTGTAACTATATAATCCAAGGGGAAATTGGCACATCTAAGCTGATGCCCTAAAAATAAAGTTGCAGAAAGATTTTTAAGGACATGGAAAAAGGTTCATATGAGCCTGTCATTTTTTAAAGGAGATCTAATTTTTGTATAATATATCTTTATCTATCTCAGGATTTTAGTATATATCCATAAAAAAGGATATTCCAGGCGAGTATGTACTCTTAGAAATCTAGAGAGGTAATACTAGTAGGCATTCATATATAATTCTTCTTGCTTATCTGTACTTTCTAATTGTTTTCATTATTAAAATTTAAAAAGCCATGTATGCTTATTTATAAAACATGAAAGTAATGTAGAAACAAAATTGAAAAAAAATCATGTTTCTCTTTACTGCCAGCTCCCCCCGCATCATAACCTACCTCTTCAAATCCTATCTCTTCTCTAGAGGTGGTGTTTTTAATATGTTTACAAATATTATCTATGTCTCAAATATATCAGGGTTTGTTAACATAATAGAACTATTTTTGAATTGCTATTTAAGATCTCATAAACATTTTTCCATATCAGTACATTTCTGTTCAGTAGGTAAACTTTCATACTTTATGCAATGAGCATGTATTGCTTTTGTAGGTAGAAAATAAAAATAAAATAAACTTCATTTTAAATTATAATAAAACAAAAATTTTATGTTTCTCCCTGAGTGCAGCATACTAAGTAGACGACCAAGAATCATAGAAAACGTAAATCTTCAGATTGTAGAAATCATCTATTCAATCAAAGCCTACTTGCTCTTACTTTATATATAATTCTAATCAGCCTTT
>NW_017731475.1:2049198-2055353 GCF_001890085.2 Hipposideros armiger
TAGAGGGCAGTGTCACTGGCCCTCATATGTGGGATCCGAACCGGGGCCCTCTGGCATCCCAAGCCAGTTCTTAACCATCGCGCCACTCGGCCGGCCTTCATTGTCATTGATTTTTAAGTATTTGTAATCTGCACTTTAATTTATTTTCTAACAATGGTGCTTTAAAATTACTAATTGGCTAAAATTTAGGCTATTCTTTTGTGGTAAATTTCTCATTTTATTGCATGGTGGTCAGTAACTATGTCCTGTGCAGCTTATATTGTCATATATATATTTACTGTATATGAATATATACTGTATATCTACAGTAAAACCTTGAATTGAGAGTAACTTGGTTTGCGAGTGTTCCACAAGATGAGCAAACATTTCTAATACATTTTAACTTGGTAAATGAGCAATGTCTTGCAATACAAGCAGTTTCTTTCCAGATTAAATTAAACTCGCAAGCCAAGGTATTACTGTATATAATTTTTTCTATGTGGCCTAATAAATGGTCAGTTTTTAAGGCAGTCCATTGATATTTGAAAATAATTTATTATCTGTGTACAAAATTACACACACAAATGTATATAAAGGTCAAGTTTATTAGTTATTTTTTGTCTACTTTATCTTCAATTTCTGGAACAGTTGCCCTAAAATCTCTCTCTGTAAAAGTGGTTTAGTCAATGTGCTGCTGTATTTCCAATAAGTTTTTTATTATAAATTTTAATGATGTCTTTTTAAGGGTACAAATAATTAAAATATAGAAAATTTTGGAGGTTTTTAAAAAATCAATGTAAAAATATGTCCCTTTCAGCCCAATCTGAGTTTTTGTCTCTAGACAATGTTTTTTTTTAAATCCATTTGCATATATTATAGTTTATATGGAATAAAAAAATAGATCCCTATCATTCATTCACCAAACACAAACATAAATTCTAGGTGCACTGAAGATCTAAATGTAAACACAAACACTAAAATATTTAGAAAAAAATGTAGAAGACTATCTTTGTGATTTTAGCATAGGGAAGGATTTCTTTTTAAAAACACCAATTATAGAGGGAAAGATTGATACATTGGACCACTTATAAGTCAAAATTTGGATATGACAAAATACATTTTTTATATATATATATATATATATATATATATATATACACACACACACACACACACACACACACACACAGACTGGAGGAAAGATATTTGCAGCTTATGTAACCAATAAAGAGTTAGTTAACCAATTACAGCTATACAACCAATGAGAAATATGAATTTAGTCTTTCTACAATATATACATTCTGGCATTGGATATTTTTATTTTGGAAGCAAATAAAAGTAAATGTATATGTTTTGTTTGTTATTATTGTCAAATGAATCAGTCAGTTTATTTTTAGGCTTTGTAAAGTACAAACATTTCAAGTTAAAAATAAGAATTTCTGAAGGCCATGTGCAAGATAATAGGGAGTCCATGATGGGTACCATATTAGTGGAAATACCTGAAAATTGGTACTAGCAGATGATGACTGTGCCAATTACAGAAAATACCCCTAGCATAGGTCTATAGGATAAATCCAAGACTATGAGTGCCACGCCACTATTAAACAAGGGCAGATTTTGTGACTGAATTGTTTTTAAATGTATTTTTAACTGTAGAAGTGAACCACATTAACTAGATTTTTGTTAGAAAACAGGTTTGTCTCCATGGTCAGAGCATTTCAATTTGGCTACTCTCCAAAAGGTTTTTGGAAGAAAGAGAAAAAGAAATTATTTCTATGACCTAAAATAGTAAAGATTACCATAATCTGTCAGAGCTCAAACATACTCAAATGCAAATTATTCAGTGTGAAACTAAGTAAACATTATTTTTCACTCAGTGGGTTTTAAGTTAATAATACCATGAATTTTAGTGAAATTTTAATATAACAAAGTTTGATACCTACTTTTCGAGGTATGGATTTGAAGTTCAGTCTGTGCATCCAAACTAAGTGTGTCCACATTTGGATCTACACGTGTGGAACCAGGAGCGAGAGAATTGCTAGTTCCTATGAGAAGGAAAGATATATGTTTTAAAAGTCTGCATTTTCATGAATAGAACATTATTTATGGCTGATCACAGAATGCTGTCTCCTATTACAAGCACTGTTACAAAACAAAAAGCTCACCTTTCTGCACAGTGAAGCGAACACTTGTAAACGCAGTGCTTCCTTCAGGGGCACTAACAGACTGTATTGCTACATTAGGACTCACCACTGTCTGGTTGCCCATTGATAAGGAATAATCCCCCAATTGCGTAGTAAGCCTGCACAGAATAAAACATAACAACTTAATATTCTAGAGATTCATTGTAAAATCGGAGGTCTGCGTTCTCTCCCACATTCCAGTAGGAAGGCATGGCCACAGAACTCATGTGATCACAATGACATTGACACAATCACCTAAAAAACATTGATTTTCTTTAACAGAGTTTTCCTTTGTTATATATATATATACTATTTTTTAAAGTTCTGGTGGACTGTCCCCACTGAAGGGTAGCTTGTAATTGATGCCAGCAAGCTGGAACTCAAGAATGACAAATTCCCCAATAGAAATAATCTTTATTATGCTGCTCTTCACGTAGAAGGATGGTGTTGCCACCCACAATTGGCCAGGTATGAGATTCTTTTTCTCCAGTGGTGAGAATCAATTTCCACTTAATCAACTTTTTCCTCTCACCCAAACCCCATGGACTCTAAAGCATCTCTTGTAAGCTGTTCGGTCCTGAGGTGAAAGTTCATATGGAACTGTGGAAGAACAGAACTCTGAGCTTATTGCCTTGGCTATTACCAAAATATTGCAGGTTTTCTCAATATTCTTTTCTACTTTGGATAAGTTCAAAGATAGATTGGATGGAAGGTGGGAGAGAGTGGGGGGAACCTGACAATTTGGTGTCCTCCAAAAAAAAAGTCATAAGACATTTCCTTTTTCTTGTTTCCTATTAGAAATATTTGCACTATTTCTGTACTTGGCAAAACAAAATCTCTATGTCGAAGATAACTGGTTCAATCTAGCTTTCTCAGAAATGAAAGAATTCATTAAAATGTAATTGTTCAAAATTCTAAATCTTTATTGCTGTCACTGAAATGTTTTCCCTCCCTTAAGTGAGATAAAAAGAAAAATAAATTTTTAAATAAAGATTGCTTTGTAGAGAGGATGTGATAATCATTTATATGAAAACATTCAAGCTGGCTTCACTGTTTCAAAAGTTTTCCTTTCATAACACCATTTTCTGTAATTTTCAGCACTTCACACTATGTATTTCCCACTTAATGAAGAACATACTCCAGAGCTACTTTCAACTGGAAGAATACTTAAAAAAACACCAATCTGCTAAGAGCATACTTCATGCATTCATGCAACCAACAATATCTGTTGGGCACCTACTAAGAGGTCAGTATCCTGGGAAACACCAGGAATACTAATAGAAGCTCCCTTAGACATTTGAAGGCTAAAGAGTAAGATGTACTAAATACATGGAGGTGTTTGCCATGCTCACAACCACTTTCAGAGGATTGCTCTAATTACAGCCATTTCTAAAGCCATTTTTTTTTTCCATATGAATTTTACCTCCTCTTGCCATAATTGATTGGATTACAGATGGGTGCCTGCCTCAGAGTACCCAGTCTGGAGGCTGGCCATCAACTGGATACAAATGACTAGAAGAAGCAATCAGAATTTTTCACGCAGGAACTTTCCATTTCATGCAACAGTTATATTAGGAAAGTCGTGGTTTAGAAGGGACCAGAGAAGTCATTATATCATTTGTAAGGATCTATACTTGTATAAATTGAACACAAGAGGTTTAATTCTTCTTGTTGAAAATAAGGGAAGAAATTTCCCTCCCCTCCTTTTTCGTAGAACATTTACTCTATAAAAGTTGTAAGTACTTTCTCCTCTTTACAATGTAAATAAATCCTTTTGAAGACTAGATGGGCATCTTGTCAGCTTTGTGACCTAGGAATGTCTTTCTCAAGGACATGGGAGCTATATCTTTGAAATGTAAACATCAAGGGAGGTAGCACCCCTATCTTCCAGTTTCTGTGGGAGAGTAGGAGCTTTTAACTTCAGTGGGTGGGCACCTTGCTCCAAGTTGCTAAACTACCTCCTGTAATAAAGATAGAGAAATTTGTTTTTCATCTGGATAGAGTCAATTAGCTAACACAAATGGTCATCTCACTTACCAGGTAAACTTAGGATGTACTATGCATGACGAATAGTGCTGTCAAGCTCTCTTAATTAAAGATTAATTATTGTTTATCTGAAAACATGGACATAATAGGTTATATATGCTTGTGTATCTAAAAGAGAGATTCCTTTCTGTTTGCAACTTCTTAGGGTTTGCTTGTGATGCTCATTGTATTCTGGCTTAATGCTTACTCAGTGACAAAAGTGTTTTCTTTCTCTACTAATTTTTTTTTTAAAGATTTTATTGGGGAATTGGGGGAGGAGAACAGCGTTGAGGAATCGAGGAAGGGGAACAGACAAGGACAAGTTGCTGTCCTTTTGTTCTTCAGTCTGGTTGTGGAGGACGTTGCTTCACTGGCCCATATTGGTATTATCATTGCGCTCTTCCCAGGTGAGGCAGCCACCCACCGGCCATTGGACAGCCACTCATGGTGGCTCATGGTGGCTCACAAGCTCAAGAAAGCTCACACCCAATGCCGGCCAGCCCCACTGCAGCCTACACCTCGCTGGTGACTCACAGTAGCCCAGCCCCAGGTCAAGCTGTTGTTCACCAACTCAGCTGTAGAGGGTGCAGCGTCACCGGCCCTCACATGGGATCCAAAGTGGGGCCCTGCTGCTCAGAGCTGGCCTCTCAAGCCAACTCTTAACCAATGCACCACTTGGCCGGCCCTCTCTACTACTTTTTGAAGAGCATTTCTGAGTTAGAAGAAGATTTGGTTTTAATTATATTTCCCCAACATCATAAACAGAGCTAATTATTAGAGAGCATAAACTAGAGGTAAAGATGTTTATTGAGTCGTTAATGATAAAGGCAACTGCTAACCTTATTTTTTTCAAGACTGAATATGTATAATCAGGTGTGATGCTAGTGATTTACATACATCATCTCATTGGAGCCTCACAAGAATTCTACTAAAGTGAGTTCCCAAATTATTCGCATATTACACTGAAGAACTGAGACTCTTCAGAGAGATAGGAAGTGATTTAGCCAAAATCATGTAACTACTAAATAACAATATTAAGATTGAACCCAAGGCTGTCTGACTCCAAAGGCTGTGGCTACAGCCATTATATTATTCCAGAGGGAAGACCCACAAACTCCTCTACTGATACCTTCAAAGTTGCCATGGATGTCTTGCCATCCCCCTGTTCCAGGGTCTACATGGTGCAGCTGTATTATGATCCTGTCTTTAGGTCCCCATGAGATTCCATATGTCCCTTTACAATGGATCTCTATTTGTTTGATATAATTTAATTGTGTGTCTTGTAACCAAAGAAGGCTGGCTGGCTGGAACAGAAAATACAAACAAATGTGAAATGTAAATGTTTGAGGTGGTCTGTATTAGGGAAACAGTTTTGTATTCCCAAAGTTAAGTAAACAAGGATAATTATGAGCTTGAATGTGTCAGCAAAGTTTCAAGGTTATGGGTCTTTATACCAAATGTTTAAAATGGAAAAATTAGGTCTTAGATTCATTGATTATAGTAGGCTGCCCTTACCAGCAAAAACTCTGCCTGAGGCTCCAGAGCTCCGCCCACCTCAACATTCTGCCACCTTCCAATTTAGGAAAAGAGAATGGGTAAAGGGGTGCTAGAGAACTTTACTACAACAACTTGAGATGGCCAAAGCTGGGATGGATTCTTTCCTGTCATTCTCCTTCCTTTATTAGTCTCACCTTCTCCACTTGTCCCACTATATATGGAAGGGCTTGAGGAAACTATGAATGAAAGAAGAAAGAAGTCAAAGTGAGATGGAAGACTAAGGCCTCGTGTCTGTGAGGAGACCCTGCACCTAGGTTCAGGGCATGAAGTTTGGGAAGGAAGAGTTGCCCCAAGCAACAATTACTTTCCTTGTCTGGGGAAAGAGGGGAGTGAGAGATGACCTCTGTTGGCAGCTCATCAAGAATGTTCTCCTGGGGCCGGCCGAGTGGCACATTGGTTAAGAGCTGGCTT
>NW_017731475.1:2055813-2058539 GCF_001890085.2 Hipposideros armiger
TATCTAAATGAATGAAGGAACTGAATGCAGCAGACTTATGCAAAAGATCACATGAGAGAAGGAAATCTGATAGACCTTGATTAGAAAAATAGACTAGAAATTTAGAATGGGAGGAAGGAAAGATTGAGTGTGGTTATAGTAGCTCATATTTCAATGTGTTCTATATTTAAATTTTTTATTTATCTTCTAACCACCTCCTTTGAAGCCATTTGGATATTACACATAAGTCACACAAAATTGTTTTTTTCTGCATGTCTTAAGTGAGTAAAATTCAGCATAGTTTATTGATAGGACACTGTTCTCATCTGCATCGTGATCTGTGACTTTCTCAGCCAAATCCCACTTTTCTTTCCTCAGCTTTCTCACCAAAAACATCCTCTCTTCTCCTTTCTCTCTAGCAAGACTGCAAACACAGAGCCTCCAGCTTTGAAGGGCACCTACTCTGGCTCTCAGTCTCCATGTTCACTCAACATAGACTCTGACACCATGGCCACTTCTTCTCCAACTTCAAGAAAAATGGGAGTGTCCACACTCCCAGTGAGAAGGGCCCAGACTCCTATTGAAATACGATTTTGTAAAACACACCAGTTACATTGTTTATACAACCTCTACCACCACCTCTCAGAATTATAATCTTTTGAATGCTCTGTGTCTTGCTTTTGTGCTTCTTCTACTTTGAAGGCTCAACACTAAATAGGTACTGGATTTAATAATTAGAAAACTGGGAATTACTTGCAGGAATTTCTGCTATGAAAATAATGGGCCATGCAAACAAAGATTATGTAGAAGAATGTTGATTACTCAAAATAGTAAAAAACTTGAAGCAATCTAAATGTCCCACAGCAGAGCCATGAGTCGCCGGTGATGGCGTAGGCTGCAGTGGAGCTGCAGTGGGCTCCTGTAAGCAACTGTGAGCGGCTGGCAGCTGGCGTGAGCTGCCAAGAGCCTCTGTGAGCGGCCGTCCAGTGGCCGCCGGCCCATCTGCCTCATCTGGGAAGAGCACAATAATACCAACATGGGCCTTTGAAGTGACGTCCTCCACAACTAGACTGAAGAACAAAAGGGCAGCAACTTGTCTGTTCCCCTTCCCCAATTCCCTAATGCTGTTCCCCTCCCCCAATTCCCCAATAAAAAATAAAAATAAATAAATCAATAAATAAAAAATAAATGTCTCGCAGCAGAGAATTTCTTTTAAAAAAAGTTCATTTGTATTATGCAGTAATCTAAAATTTGTGATGTAAATGTATAGATATTTATATACAAAGATGTTTATAAGGTATTAAGTAACAAAAACTAGTTATAAATCAATAGATTATATAATATGATACACACACATATACATACACACACATACATACAAACAGAAAAAAAATTAAGAATATATACCAACAGGTTAATAAAGGTAGAGTGATTTTTAAAATTTTGTTAATCTATCTATAGTTTTTGTTTTTATATAATGAGCCTGCATATTTACTTAAATTTTAAAAGAGTTAAGAAAGCTGTATATAAAAGCAAAAAAAAAAAAACCACAGTGAATCCTAGTAAGGGACCTCAATAAATAAAGTACATGAGTTTTAGTATAAATATACAACCAAAAGTTATCAAAACATAGAACTCAAGAAAAGAGAATGCAGGTAGAGTTGGATCCTTTGTTGTTGTTCAGTGTAGCCTTAGGAAAGCCAAGGAAAGCTTAATCAAAATGTACCAGGATCTTGGGGACAGCTGAGTTGTGGGTGAGAGGCTAACAACATGTCTTGCAAAGTTATGCTGTTATTTGTAGCTCTGTGAATAGAGAAAGGAGTATGAAGAGCTTCTGCTGTGCATGCAGGTTGCTCCATGGGCGTACCAAACTAAGACTACGAAAACAAGTTCTAATCTAAATCATGCCAGTTACTCTCTATCCATGGCCACACTTGGAACTAGGAGTTAACATACACTACTCCATCCAGTAACTGAAGATCAGGTAGAAAGTCAAGATTTCAGTCTTCATTTCAGAGGAATCAGCCCATTAGTGCATCAGTGAGAGAAATAAAGACATCTCTGTTAAAGCTTTAACCTAGGAAATAAACAGCACTTGGTCAGGTTTTCTTTCCAAATTGGAATTGTGCTTACGTTGCAAAGTCATTAGCAGCAGCAGTGGCAGCGGCAGCTCTTTGAAAAACCTCTTCTTTGGCATCTAGGAGTTGACTCACTGTGGTTACAGCAACTAATTTTGCCTGCCAGGAAGAAGCCACCAATCGTTATAGAGGACATATATCATGACCACCATTAGCATTATTATGATACCGAGCGGTACTATTGGTATGGTGGTAATCTAGAGGCACGTGTTTTTCAGAATTAAAAGCTTAGTTTTCTTATCTACATAAGATGGCAGAGAGAATAAAAATAAGGCACAGTGAATATATAAATTGAGGTAGTCAATTAGACAGCGTGTCTCTGAATATGACCTCATAGCAAGGTCTTTCACAGAACCTCTACCCCACCCCCCAAGAACACAAAAACAGATGGGTGGATACAAAAGCAAAAGCAAAATAAGATGAGTACAGGGCTCTGATTCTCAAAACGTTACAGACCACAATACTTAATATAATTTATTAATTATACTTAACTATTAGACTTAATAAAATTATTTCTAGTTTTCTTGTAATTAAAAAATCAGGAGTACATCAGAAAGGATCTCTTGTCATTTGGTTACTGTTTTACTGCCCTCTTTTGGGGTATTGATA
>NW_017731475.1:2060734-2069499 GCF_001890085.2 Hipposideros armiger
ACTAAATGAGATAACATATGTAACAAGCTCAGCACCTAGAAGGACCACATAAAGATAAGTTTTCTCTTCGTCCCCTTGTTTGGCCCCAGGTGTTAGCAATTCCATGTATTTGTATTTGGGTATATCCTTAGTCAAAATAACTTAATCTGCATGAAAAAATATCTACTCAGATGTACTTCCTATTTCACCTGCTGATGGATACAGCCTTGAGGCTACCATGAGGTTCTGGAGTTTCCTGCCTCAAAAAGTCTTTGGTCATAGTTCATGATAATACTGAAATTTACCAAACCAACATGTCTAACTGTCCTTTTTCACAAACAGATGTCAACTTAAAAAAAAATGATTTGAGTACTAGTTTTTGTTATTTCTAATTGGAGAGTTTTAAAAAGCATTGATTGAGCCATCAGGTTTTTCCGAGTTGCCCATCACGTGATCCATACGGCATACCTCATCTTCCAGGGTTTGCAGGTTTGCACTGCAATTTCCTATTGTCGCATTTTGTAATTCGATCTCTCCATTTTCAGTAAGAGTGCACAGCCGGGTTGCTCTTGGACTGCCCGCTTTAATAAAAACAAAAAAATAAAAGACAGTGTTTGCAAAGATGGCCACAGTAACTGCCTGTTCCTCTGTACATGTCTCTTTCACAGTGTGATTTTGCTGCTCCTCCTATCAAAAGTAGAGTCTGTTCCTCCATCTCCTTAACTTAGGCTGGCCTTATAACTTGCTTTGAGCAACAGAATGTTGTAGAAATGATGTTGTGTGAATCCCATACCTAGACCTCAAGAAGCCTTGGCATTTGAGCCTTTACCCTCTTGGAATGCTGTCCTGAGATTGTCACATAAGGAAGCAGGTCTAATCTACTGGAGGATGAGAGGCCACACAGAGGACAACTAAGGCCCTCAAGCCAACAGCCAGCACCAATGCCTCATGTGAGTGAGATAATTTTTTGGCCTTCCAGCAAAGTCCAGTTGCCACAATCAACCCACAAAACTGAAAATCTATTAGGTCAGTGCAAACATAATTGTGGTTTTTGCCATTACAAATGATGACAAAAGCTGCAATTACTTTTGCACCAACCTAATAAATCGTTATTGTTTAAAGACACTATGTTTAAGGTGGTTTGATATACAGCAGTAGAAAAGTGAATCAGACAGTTACTACAAGAATATTTTAAGGCCTGCAGAGTGGCTCATTGGTTAAGAGTTGGCTTGGGAGTGCAAGCTCTGAGCAGCAGTTCTGCTGGTTCAGATCCCACATGGACCAGTGACTCTGCACCCTCTTCAGCTAAGATAGTGAACAACAGCTCGACCTGGAGCTGGGCTGCTGTGAGTAACCAGCAACCCCATAGGCTGCAGTGGGCTGCTGAACAATGGTGGGCGACCTACTGCCTCAGCCGGGAAGAACGCAATGATCACAATACCAACATGGGCCAGTGAAGCGATGTCCTCCACAACTAGACTGAAGAACAAAAGGACAGAAANTATATAACAAACTCTGTATTTTGAGTGGAAATGTTAGGGGGTCGTCTTATACGCCCAGTCGTCTTATACGCCGGCAAATACAGTAGGTCAGTGCAAACATAATTGTGGTTTTTGCCATTACAAATGATGACAAAAGCTGTAATTACTTTTGCACCAACCTAATAAATTGTTATTGTTTAAAGACACTATGTTTAAGGTGGTTTGATATACAACAGTAGAAAAGTGAATCAGGCAGTTACTACAAGAATATTTTAAGGCCAGCAGAGTGGCTCATTGGTTAAGAGTTGGCTTGGGAGTGTGAGCTCTGAGCAGCAGGTCTGCTGGTTCAGATCCCACATGGGCCAGTGACTCTGCACCCTCTTCAGCTAAGATGGTGAACAACAGCTCGACCTGGAGCTGGGCTGCTGTGAGTAACCAGCAACCCCGTAGGCTGCAGTGGGCTGCTGAACAATGGTGGGCAACCTACTGCCTCAGCCGGGAAGAACGCAATGATCACAATACCAACATGGGCCAGTGAAATGACGTCCTCCACAACTAGACTGAAGAACAAAAGGACAGAAACTTGTCTGTTCCCCCTTCCCCGATTCCCCAACACTGTTCCCTTCCCGAATTCCCCAATAAAATCTTTAAAAAATAAAATATTTTAGGCAGGTGCCACTTGTCTGGATTTTCAAGTCTGGAATTCAAAAGACCAATTGACTAGTTCCTTCCTTTGAAGTCTGCAAGAAAGATTTGCCTTCCAAAAACAAAGGACAGGACTTTGGATTGGATATGAGGAGGGAATACTAGACTGAGTGAACAGAAACAATATGAAAATTCCTACTAGATATTGAATCATAAGTTGATCTTTCTTCTATTATTCAAATGTGGGTAACACCTAAAAGACAAAGAGCTCTATCATATTGCAGTGCAAATTTGATACTTGTTTGGCTCTCAGTAAACACTTGTTGAATCATTGGGTTTATTTCCTAGGATTGTCACCTGAGCCTCCTTTACTCAGTCTCCTCCTATGGCTAATAGTTAAGAAGCAGCTAATAGATGAAATCATCTCCAGCTGTCGTTAGAGGGTTCGCTGATCAGAAGATCAAACTTTCCTCAGGTCCAGCTTTGGGCAGCTCCTTTTGGAGGAACAACTAGAAACACTGAAATTAGAGATTGCTTCTACAACACTTAAAGTAGAAGGTTAAATTCTTGTGAACTTATACGATGGCTCCACCTCTCTACTATTACATAATGGAAATTTCAAACATATATATAGGATTTTATTTTTTAAGCAGCCGTATTTGAAATGCATCTTTTCCTCTATATTTACCTACTCAAAATCATTGAGAAGTATTTTGATCATTTGCTGTATAAAGTTGAATAATTAGAAGTAATTCTTAACATAAAACTAAAAGCAAATTTGCCAGTAGTTGAAATCTATACATTTAAAGTTATCTTATGGGCTTAATCTGAAATGTAAGGGTACATATTATAAATATGTTCATAATAGTTGCTCAGAAAATAAAATAAATAACCAGTTGAAAGATAGTGATTCTCTTATCCTCCTGCCCCCCAAAAAATATACATCAAACAAGTCTGATGGCCCTTGAAGGGTATATTGCTGACATTTTTACTCTCCCTGGTTCAGTAACACACAGTTGTTTGTTTGTTTGTTTGTTTGTTTGTTTGTTTGTAGCTCTATATGTTTTATAAATTATTATGAAATACTTAAGACATACAAAAGATATAAAAATTAAGATAATGGATACCCATGGACATACCATACAAGTATAAGAAGTAAGTACCAATACAGATAAAGCCCCCTTTTTACCTTCTGAGCTTTAAATCAAGAGGCTGGAAGTACATATGTGAAGAGTAGTATTAAAAATACATAAGTAAGAATGATGTATGTGGGCAGAGGCAATTTGGATTCTGCAAATGGATTGCCAATCTATGTAATCGCTTAGAATAAATAAGGTAAAAAAGCACATAGGGAAGAGCAGTACATGTAATTTATTTAGTGTTTCAAAGGGCTCTTGACATAAACAAAAATAAATATCTAAATAAAATGTGAAATTGTCCCCAGGGTCATTACTAACAGGAGTCCTATCAAAAGTTTTCATAAATGATCTAGAATTGGCTGTGTTATTGAGGTACAGTAATACCTTGGTTTGCGGGCATAATTCATTACAGAAACAAACTACGCATATTTCAAGGCATTGCTTATTTATCAAGTTAAAATGTATTAGAAATGCTTGCTCATCTTGAGGAACACTCGCAAACCACATTACTCACAATCCAAGGTTTTACTGTATTCGGTTCTACAGGACATGGATGATAACCTGCAGGAAGATATGAGAGTTAGAAGAACTGATCAGACGAAAATCAGTGCAAGTAAAGGACACGTAAACATTTAGGAAAAATCATATGGCTTAATGGGCTTTAAGCTGTCAGGAAAGGGATCTATGAATTTCTAAAGGCGACTCTCAGAAGATGTTACCCAATGTGCCATTGAAATAGAATAAAACACCAAAATCCTGGATATCATCAGGGAGTGTACTAGAAATAGAAAATATTATTTGCTCCTTTATTCCTGGAATGCCTCTATGCAAGTAAGATTGTCATGTTTCAAGAAAAGTATGATGAAGATAGAGAATGTTCCAAGATGAATAGCTAAAAATGACCAAGGAGAAGAAGAACTCCCAGCTGAGGACAGACTTAATTGTGCAACTCTACCTAGAAATATGAAGCCTGAAAATAGATATGGTGTAAGTCCACAGTTTAGCTAATTTTTTAAATTGAGACAAATTATGTAACTTAAAGAGAAGGTGTAAACCTGATCAAATTCCAGGAGATAGAGTAAGCTGGAAAAATAAACCAATCAAAGAAGTATTAAAAGGAATTTATAACTATCTCATATTAATATCTTCAGGAAAATTAGAATTATGTGAGGTAGCACCCTAAACTTTCAATGTTGGCATCATGAAAAGGAGCCAAACCCTTCCACAAAACCTTCCTTGATGCTTCTTCCAGGGACCTAATACTAGTTGGGGGGATGATAGGTATCACCCAGCATAATGACTTATATGCCTAAACAGAGGAGATGTTTGGAAAAGCACATACCATTTACAGTGTTCACGCCGCATTTTTGCAAGGAAGGCCCATATCTTCCCACTGCAATTTTGTCAAAAGTAAAATCTCCATAGGTACTGTTTTCACAGAAATTAGCTATAATGAAAAGAAAAAAAGTTTTTCATCATAAATTATATTTTCTTTTTTAAAATTCCAAACCAGATAAAAGTCACAGTTCAAAACTTTTCCAGTATCACTTGGAGGGTTATAGGACTCACCAGGAACTTCATACTTTCTTATCTGATTAAATTACTTGGTAGAGGTGGGATGTGATTACTAACACATCAGCAAGGATAGTGTATCAGATTAGTTGAAATCTTGAAAATTAAAGTTTTAGAGCCTACTGTGCCAAGGGGCATTATGAGGATGGGGATTAAAGTAAAAAAGTTCAAAGTCATGGGTATGCGGGTATTCTGACTGGTAGGAGTACAGGAAATGATAAGAGTGTGCTTCTGGGGCTCTGGGTCCTAAGCAGGCAGCATGAAGCTTTCAGAATGTTGAGAAGCACACTGTAGGTCATGAACTGGCTTTGAACTTTGATTCTGAAATACCATTGATTGAATAGATAACTAGATAACATCTCTTCAAGGGAAAGGAAGAAAAGACAAAAACTTCATCTAAGTATATACTTGGTTAGGAAGATGCATCTTGATTTCAAGAGTTAACTATGTTAGAACTGTGATATTGGAAATAGAGTATTATGGCATATTACCAATTGAAAGGACCTAAGAAAACCATATCACTAATTACCCTATATTAGACACTGCATCCAGAAGGAAAAACAATGATGAATATACAGAGAAACGCGATAGTTGGGAAATAGACAAGGTTTATTGAACACACAGGTAAATAGCCCAAAAAGAAAACTCAGCTGTTGCTACTGAGCTGATAAATACATCTTACAGCCATCATCATTATGCCCATTGTTACTAGAATCATTAACAAAAGATTTGAGAAGCTTTGCTGCTGTCCTTACTAACACAAGAGTCTCCTAAAACTCACACCTTAGTATTATCCCAAGAAACTTACCCCTTGTACATCTCAGTCCTGTCCACAAATCCGGACAAATGCATCTGCCATTTTGCCAGGTTCCACCATTGCTGCATAACCCTGTAGGGGTGCTTGATGGGGCTGCAGATTTTCCTAAAGAAACAATAAATAACAGAATAGTATGTGAACTGGCTGATTAGTTTCTCCTTTGTGGTCTGTGGCCTTTAATTTCCATATATAAAATTGTTACTTTGAGTACCATTGCTGGGAAATATTTTTTGTAATATCATCATCAACAAAAATATACATTGAGAATCTACACAGGATGTACAATGTTACAGATACCAAAAACCATACTGAAAGACACAACACCTTGAACAAAGAGATTAGAATCTACTGAGGGAAACAGGAGATTAGATAGATGATAGATAGATGATAGATAGATAGATAGATAGATAGATAGATAGATAGATGGACCAAGTCAATAAACAAATTTATAAGTGCTGTAGGAATATAGAAGAGAGATGTAACCTATCCAAGGAAGAGGTAGCCTATCCAGGGAAGACTTTCCAGAAGAGGTGGTATTTGAATCGAATTTTAAGACTAAACGTAGAAAAGTCAAATGCAAATTAATGGCCCAAGTAGTCAGGATATGAAGTACAAAATCACAAAAAAATGGAAAGTTCTATTATGTCCAAGGAACAGAGAAAAGCTTAACGTATCAGAAGCATAGTTTCTATGTAGAGCAATAGCAGGACAAAGACTGCATTGTGAGTGGTTCATAGACCAAACCAAGGAGATTTAATCGTGCTGGAGCCTAGAGAAGTCTTGAAACAAGTGATCAACATAATAAGAAATGTTTTTTAGGAAGAAAGCTCAAGCGATATGGGAAGTGACTGAGGTTAAGAGGCAAGTAAGACCAGTTAAACAAGGACCTAATCTATGAGGTCTGACAATTAAGCTCATGAACTCATCCTGGAAAAAGTGCTACATACCTCATTGCTGAATATCACTGTGGTCACCTCTGAAGTACTCCCCTTGGGAAGCTATGCACTGATGCCAGCACCTAGTCCACCCTTCAAAGCACTTTGGAACTCTTTTTCTGGAATGGTCATCAGAGTTGTAGTTGTATTACGCTTTATGTCCTGAATGTCATCAACATGTCTTCCTTTCAATATTTCCTTTATCTTCAGGTAAAGAAAGAAGTCATTGGGGCCAGATCAAGTGAGTTGGGAGGGTGTTCCAACAGTTATTTGTTTACTGGTTAAAAACTCCCTCACATACAGTGCCAGTGTGATACAAGAGTCATGAATTGCTGCCGAAAAGCTCAGGTCACTTTCATCTAACTTTTTCATGTAGGCTTTTCAGCACTTCCAAATAGAAAACATGGTTAATTGTTTGTCCAATTGGTACAAATTCATAATGAATAATCTCTCTGATACCAAAAAAGTTTAGCAACATCGTTTTGACTCTTGATTTGGACTTACAGAGCTTTTTTGGTCATGGAGAATTGGCTGACTTCCATTGTGCACTTTGACACTTTATTTCAGGGTTGTATGGGTACACCCATGTTTCATCACCAGTGACAACATGGTCCAAAACATCATCTTGCCTCTCCAAAAGGCCTTGGCAAACCTTGACTCTCGTTTGCTTTTGTTCATCGGTTAGCTCCTTTGGGACCATTTTTGCACATACCTTTCTTATGCCAAGATTTTCAGTTAGGATTTTCCTGTTTCTCTATCAATGTTTACTTGGTCTGCTATGTTTCTCATAGTCAGCCGATGATTTTCACCCACAATTCGCCAAATTTTTGCAATGTTTTCGTCATTGCAACAAGTTCTGCTCGCTACTGGCCACCCTGACCTCTCTTCATCAGTGACTTGTTATCTCCCCTCAGAAAAACATTTAATCTATTTGTACACTGCCGTTTTCTTCATGGCATTACCCCCATAAACTTGGACTAACATATTCCTGATTTCACTTCCATTCTTGCCAAGTTTAACAAGAAATTTAATGTTTGTTTGTTGCTCTAATTCAAGTTCAGATATTCTCATGATGGCACACAAAAACACGCAACAATAATAATGAATGCCCTTCAGCAAGACACCGCCATACCTCGACAAAAACACAGCTGTGAGACATTGATATACCAAGGTTATGAAACCTTACCAAGATGTTTCATATGTAAGCACACAGTGGCAAGTCCACAAACTTAATTGTCAGACCTCGCAAAGCAGTAGCTCTAAGGAAGTTAGGAGTCATTAGATTCAGGAAGCATATCTGAAACAGCATTATTAGGATCTAGGGACTGGTTATTTTGAGTTGCAGACACTGGAGTCTCTAAATTTGAAGACAAGGTGAATGTTGAATAAATAGTTACTAAGTTTAAGAACACAGGAAGGAAGAGTTCAATTTCCAATAGTGATGGAGTAGATTGTACCATATTAATCCTCCCACAGATAATATTTTAAAACTCTGGACAAAAGTAAAACAGACAAACTACTAAAGGACATTGTAAAGCAATAAAAAGCAGATAGAAACTGAAATGCATTCCAAATTTATACCATCTTTCCAATAAGGGCACTACCCAGTCGATATAGCAAAGGGGGCTGACACTCCAGCAGAAAGCCATGGTCTTAATGAGTTAAGGTGTGAAAGAAACCTGTTTGGGGCTACCATAACACCTGGAAATTGAAGGGAGATATTACAGAATGGAGGAAGCCATATAGAAGAAAGGCTTAAAGTGTGTGTGTGAATTTTCCTCAAATCTAGGGAGAAAAAGTTTTTTTAAAAAGACAGCTTCAGGGCTGGCCGAGTGGCTCAGTTGGTTAAGAGCTTGCTCAAGAGTTTGAGCTCTGAGCAACAGCGGTTCAAGTCCTGGCCCGAGCTGAGCAGCCGTTGAGCTGTCAACAGGTGGCAGGATGGCTCAGCTAAAAAAAAAAAGACAGCTTCAGGGACATGTGGGACAATTTCAAGCAGTCTAACATATATAAAATTGGAGTCCCAGAGAAGAGAAAAGATGGAATAGAGCAGATAAAATATCTGAAGAAATAATGGTAAAAAATTTTCAAATTTGGTTAAGAGCTTTAAACTATAGATCCAAGAAGCTCAGTAAATCATAAGCAAAATAAATACAAAGAAAACCACACTAAGACACATCATCATCAAATTGTTGAAACT
>NW_017731475.1:2071598-2073007 GCF_001890085.2 Hipposideros armiger
TATATATATATATATATATATATATATATATGTCAAAGGAAATTTATCCATAAGTATAAATTAGAATTGTAAACCTAATTGTAAATTAGAATTGTAATTTGTAAATTGTAAAAAATACACATTACTTGTAAGAATACAAACAGCACACTTTTTAAAATGGGTAAAAGATTTAAATAGACACCTCATGAGAGAAAGTATGGGCACTAAGCACATGAAAATACTCACCATCTTAGTCGTTGGAGAAATGCTTATTAAAACCACAATGAAATATCATTTCACACCCCACTAGAATGGCTACAATTACAAAACTGATGATGCCAAATGTTGCTGAGTATGTGGAACAACTGGAACTCTAGCAAATTCCTGCTGGGAATTTCAAATGGTACAAACATTTTGGAAGGCTGTGTGGCAAACTCTTACAAAGCTAAAGATACACCTACCTATGACACAGAAACTCCCTTTCTAGATAGATATGCAAAATAAATGGAAATATACATCCAAAAAGAGACTAGTACAAGAATGTTCCTAACACTGTGATGGATGTTATTGTATGCCACCTGGGTCCTCCCCTTTAGGACTGAAACATTCATTCCTCCAGCTTTTGAGAATGTTGTCGACTGAGAACACTTAGCTGAGTCCTATTCTAGAAACTGACTCAACTAAAGAGTCAGTTCATCCAAGAACCTCATAAAACATGTGATAGCACATCAATGCCAGGAAATAAAGGTTCATCCCCCAGCCTCAATACTACAAGAAGTATATTTTCCAAAGATAGCTGCACTATGTATCCCATCACACTCTTCTTATAATACAGTGATGCCATTTCTCCATTGGAAGGTGAGCTTGATGTTTTCTCTCCTGAAATCAAATGGAGTTTTGTATCTGCCTCAGCCAATAGAGTGGGAGAAATGGTGTTCTGTGACTTCCAGGCTAGATCATGAAAGGTGATTTGGCTTCCACCTGGCTCTCTGTCACTCAAGATATATGGCTTGGGAGATTTGAGCCTACAGGTAACAGTGTAAGAAAGCTGCCTACTTTGAAGCCTCCATGCTGGAGATATCAAGAGGAGAAACTACACAGAGACAAAGACAGAGGCATGAGGAGCTTCAGCTGTTCCAACTTTTTCAGGCTTTTCAGCCCAGATAACACACATGAGTGAAGGAACTTTTAAGATGACCCCACTCCAGCCAACATCTGAGGGCAACTTCATGAGAGATCTTAACCCAGAAATACCCAGGCATGCTGCTTAAAAATTCTGGACCCAGCCAGGGAAGCCATGAAGGATAATAAATGGTCATTGTTTTAAGCCACTAAGTTTGGGGGTTATTTGTTCTATAGCAATAGATAACTAATACAGAAGGCAACTCTGATGGGCCAACCCAGCTTCAGATGTGTCGCAGTTCAATTTT
>NW_017731475.1:2075682-2077395 GCF_001890085.2 Hipposideros armiger
ATCAATAGCTCAATCTTACAGGAGCTGGCAGGTGGCTGTAGGCTTTAGAGTGTCCTGACTTTTTGTGGAGCTACCCCAGACCTGATACTGGTGACAGCCATCCTCTGTTCACAGCATGGCCTCTCCAACATGCCTACAGGTCCAGCACAGACAGTGACCAACTGTGGGTTGTTTTGTAGCCCCTACCAGGTAGTCTCCAGCTGGTCACAGGCAGTGAGTGATCTGGGCCTGCACCAGAGTCCCTTTTAAAAGTCCCACAAACAATATACCTGGAGGTTGGCTTCAAACCACAGCAGAACACCACCCAATTAGCCTCACATGTGGCACACCCAAAGGGCAGTCTCAACAAGCACAAAGGCCCACTGGGGCAAATCCCATTCCATGTGGTAAGAGCCCTGCACAGCAGCCCATAAGTTGTGGATGGGGGCAACCCCCACAGCCAGTCAGCCTGAGGGTCAATCCCACCCACTGACATGCCAATAGCAATTAAGACTCAATTATAACAGGGGGGCACACACAACCCATACAAGGGACATTCCTAGAGCATCCAGAGCAAGTGATCCAGGAGACTGTGCCAAGACCCCACAGGGCACCTACTACATAAGGCCACCTGGCTAGGACTGGGAAACAGCAGATCTACCTAATACTTAGAAACAAACACAGAGAGGCAGCCAAAATGAGGAAACAAAGAAATACATCCCAAATGAAAGAACAGTAGAAAATTCCAGAAAAAGAACTAAATCAAATAGAGGCAAGCAACATACTGAGTCAAAGTTCTAAACACTGGTTATAAGAATGCTCAAGGGGGCCAGCTGAGTGGCTCAGTTGGTTAAGAGCTTGCTCAAGAGCATGAGCTCTGAGCAACAGTGGTTCGATGCCCGGCCCAAGCTGAGTGCTGCTGAGCTGCTAACAGGTGGCAGGATGGCTCAGCTAAAAAAAAAAAAAAACTCAAGGAACTTAGTGAGAACGTCAACAAAGAGATAGCAAGCATAAAAAAAGGACATAGAAACCATAAAAAAAGTCACAAGTAAAGAATACAATAATTGAAATGAAGAATGCACTAGAAGGAATCACCAGCAGGCTAGATGAAGAAGAGGACTGAATCAGCAATTTGGAAGACAAGGTAGCAAAAAACACCCAGTCAGAACAACAAAAAAGAAAAAAGATTCACAAAAATTGAGGACAGGTTAAGAGACCTCTGGGACAACATCAAATGTAACAACATTTGCATCAGAGGGGTACCAGAATGAGAAGAGAAAGCAAGGGATTGAGAACTATTTTAAGAAATAATGACTGAAAATTTCCCTAACCTGGCAAAGAAAATTGACATACAAGCCCAGGAAGTGTAGAGAGTCCCAAACAAGATGAACTTAAAGAGACCCACACCAAGTCACGCTCTAATTAAAATGGCAAAGGTTAAAGACAAAGAGAATCCTAAAAGCAGCAAGAGAAAGGTAACTAGTAACTTATAAGGGAGCTCCCATAAGATTGTCAGCTGATTTCTCAACAGACACTTTGCAAGCAAGAAGGGAGTGGCAGGAAATATTTAAAGTGATGAAAAGCAAGGATCTACAACCAAGACTGCTCTACCCAGCAAGACTATCATTTAAAATTGTAGGACAGATAAAGAGCTTTCCAGACAAGAAAAAGCTAAAGGAGTTCATCACCACCAAACAAGTATTACAAGGAATGTTAAAGGGGTTTCTTTAAGAC
>NW_017731475.1:2077636-2078452 GCF_001890085.2 Hipposideros armiger
TTTAGCAGGGTTGCATGATACAAAATATATACCAAAAAAATAAAAAACAACCCACAATTGTTTCCATGTATTAGCAGCAAATAATTGGAAAATGAAACTATTGGGTTGTCGGAAAAGTCATGACGCATTTTTGCAATGAAAAACAGAAAAAACACATCATGACTTTTCAAAAAACCCAATATAAAATAATTTCTATTGAAATTAGCATAAAATTCATAAATTTTTTGGAAATAAATTTAACAAAACATGTGCATGACCTCATTCCTAAGAGAAATTTTTAAAGATCTAAATAAATGGAGATATATACCATGTATATATGGAAGACTCAAAGTTGTTAAGGTGACTGTTTTTCCCAAAGCAGTACAGCTAAAAATTCAGAAACAAAAGACCTTTTTCTGTAGAAATCTAAAAACATATTTAAAAATCTTATGGCAATATAAAAGACCTAGAGAGGCTGAACCAAACTTTTAAAAGAAGAACCAAGTTGAATACCTCACAACTAATTTTATGACTTACTATACAGCCATAGCAACCAAGACAGTATGAGATCAGCATAAATACAGACAAATACATCAGTGGAATGGAATAAAGTATTTAGAAATAGATAAAATATAACCAGTCAGTTGATTTATTAAGCATATATATATATTTATCTCAAGGCAATTCAGTTTGGAAGGGAAAGATTTTTCAACAAATGGTGCTGGACTGACTGGGTAAACATATCATGCTCAAAACTCAATTTGAGATGGACCATAGATCTAAAAGCAAAAGCTAAAACTATAAAGCTTCTTAAGAAAACATAGGAGTATATCTTTG
>NW_017731475.1:2079789-2082491 GCF_001890085.2 Hipposideros armiger
TAAGCTAATTACATAGCAAAATTTATTCCTCAAAAAATCCCTTCCCTTTCGTAGGAATTATTCTCTTGATTTAGAAAGTGATTATATGAGGAAGCTAAAAGGGAGACTGATAAAAGAGCAGAAGGGAGATTTACAACTGCAGGATTAAGACTAGATAACACCACAGTTGCCTAAAGTCCAACTCCCTCCATTCAGAAAACACCTCTTTAGGCCTTTTTTTTTTAACCCCCAAATGCAACCTGTCCTCCAGGAACAGTCACATGAGGCTGATTTAGTATTGAGTTTGTCTCTTGAGAAACTACTGTAATTCAATAAAATGAAAACCAAATATCTGTGGACAAATTATTTTCTGAGAATCAATAAACTCTCCTTGACCTTTCCCCCACCACTCACAATTCTTCCTGTGCAAGAATTTCAGTGCTATAAAGTCTAACCTTGGGGCTCAGGAATATTTCAACCTACAAAAGTCTCCTGTTAGCCTGTGGCATAAGTGAGTCCTGTGATAGGTAATGAAGGCTAGAGCATGTGGAGAGGGCTGGGAAAGATAGTCATGATGGCAGAGAGCAGGAAGTCCTATGATCCAGAAGAGGCATAGGATATGGTTGAATAAGGCATAATCATCATTGTTAATAGGTTGTAAGGTTAAGATACTCTCCCACTGGTAAGAGTTAAAATGAACATTCCCTACTATTATGATTATGGACATCTGTCTATATTTACATCAGGCCTAAGTCAAGTTGGAAAATGTCAATGGAAAGATAGACAATGAAGCTTATTTATGTTTTTATTTTACTTTCATCATGTGTGATGAGACCCAAAAGCCATGCTGCTTCTTGTGTTACAACGTTCTTGCTATTAGAAGCATGACTCCAACAGAGATGGAGCACCTTACGTCTGTCCATTCTGAAAAATACATAAGATAAGGTGGACATTATTCTTTAAAAAATGCCCCATGTGAGGGCCAGCCAAGTCGCTCAGTTGGTTAAGAGCTCACTCAAGAGTGCAAGCTCTGAGCAACAGCAGTTCGATGCCCAGCCCGAGCTGAGCTGCCACTGAGCTGCCAACAGTTGGCAGAATGGCTCAGTTAAAAAAAACCCAATGTGAAAAGGTTGGAGGGCTGGCAAAATTTAGATTTTCTCAAATGTAAATTCATCCTACAAGACTGTTGATCATAAGGTTAAACAAAAGAAGCCACACACAGTTGGAAAGATCCTAATGTAGCCAAAGTCTCAGAAATGGTCGACATGTTGCATGACTTGGAGCAGAGGAAGAAAACTAAAATAGTGTCTATGTTAACTGATGTAAACAAATCCAGAATTACATTAATTTTAATATTTTGAGGCAAATCACAAGAAATTGGGAACTGTTATTTCACTTCTGAATGTAGCTTTTGACAACTCTTAGTTCAGCTTTCACATAATTCTTTCATTTGCTCATCAACTATGTATTGGCTGCTATATTCCAAGTACTGTTTTAGGTGCAGNCTCTAGCCAATCTAACCATGAAAAAAAAGAGAGAAGGCACAAATTACTAAAATCAGATGTGAAAGAAAGGTTATTACTACTGATCCCATTAACATTAAAAGAATAATAAAGCATATATGAATAGCTCTATGTCCACACATTTGATAACTTAGATGAAATGGACCAATTCCTTGAAGGACACAATCTACCAAAGTCACACGAGAAACAGGTAATATTAATAAGCTCATACTGATAAAGAAACTGAATCAATAGTTAATAATCTTCCAAAACAGAAAATACCAGACCCAAAATTCACCAGTGAATTCTACCAAATATTTGAGGAAGAACTGATATCAATTCTCCACAGTCTCTTGAATAGGAAGAGAAGGAGCACTTCCCAACTCATTTTATGAGGCTAGCATTACTCTAATACCAAAATCAGAGAAAGACATTACAAAAAAGCAAAATTACATATCAATATTCCTCATAAATATAAGTGCAAAACTCCTCAACAAAATATTAGCAAACAGAATCCAACCATGTATGAAAAATTATACACCATAGTGAAATGATATTTATCTCAGGTGTGCAACAATGGATAACATTAAAAATCAATTAATGTTATTCATCATATCAACAGACTAAAGAAGAAAAATCACACAATCATATCAATAGACACAGAAAAAGCACTTAACAAAATCCAACACATATTCAAGATAAAAATGCTTACCAAAGTAGGAATATAGGGAAGCTTCATCAAGTTGATACAGAACATCTACTAAAACCCTACAGTTAATCTCATACTTAATGATGAGATAGTAAATAGGAAAACTAAGGTTGTGATCATGGTAAGAATGTCTCTTCTCACCACACCTATTCAACATTATACTGGAAGTTCTAGCTACTGCAATAAAACTAGAAAAGGAAATAAAAGTTATTCAGATTGGGAGGAAAAAATGAAAGGGTCTTTGTTCAGGATGACATAATTGTCTACGTAGAAAATCCTAAAGATTCACACATATGATAAATACCTGGAGCTAATAAGCAATTATGGCAAGATTGTGAAATACAGGGTTAATAGGTGAAAGCAAATTGTTTTTCACTGAGGGTTTCTGCACTGTACAGGTAGTACAAAATCAGATTCTATAGCCTGGGGTTTCAATTACTTGCAGTGACTTTTTTGTTTCCCCTACTCATGGTCTCAAACAAATGATAAGAGTTATTTAATGCTTCTCTAGA
>NW_017731475.1:2086076-2088944 GCF_001890085.2 Hipposideros armiger
AAAGGAAGATAACTCAGGGCAATAAAGAAGGGGAGGGAATAGCTAACCGGTCAAAGTGTAAATGTCCTGACAAGCAAGACCGTGGGGAAGGGAACAAAACAAAAGAAACCAGAGAGGAAGCCAGGAAAGCCACCTTGGTGATCACCAATGGCCCAGCTTTCTGTGCTTTTTTTGTTAGGAGGCTCTGGCAGAGCTTCAGGCCACATGAACTCCTTCTTGGGGAAATAAAGTAGGTTGTCAGCAAGAGGAATGGAGTCGATGGAATTGTCACAACTATATGCAACGTTAGAGAGGGAGGGAGGTTATCACTTTGTGAGGGGTGTAAATGTGTAACTATTACATTGTTTTGCACACCTGAAACCAATAAAAAAAAAAAAAGAAGCTACACGGTGCTACCCACTCATGAGGCCAGCACTTGCACTTCCTTAAGGAGCCTACATTTTGACAGCTGCAGTTGGCAAGTGGGCACTCCTGGCATGGGGTGAAAACACAGAGGTCCAGCATAACAACCCATAGGATTTTTCAGAGCCTTTAATATGTTCGTGTACATTATGAATTGTGAAGTTCCCCGCATTATTTAACCACAGAATCCTCTTCTTGAGAAGAATCTCTCAGAGCTAGCATTCTCGTGGTCATCTTAATTGAACAGTATGACAAAAGGAACTACTCGTGAGACCCATGTTTGCCATATGGTGATGACGATTTTCTGTTGTAGGGTTTCCAATGTTTTGAAGGGGTTGTGGTCTAGTAACTGAAAAGCTGATTTTGGTAGTGCTCAGACATTCTTTCTCACACATTTCATGGCAGTGCTGGAATCATGGAATATTACAATGGCTGTAGCTTCTTAGTGCTTTTATATCTGCATCCACATGCCAACTATCCAGCTAAGAACTTTCAAAGTTCACAGGATGGAAAAAATCACTAGGCACAGAAATTTAGATGTTGATATTTATAAAAAAGCATGAATTTCTACTGGTTATAGACAAATATATAAAGTCATCAGTTTTTATACACATGTATATGTCAAGATGAAAAAGAAGAAAAGAAAAAGAACTAAACAGGGAATAATTCATTTATTCATTCATTCTACTTAATGCAGACATTGTGCTAGGTGTTGCAAATAAAATAGTGAATACGAGAGGTAAGGTCCCTGCTCAAACTCAGCTTAAATTCAGGGAGACCTAGATTTGTATTAACATTGTCTCTAGTTTGCTCTTTGACCCTGGACAAGCTATATAAGTATCTGAACCTCTGTTTCTTCATATTTTAAATAACCTAGTTGAGGTCTTCCCTTCCTGAAAATTTCAATCCTAAAGTTATTAGCTGAGGAAAACAAGGTAGGTGTCTGTGGTAGGGGTAGAGAGGAGCTCTAGCCCAGAGCAGATGTCAGAGCCCAATGGGGTACAAAGGAAATCTACAAGGGGGGGGGCAAAGAAAGGGGTCACCTGGTATGAGATGTCAGACCCCAAGCAGAGTGAAAAAGGCACCCATGTGATTGGGGAGANATTACAATGGCTGTAGCTTCTTAGTGCTTTTATATCTGCATCCACATGCCAACTATCCAGCTAAGAACTTTCAAAGTTCACAGGATGGAAAAAATCACTAGGCACAGAAATTCAGATGTTGACATTTATAAAAAAGCATGAATTTCTACTGGTTATAGACAAATATATAAAGTCATCAGTTTTTATACACATGTATATGTCAAGATGAAAAAGAAGAAAAGAAAAAGAACTAAACAGGGAATAATTCATTTATTCATTCATTCTACTTAATGCAGACGTTGTGCTAGGTGTTGTAAATAAAATAGTGAATACGAGAGGTAAGGTCCCTGCTCAAACTCAGCTTAAATTCAGGGAGACCTAGATTTGTATTAACATTGTCTCTAGTTTGCTCTTTGACCCTGGACAAGCTATATAAGTATCTGAACCTCTGTTTCTTCATATTTTAAATAACCTAGTTGAGGTCTTCCCTTCCTGAAAATTTCAATCCTAAAGTTATTAGCTGAGGAAAACAAGGTAGGTGTCTGTGGTAGGGGTAGAGAGGAGCTCTAGCCCAGAGCAGATGTCAGAGCCCAATGGGGTACAAAGGAAATCTACAAGGGGGGGGGCAAAGAAAGGGGTCACCTGGTATGAGATGTCAGACCCCAAGCAGAGTGAAAAAGGCACCCATGTGATTGGGGAGAAGTGGCCTGGCATGAGCTATCAGAACCAAGGGATATGGAGAGACAGCCAATGTGGGATATCAAATCCAGAGAGGGAGAGAAGGGCATTCCTTCAGAGGCTAAGAAGGGCCAGGAGGACAGGTGCATGGGTGGGCTGGTGGGTGTGGGAGGTTAGAGCCACAGTTAGTGAAGAGGGTGGCCACACGGGGTGGCAATCTAGAATAGGGAGTCAGACTCCAAGCAGGGGAGAAGGATGTCCACACATGGGTAGGAGTGGAGGTGAAGATCAGAAACTGGTTATGTACAGGATGAGCAATCCAACATGTAAACATATGAGAATAATTGGAGCCAAGTTCTTTACTCTAGAAGGAAGTTACAAATATGGAAAGGAAAAAAACTTGAATTCTGTAAGAATTTGAAAACAAGTAGTCAGAAATATGGAGAAAGACAAGCTATGTGCAGTTAATTCTGAGGAAAGCAGTTATCCACCAGGGAAGATGGCTGTCAGACAAATGCTTGAATCAGTAATGAACTTCCTATCCAAAAGAGGAAAACTTATGGCTACAGCAAAGACGAGTAGTTCAAAGAAAGGAGTGTGATATTATTTCTTATTTCTAATACTTTAACTAAATAATTTCCATTGTGCTTTTTAAAAAGCTACAGTGCTGGATTGGAATTGGTGGTGTATGTATAAACGTGAACTC
>NW_017731475.1:2089214-2091046 GCF_001890085.2 Hipposideros armiger
TTATGTGTGTGCATGCTTATGATATATATGACACATTCACATACATATATTCTCTAGCTCTGGCTAATCATAGGGTATAGAAGCACTGATAAACTCATTAGCAATGAGAATACCTAGTGCCCATATCTTTATTTCTAAAAACAATTTTCCATTAAAAGGAACATGGCTCCTTGGGAAAACAGCTAATTCCAAGACAGAGGCAGGGAAAGTCCAAGATGAGCCTAGAATTTCTTATGACAGAAAGCAATGACGTGTTCAAGGAATGATGGGTACTTATCAAATGGACACAGAATCAAGCATGATGTAACTCCCCATTACCAAATGAAGGACAATTTGAGGATCAAAATAAATAATTCTTATAACAGATTACAGCCATTAAATAAAATAGGAAATCTACTGAATCTGAAACTCTGGGGTGGGACCCAGCAGTCTGTGTTTTAACTAGTCCTCCAACTTGATGTTTGGTAACCACTGTTCTCCCAAACGGGGTAAATCAAGTTTGCAGTAAACTAGCAAATAACAAAAGATTTATTGGCTTTCTTGTGTAATAGGACATACCTTTGTTAATGTTTATAGGAAACCTTATGGCTTTAAAGACTGCCAGATATTCAGATAAGTATGCTAAAATTCATGAGGAGCCTATTTTTTGTCATCTGTGAAAGTACTATTCTTTGTTTTATCTTATTCATTTATTTCACCAGATTTTTAATGGGTTTATACCCAGAAGTGTCAAGAAGTTCTCAAATCCCTTTTACAAGCATACCTTGTTTTATTGCCTTTTGCTTTACTGCACTTCACAGGTATTGCATTTTTTACAAACTGAAGGCAAGACCCTCCACCAGCAAAACATTTATGACTCATTTTATTCCAATACTAGTTTTATTACAGTGGTTTGGAACCAAACCCACAATATCTTCGAGGCATGTCCATATTTCCCTACAGTCTGGACTGTGACCCCAATGGAGAGTTAAGTACACAGAAACCTGCTTACCTTACCTCCCATGACACTGATGACAAAGGCCAGTGTCAACTGCCATATTTGTTATACCATAGAGACAAGCTTCTGAGTTTCTTTGTTTGAAAACTTCCCGGTAGCATTTACTACCGCTTCATTAGTGAAAACTCTGAGCTACTGCTAACAGAAAAACCCTTGGATTCACTTGTTGTATATCTGTGCAACCTTACCACCCTCTGTTTCTACCTAGTAGTTGATGGAGGGCAGGCAAAGAGGTATTTAAAAAGCTTTTCTGAGGCAAGCCACAGAATGAGAGAAGATATTTACAGGACACACACTGAAAAACAGCTCACATCCAGAATAGCCAAAACACTGCCAGATAATTTTTAAAAAGACAGACAACCCAACAGAAATAAGGGTAAGAATCTTGAACAGATAGCGCCCTATAATGATTGAGTGCAAAGGTGATCAATAAGTTCTATAGAAGTTATCATTACACACCTCCGGGATGATGACAGCTGTTCACTATGCCTACGGCTGGCCACGACTGTAGAAAGAGGAAACTCTGCTACATGGCTGGTGTAAGTGTACGTGCTTGGGATGACTGTGTAACAGTCAGGATATCCTAAAGTTAATCAGAAACACAATGCGTGACCCAGCAGTTACACTCTTCAGTATATTTTCAACAAAATGTATGCATGTGTATATCAAGACATAGGTCCCAGAAAGTTCAGATCTGAATTATTCTTAGCAGTCAAACACTAGGTAATCAGCAATGTGATGGATTGGCTACTAGTGAGTACTTGAAGAACAAACAATAGCTACATGCAACAATTTAAATAATCTCAAAATCTTGTGGGAAAGATGCCAGACACAC
>NW_017731475.1:2091382-2092968 GCF_001890085.2 Hipposideros armiger
GCTTTTTTGAGCCAAGAGAAAGTCACCAGATTACTGCCCTTTCTTTGTGCCTTCCCACTTTCCTCTGCTCTACACACCTTTGTTCAGGTGCCTCCCACGCTCCCCAGAGCCAGGTGTTCCAGATAGGATCTCAAGGGCTGATTGCTTCATAAAGGGAAAATGAGCATCCTTTTGTGAAAAGTTACTCATTTAACACCAGTAGAAGTTTATTACCTATGAAACTGAAATATGTACTATGGAAAATACTGGACTCTGATTAATGTAACCCTGAATTAACCTCCCTGTACTCCAGAAGATGAAAGAAAAGAAACCTTCAAATTCTTTTTTAGTGTTAAATTTAGTTTTGCATCTTGCTCCAGAGAACCTCAATTCCTTTTTCCATCTCTTTTGACTTGTTCTTTATATCTTCCTTTTCCCATTTTCTCCTCTTTTATTTCTTCCCTTTTATATCTTCCAAATCTGAGCTGATGGGTACCACTCTATGGTCAAGATTAAAAAAGAGAGAAATGGTTAACTATGGTTAGGTTAAGAAGCATAATGTAAGAAATAATTTGATTTTCTTCTTTTTCTTCTAGAAAACCTGATTCAGGTGAAAGGCAAACCCAGAATTTGTAGTAACTAGACAAGAGTTTCAGCCAAGAAACACTGAGTCCCATGTAAATACTAGTCCTTCTGAAAGTATGAAATCATAAGTTTATTAGGCAAAATAAGTTCATATTTTCAATGTCCTGCACAAAATAGCATTGTTATTTATACCTTAACATGATAAATTCTGTATCCTAAATCTCCCCATTTAGTATAATTATTTTACAAAAATCATTGCTGAAAATATCAGTTATCTATCGTCACATGGCAGACCATTCCAAAACTTAGTGACTTAAAACACAACACCATTTATTTGCTCATGATCAGGTAGTTTGAGCAGGACTCAGCAGAGATGGTCTTTTTTCTTTGTGCCACATGATCATTTAGCCAAGTCATCTGAAAGTTTGACTGGAGCTTCAAGAATCCAAGATGGCCTTGCTCACATGTCTGAGGTCTCAGCTGAGATGACTAGAAAGGCCAACTTGGCTGGTCTTCTCTCGACCTCATGGTGTTTTCTCCTCCAGGAACTGCTCCTCCTTGAAGCCTTCCCAACAGAATAGTCTTGCCTTCTTCACATGGAGGCTGAGCACACCAAAGATAACAATGCATGAGTCACTAGTTGACACTTTACAAGTGTCTACCTGAAGGATGTTGGAATGTCCAGTTAAGGAAACTTGCAAACCTGCGTGAGGCCATAAAATAGCATAAATGTATAACCAAGCCTAGCTTTCAACAGGTTGCTCAATGAGTATAATACATTTTATGGTTAGTAATAAAACTTGGGAGAGATAATATCCTCACACCTGGCATATGCCATATTCCCTTCAGCATACCATTTACCAGCTCAAGTGCATGCATTATTTTGAAGTCGGAAACATTAAGCTTAAAACTAATGTTAGAGCAATGAATGTAATTAGTTTTCTATGGCTGCCATAACAAAGTACCACAAACTGAGCTTAAGCAACAGATATTTACTGTCTCATAGCTCTGAAGGATGGAAG
>NW_017731475.1:2095463-2096680 GCF_001890085.2 Hipposideros armiger
ATAGAGTAGAATTCATCAGAATATCACCTTAATATCTGTAAAAATTGAGTAATCTTACCAGATGAGAAATATATGAAAATAAATGTGCAGGATTGTGTCAAGTTCAGAAGCTTTTACACTTACAAGGAAATATTTTAAAATATCTTAAGAGCTAAAGAATAATGAAATCACATCAAATGACATAACAGCCTGGGTAGGCGTTGCAGATTTTCATGAGTAGGCAGCAATGAAAGATCATTTTCAGTATGGCTCTAGCTGAGGAAGGTGCCTATAGAAGCCTGAGAGACAACCTGTGTGGAGGGTTTGATGTAGAGACTATAAGTAACAGGATTCAACCTGTGCCATCAGGGTCGCGGTCAAGAATCCTGTCCCATTAAGTACCTGGGTCCAATATCTCAATCAGTGGACTAGGCGTTCCACAGCATTGTCTGCTATAATCAATCATTTCTATAACAGTAAGCCTGTTTTAAAAAGAAGAGACTTAGAGGGCCTGCCGAGTGGCGCATTGGCTAAGAGCTGGCTTGGGACACCAACTCTGAGCAGCAGGGCCCCGGTTCAGATTCCACATGAGGGCCAGTGACACTGCACCCTCTACAGCTAAAATGGTGAACAACATCTTGACCTGGAGCTGGGCCATGAGTTGCTGGTGACACGTAGGCTGCAGCCCCTGCTGCAGTGGGCTGCCATAAGCTACCATGTGGGGCCAGCAGCCAGTGTAAGCGACCGGCAGCTGGTATGAGCTGCCAAGAGCCGCCGTAAGCAGCCATCCAGTGGCCAGTGACCGATTTGCCTCACCTAGGAAGAGTGCAATGATAATACCAACATGGGCCAGTGAAGCAACATCCTCCACAACTAGACTGAAGAACAAAAGGATAGCAACTTGTCTGTTCCCATTCCCCTGATTCCCCAGTGCTGTTCCCCTCCCACAATTCCCCAATATAATCTTAAAAAAGAAAAGAAGAAGAAGAAGAAACTTAGAATTAAGTATACAGAAATGTTTAAGAGAATCACAACCATAATGTTGATGTTTTTGTGTTAAGGAACTACTCATGTTTAGCATGTTAGGTATTTATAATTTTTAAAACAATTTTGTCAATGCAGATTAGTCTTATATCTCCAACTTATAAATGTGCAATTGAATAATATATTTAGACTTGTGACATTAAGCTGAATTCTCACTAGGTTTATACACAGTATTGGAACATTTAAGAAAACTT
>NW_017731475.1:2099675-2104665 GCF_001890085.2 Hipposideros armiger
AAGACACCTCACGTTATGGTGTTCAAGATGAGAATCCAGAACAATATACAGAGGGTGCCAAAAAAAATGTATCCACATTTTGAGAGATGTTATCTATGTGGCAGTAGTTCACCATAATCAGAAGTGTCTGGACACTGATTGTAACTGCTTTGAGCACCTCTTTCAATTGCAGAAGTCAAATGTGACTATATATTGAGTATTACAATTTTAATAGTTTTTTTCCTTTCTTCAAAAGTGTATACATTTTTTTGGCACCCTCTGTATATTTATAACACAACGAGTTATTTGCGCAAATGTGAGAGGCGTACCCTCCAAAAAAATAAATCACTTTTGTTTGGCTTTGGATCTACCTGAAAATTTTTATGGATTAAAGCAGGGTAGAAGTAAACAGATATAATATAGCTTTTGAATGTATAGCATGATTATTTAATTAGGCACAGAAGATGCCTAATTATTCATAACTTTTATCATTTCTAAAACAAACAAGAGAATCTCTGGGCTGTGAAACCAAGCTCAGCCAAGCTTCTCCAAGTCTGCACCTAGCTGTGCATTATAAGTAGGAGTTCTCTTCTGAAAGGAAGTGCATGAAGGCATATCCTTACATTTGTCAAGTCTGGGATGTACTGCAGCCCCTACTCGCACCTTCAGAGGGGTGCTTTTGTACAGGCCACAGGCTGCTCAAATGTGGGTGATGGTCCATTATGAATTAAGAAGTTAGAAGAAGTGCCCTCCATCCTTGTGATTGTCTTCACAGATTAAGAGAATCTGTAGAATTGCAGGAAGCTGCAATTATAATTTTTGACATTGGAAGATGTGAAGCTTTTTAATAGCAGAAACTCAGCAGGCTCTCCCCTTCTCTGGTGTAATGAGAACTAGAAAAAGCTTTTTCTGCATGTGATTATTTGTGAAGACATTGCACTGTGATCATATCAATAAAACATATTTAACTTCCAGAAATACATAAGAATAGGCACATAAACTTGAAAAACCAAGTCACCAAAAGCATTCTCATTTTATGAAAAACTTCACAAGTCTATCTGCACCTTCACATTCATTTTCTGCCTTTATTCTTCTTCCCATGAAGGTTTGGCCTGCCACTCTCAATATGTAATGCCTTTACTTGTGCTCTGCATCCCATTACAATATAAGTTTTATAAGAGCAGAGACCTCATCTTATTTACTGCCCTTACCCCAGCCAGAGTCTAGCACAATGTCTGGTACCTAATAGTGGCTCAACACACATTTGATGAATCAATGGCCTTTGGAGCAGCTGTCAGGAATATTTATGAATATTATTCACCAATTCATAAATAATGTATAATTCTTCAGTCACTTCCAAGTCAGCATTAACTCCTCCAATATACAACTGAACAGTAATCTGTAACATCTGTTGATTTAAGAGCCAAGGAAAACCACTCAAAATCATTTGTCTTGATTACTAATTGACTATTGCTGTTGCTTCCAATGTCCTCAACTCTTCAAGGCACTGTTCTCATGAAAGGCTAATAGTCTTAAATAAGTTAAAGCCTGGGACAGTGTTTGTGTCATTTTTTTTAAAACCCACACAGTTATTTCCACATTGTACAGCTTCAACACATGCTAAATAAAATGGATTCATTAGTTAATTCATTCCTTAGATTCATTCCTGTAACCCTTGTGGAAAATAAAACAAAGACACTGCTACTTATTACAAATTAATTGTTAACATAGACCCTAGTGATTCCCCCTGTTTCCCATTCCTCCTCTCTGGATCGTATCTGCTATTGCTATAAGCCACCAAGATGAGGGATGTTCAGACACCTTAACAGGCTTCATCCACACCCTGTAGCTCTAGGTATTAGCACATGCTGGAGTAGCCACTGAGGGAAGATTCATTAAAGGATGGAGTAATAAGAGGAAGTGCAAATAGTTGCTAGTTCCTGGAATGATGGAAGTCCAGGGAAATAAGGTCAGGGTGTATCTGGGCTTTTGTTCCCATATGTTCTCCTCAATTATTATGAGAAAGAGCAAAGCTGAGACCCTGGGTATACTTCCAGAATCTATCTGAAAATCAAATTTCCATAAGGCAAACTATCATAGGCCTGGAATTTGGTCATCTCGATTTTGTTCTTCAAAATTATGCAGCACATGAATCATTGCTTGGAAAACCAACCTGAAACTGGGCAATATTTCTCCGCCCATAGAGAGGGGCTTTTGAAATAGTTTCGTGCAACAGAGGTATTTAAATATGAAATACAGTAAAACCTGTAATAAGATTTCCAAACAGATAGGCCTTTTCCATGAGCTGTCATAATCAAGACTGAAGTACAGAACTGTATGAGACAATCTTTGAACCATTATTCTGGAAAACTGGGAAGTATAGCTTCATTTTTCAGAGATTTGGGGGGCAGTGATTCCACAACTCCGTTTTGCTTCCATGGTGATCTTTGTGCTATGTCAAAGCAATTCTGAAACAANATTGTTCCTGTTGTCCCCAGTGACTCCTACACTACCTTATTCATTCACACCCAAGATATGAGTACAATCAATATAGCCTTGATTAACGAGCCTTATAGTGACAAAATGATGGTAAGAAGTACATCAAGATGGTCATGACCCCAACTTCTGTATCAGTAATAAGCTAGAAATTAGTGCAATCAGAGGCTGTAGTCTCCCGAGCAAAGGAGACTGGAGGGCACAGAAATCACCAAGGAGTCAGTATCACATCACCAGCCAAGGCTGATTTTGCACAGAGTTATTTAAAGACTTTCTTTGACATACCATTAAATACCATCAAATAACGCATGTGATACCCACAAAGGTAAGGTTGGGAAAAAATCAGAAATTTAGACCTCAGATTTTGGGAGAGTTGAGATAAAATACAGATAACACTAAGGGAGGGCACCTTCCCCCAACTCGTTTTTTGGTAAAGGTTTCCATAAAATTACAATAATGTATTCTTCAAACTTATTGCTCATATCAGGGGTTAGAGACAGATAGCCCCAGGCTGTGATCTTAGACCCAAATCAAATGATCCCCCCCTGAGAACTTACTGAGTTATATCTCACTCTTATTCTCTCTGTGCAGAGACTGGAGAAATGGACGTTTCTGTTCTCTCATAAAGACAGCTAGACTATTAGCCCTTATCAGTTTTCAAAATTCCAGCCTTATTCTGGTTCATATAATTATTCCTAGAGTTCCTGCTCAGGCCTAGATACCAGCAATGTCATTTTCCTATAACTGCAGCTGCCAGCTCACTTTTTTGAAACACAAAGTTGCCTAAGTCATAGAAATTTGCTAGACTAGAAAAGACCCTTTGGATACAGGAGGCACATGGGGCAGAAAGCCATGATCACCTGAAGACTGTGATGTGTGGGCATTTCATATGCTAGAAATGCAGTAAGCTTTACTCCTGTGTTCAAGATAGATCTTTAGGTACCCACATCAATTGTTTTCAACCCTTACATTAAAAAATGAATGTGTCCAGTTCTTTGGCCTAAACAATCCACTCACCTCTGTCTTCAGAGTCACTGTGGTAATAGCAGACTGGGGCAGCCTACTGGATTTTTCAGTGTTTCTGGAATGCCAGGAAGCCTTCAGGATTTAATTACCCATGTTTCACCCCCAGCTTCCCACAAAGCTGACTCCTTCCCTCTATATTCGAATCACCCCTTGAAGATCCTTAAAGCCCCCTTGCCTTTACTGTCACAGCAGAGACTGGCCTTTCTGACTAACATTGTACAAAATTAGCTATTCTCCATGCTTCAATTTTGTCTCAGAGGCTCCAGATTTATAAAATGTGACATCCAGAAAGAGCACTGTGATTCATTCAATTTAATTTCCTTACTTTAGAGAGAACAACATGGCGATTGCTTAAGCCATAGAGGCTGCTTAGTAGTACAGCCAGAATTAGAAGCAAGATTTCTTGACTCTCTGCTGGGGTCTGTGTAGCCCACAGATTACGTAGGGCTCTAACTTTTTACCCAGGTTTTCCATAAAAGGCTATTCCTTGTTTTAACCACCTCAACTATTTCAGCAGAGNTTGTTGTTTAAGCTACCCAGCCTATGGTATTCTATCATAGCAGCCCAAACTGACTAAAACAGTTTCTGACTAGAATTAAATCACCAGAGATATTCAAACAGAAGCCAAAGTCTCCCCATCTCAATGGGACACTTCTGTGGGGAGCCGAGATGGGGAACAGATGGTCTTTAGAATAAGGCAGGTCCTTCTGAGAAGGAACTGAACCATTCACTATGCAGTAGTATAACCTCTGAGATAGAAAGAACCCTCACTTCCGGTGTCAGGAAATTTATATCCCATCATGGGCTTGGCCATGAAGTGAGCACCTGATCATGGACAAGTCACTAACTCTCTAGTCACAGAGTCCTCACCTACAGGCAACCTTTTCCTTTGATTTGCTGTCTTCTGCTTCTACACTCACTGTCCAATGCTACAGGTTGAGAAGGATTTCTTAGGTGCTACAGTAGAGACAAAAAAGTTTGGCTATCTTTAGGGAATTCTAATATAGTAAGAAGGAAGAATTTATGTACAGATAATTAGAGGACTGAACAGCATATGATCCAACGCTACTCTGGGCTCTGGGCTGTAGGAATTTATAGACAGAAGACTGGTATGAAACAACAGAAAGTTTTGAACTGGGCCTTAAAGAATCCCCAGAAGTTAAGCTGCGAGTAGAAGAGAATGGAGGGTGGCTCATACAACATGGAAATTAAAATAAACATGTTTGGGGGAAAAGAGAACAAGGGCTGTATTGAACAACGTAAGAGCATACCTACATATTGAAATACACTCAATCAAAGTCATTTTATTTTGAATACAGTGCTAATTAATTTAGCATTGATCTGCGGCTAACGGAAGCTGGGTCAATTTCTGAGCAGAGGGAAGAATTGTTCCATTCCAAGTTGCTAAACCCCTTGATGACTTGGGCAAGTTCATGCCTGTATGTTTTAGAACCTGTATGTATTCTGGCTTCAGACACAAATCGTCAGG
>NW_017731475.1:2113165-2181193 GCF_001890085.2 Hipposideros armiger
GAAAAGCATATGAAATATGATTTCTAAACAAATGAAGCCTATATTCAAGTAACTCTGAAACAGATCTATTACAACAGCAAATAAGTGTTTATTTGTAAGTATCAACTATCTTTGGACAATGTGCCAAGAGCTGTGAGAAATATGAAAAGGGTCTTTTCCTCAAGGCAACACAATCAAGCTAACAGATAAGACTAACAGGCTAATAGCAAACATCACAAGATAGATCAGCATTGTTAAAATGTGTGGTAGAGACTAAAGTGCTATAAAAGCTCATGAAGGAAGATGAGCCAGAGCTAGAATAATCACAGAAGTTTTCATAGAAGAGATGGACATTTAATTTGGATATGCCAGGTAGAGGGAACTACATGGTCACAACGTTAAGGGTTGGGGGCAGAGGTTGCAAAATAAACACGGAGCTTCTTTCTAGAGAACTGTAAGTAGATAAGAAATTCATTAGGGGTCTGAAGGTTTTTGGAACAAGAAGAGACAGTAGTCTTCTTTGGACTCTGGAAAGGAGCTGACATGCAGTGGAGAGGCTCCCTGAATGTTGGCGCTGGTCTTGGAGACTGCCCAGCCCCTAAGGAGATGAGGCCCAGATGTCAGCCTAGAACAACAGAGGAAGAAGCAATGTTTCACTCAATAGCAGCAGAGCCAGCCTTAACAACCAGCTCATGCACATGCTTTGGGGAAATGGAAGAGGACTAATAGAAATCAATCAATGAGGAGGCAGAATTTCCCAGCACCCAAATCACTTAGACCTCTAGAAAGAGACAACTATAAGTCAAAGTGGGCTGCTCCAGAGCCTAATAGAGACACCTGGGAGCCATTTCCTTAATGATTTCCTCACTCAGAGAACCAGCGCCAGCACCAATGCTGCTTCAGCAGTGAAACTCAAAGAAGCACAGAGCAGAAGACATGAACTGGGGCCCAAGTATAGAGAGAAGAGTAGAAAGCTAGGTTTGGCAGAGGCTGAGAGCCCACTGGGCCTAGAAGCAGCTACTGAGTTTTAGGAATCTAGAGAACTTGGTAGTGTACTGTCCAATACAGTAATCACTATGAATATATGGACATTTAAATTAATTAAAATTAATGTGACACTAGGAACATGTCAAGTGTTCAATAAACCCATGACCATCATCATGAAGATTGCAGATAAAGGACATTTTGATCAGTGCTGAGGTCTGAAGGATTAGGTGAAGGAGTCTACATGCCTAGTAGTTGGAGTCAGCCAGGCCAACTGTGGGTTGGCGTTAGCTACCTTCAAAAGAGAAACTGTGTTCACTCTTTTCTAGTCCTACTCATTCTTTGAACTTCAGATTCATACTCAATTGTGAGGAGACCTCCTCTGAGCTACAATAGTGCTTTGTTCTTCTACTATTTCCATTTATTGCACTGTATTTAAATTGTCTGTCTCTCTGCATAGGGTCTACACCTATGCATTTTTGATACAGAAGAAGGAAGAGAAGGAGAACAAGAACAAGAAAAATAAGAAAAAGGACAAGAATAGCAACAAAAGAAGACTGGTGTCAGAAACATGGCAGCATGAGGGCTGCCCCTTGAAATCTCCCCTGGAAGTCACAACAAATTGAACAGCTATAATTCAACAAAGGATTCCCTATGCAACACACAAACACATCTGAGAGATCCAACCATTGAAAAGTCTGAAGGTGGGCAAATCGGGGCAAACAGGGGAGGAGGGAAGGGGAAGGTACAGAGACACCGGCTGCAGGATGCAGCCCGGAGCTCACTGTGCTCTCAAGAGAAGGGAGGATTGAGACTGCAGGCCCACTCTCTGTGGCCCTGAGCATTCCTGCCTAAGGGATCAGCATATAATACAGCTGAACCCAAGATCAGGGCAGAGACATTGGGGCAAAGACCAAATGCTGAAGGGCGGGAACTGCAATTTAAGCCCTCCCTGCCAGACAGAAAACAAAGACATGAAGCCTGGCTGCCTACCCCTACCAGAGCTCACCTCCCCCACACACTTTCAGTGTTAGCAGCAGGCCCCAGACAAAACTGTAGCAGTGTTGCATTAAAGAGCAGAATATCTACAGCCCTGAGAACTTGAAAGACAGTCCTGGAGCGGCAGGCGCACAGTGCGGCTAATTCTGGTGAGAGGGGAAGAGCTGTAGGAGTGAGACAGCTGTGGGCTGGAATTTGCCATTGCTTGGAGCCACAAGCACACCTGCCACCTCTCCCAGCCTACCCCACCCCCACATTTCATGGCTGATCCCTGCGGCGGGCACCCAGGGCTGCTGAAACACATAAACTCTGCATCAGCATTGGGGTTTTGGAGGCTCAGTAACACATCACCCACAACATCCTCCCATGGGGGCGGTGCACTGAGACCAAGGAGACCTGATCACAGAGGAGAAGCCCACCTCCCAGGAAACCTACCACCATACCACATAGTGGAACAGCCCAAGGGAAAATAGAACACTGCAGTGCAAGAAAAAATAAAACATTTCAGCAATGCCTATGAGAAACCAAATAAAAGGCCACTTCATATCAACCTGCTGAAGCATCCACTCCTTGTAGTTGACCGGGAAGAGAAATCCATTAATTGCCATGAATAACCAAGGTAACAAGGCAGATGACAAAGAAAATGAAAAATCTTCAGGAAATAAACTTAAAGACATGGAAATATGTGACTTAAATGACAGAGAATTCAAGGTTGCAGTTCTTAAAAACTCAAGGAGAGGCAAGAAAACTCAGATAGGCAGTTTAATGAACTCAGAAATGTACAAAATGAGTATTTTACCAAAGAGATAGAAATTTTTTAAAAGAACTGAATAGAAATTCTGGAGCTGACGGACTCAATAAAGAGATGAAGAATGAAATAGCCAGCTTACAAAATAGAGCTGACCAGATGGAGAAAAGAATTAGTAATATCAAAGATAGAAATCTGAAAATGACACAAATGGAAAGACAGAGAGAGAGACTTGAGAGTTAAAAAAATGTAAGAACTCTACAAGAACGATCTGACTCCATGAGAAAGATGGATATATAAGAATAATAAGTTTACTGAAAGGAGAAGAGAGGAAGAGGAGAGAGTCTATTCAAGCAAATAGTTGACAAGAACTTTCCAAAACTATGGAAAGACTGGATCCTCGAATTCAAGAAGCAAACAGAACACCTGAGAATTACCTCAGTCTCAACAAGCCTTCTCCAAGGCACATTATATTGAAGCTGTCAAAAACTAATGACAAAAAATTATCAAGGCAGCCAGGAAAAGAAGGCAGTAACCCACAAAGGAAAGCCCATTAGATGATCATCAGATTTTTCAATAGAAACTCTACAAGACAGGAAGGAGTGGAATCAAATATTCAAATTATTGAAAGAAAGAAATTACCAGCCAAGAATACTATATGCAGCAAAGTTATCTTTTAGACACAAAGGAGGAATAAAGCCCTTTCCAGATATACAGAAGCTGAGGGAATTTTCCACCACAAGGCCTGCATTACAGGAAATACTGAAGGAGGCTATCTGACCTAAAACAAAGCGAAAAGGATACAAAACTATGAGCAAGATTACCAACAGACAGACAGAACCAGAAAATGACAACCTCTACACAGAAAAAAAGCACTATACACTTCAACATAACATAAAGGGTAAAGAAGATAAAAATCTTTAAAAAAAAATAAAGCAAGAAGAAGAAAACTTGCTACCACAACTCAGAAAAGAAATCAACTCAGAGCATAAATAGGGATAATTTGTGACAACAAAAACATAAAAGGGGAGAGAGTAAACGTCTGAACTTGCAAAGGGGAATGGAGATAAGAAGCATGCTGAAGAAAAGAGAGACTACTGTATACAGGAAAATTTCTTTTACATAAACTTAATGCTAACCACAAAAAAATTAATAAATCCAGAACTGAGACACATAACATTAAAAAGAGAGGAAACATAGGGGGAAAAAATCATAGAATGCCACCAAACTAAAATAACAGAAATACAAAGGCAAAGAAATACTAGAGATACCAAGCTATGAGAAAACAAAACATAAAGTGGCTATAGGAAATCCTCAAATATCAGTAATCACCCTAAATCTAAATGGACTGAACTCACCAATAAAAAGGCACACAGTAGCAGATTGGATTAAAAAACAAAACCTAACCATGTGCTGCCTCCAAGAGACACATCTCAGCTAATGGGACAAATATACACTCAAACTGAAAGGGTGGAAATCAATACTCTGAGCAAATGGAATCCAGAAAAAAGTGGGTGTAGCCATACTTATATTTGACAAAACAGGCTTCAGGATAGAAAAGGTAACAAGAGATAAAGATGGACATTTCATAATGATAAAGGGAACAATGCAACAAGAAGATATAACACTTATCAATATATAGGCTATCAATCAGAGAGCACCAAAATATACAAAGCAACTACTAACAGAACTAAAGGGAGAAACTGACAAAACACAATTATAATAAAGGACCTAAATACATCATTGGCAGCTAGGGATAGCTCATCCAAACAGAAAATCAGTAAGGAAATAGCAGCCTTAGACCAATAGACATAATTGACATTTATAGAGCACTTCACCCTAGAACATGAGACTATACATTCTTTTCTAGTGTACATAGAACATTCTCAAGGATAGATTATATGTTGGGACATAAAAATAGCCTCAGCAAATTTAAGAAGATTGAAATCATACAAAGCATATTCTCTGATCACAATGCTTTGAAATTGGAGACCAACTGCAAAAAGAAAGCGTGAAAAACCAAAAATTCATGGAGATTAAAAAATATGCTATTAAAGAATGACTGGATCAAAAAAGAAATAAAAGGAGAGATCAGAAGCTGCATAGAAACAAATGAGAATGAAAATACATTGTATCAAAAAATTTTGGGGATGCAGTGAAAGCAGTATTAAGAGGGAAATTTATATCATTACAGGCCTATCTCAAGAAACAAGAAAAATCCCAAATAAACAACCTAACATTATATTTTAAAGAACTAGAAAACGAAGAACAAATGAAATGTAAAGTTAGCAGAAGGAAGGAAATAATAAAAATTAGAGCATAACTAAATGAAATAGAGAACAAAAAGACAACAGAAAAAAATAATGTAACAAAGAGCTAGTTCTTTGAAAAGATTAATAAAATCCACAAACCCTTAACTGGACTCAGTAAAGGAAAAGGAGAAAAGACACAAATAAACAAAGTCAGAAATGAAAGAGAAGTTACCACAGATACCACAGAAATAAAAACATCCTATGACAATACTATGAAGGACTATATGCCACCAAACTCAATAATCTAGAAGAAATGGCCAAGTTCTTAGAAATATATAGCCTTCCTAGACTGAATCATGAACTGGAAAATATAAGTAGGCCAATCAATAGTAAGGAAATTGAAACAATCATCCAAAATTCCCCAAAAGCAAAAATCCAGGACCAAATGGCTTTACTAGTGAACTCCACCTAACATCCAAAGAGGGCTTAATATCTGTCCTCCTCAAACACTTTCAAAAAATTAAAGTAGAAGCAATACTTCCTAACATATTTTATGAGGCCAACATCACCTTGATACCAAAACTGGGCAACAATAACACAAAAAAAGAAAACCAGAGGCCAATATCTCTGATGAATACAAAGAAAACTAGAGGCTAATATCTCTGATGAATACAGATGCAAAAATTCTATACAAAATACTAGCAAATCAAATATAACAAATCAAACAAAATACTAGCAAATCAAATACAACAATACATTAAAAAAATTATACATCACGATTCATGGGGTTCATTACAGGAACACAAGGATGATTTAACATATGCAACTCGATCAATAGATACACAAAGATATACCTTATAAACAAAATAAAAGAAAAAAATTATATGATTATATCAATAGATGCAGAAAACAGCATTTGACATGATACGACATCCATTTATGATTAAAACACTTAATAAAATGGGTATGGAAGGAAAATACCTCACCATAATAAAGGCCATATATGACAAACCCTCAGCTAATATCATACTTAATGGTGAAAAACTGAAAGCTTTTCTTCTAAGATCAGGAACAAGACAGGAGTGCCCACTTCACTGTTATTCAACATAGGTTTGGAAGTCCTAACCAGAGTAATCAGGCAAGAGAAAGAAACAAAAGGCATCCAAATTGGGAATGAAGAAGTTAAATTGTCACTTTTTGCAGATGACGTGATTCTTTATGTAGAAAACCCTAAAGACTCCACAAAAAACCATTAGAAACAATAAAAATTCAATAACGTTGCGGGATACAAAATCAATGTACAAAAATCCATTGCATTTCTGCATACTAACAATGAAATTTCAGAAAAAGAAATGAAAAAAAACAATTCCTTTTGCGATTGCTGCTAAAAGAATAAAATGCTTAGGAATAAACCTAATAAAAGATGTGAAGAACCTATAGACTGAAAACTATAAGATATTATTTTAAAAAACTGAAGAAGACACAAAGAAATGGAAAGATATTTCATGTTCATGGGTTGGAAGAATGAACATAGTTAAAATGGCTATATTACCCAACAAAGCAATACACCCATTTCTTGCAATTCCCATCAAAACCCCAATTGCATTTTTTTCAAGAAATAGAACAAAAAATCAGATTTGTATGGAATCACAAAAGACTCCAAAAATCAAAGCAATTCTAAGAAAAAAGAACAAGTCTGGAGGTATCACACTCCCTGACTTTAATTTGTATTACAAAGTGACAATAATCAAAACAGCATAGTATTGGCAGAAAAACAGACACACAGACCAATGGAAAAGAACTGAAAACCCAGAAATAAACCCACATATATATGGGCAGATAATTTTCAACAAAGGAGCCAAAAACATACAATGGAGAAAAGAAAGCCTCTTCAATAAATGCTGATGGGAAAATTGGAAATCCATGTGCAAAAAATGAAACTAGACTGCAGTCACCATATACCAAAGTTAACTCAAAATGAATCAAAGAACTAAACATAAGACCTGAAATGATAAATCTCATACAAGGAAGCATAGCTACTATACTTATGGACCTTGGGCTCAGAGAGAATTTTATGCATTTGACCTCAAAGGCCAGGGAAGGGAAAGCAAAAATAAATGAATGGGTCTATACCAAACTAAAAAGCTTCTGCACAGCAAAAGAAACTATCAACAAAACAAAGAGGCAACCAACTGAATGGGAGAAGATATTTGCAAATGACGCCTCTGATAAGAGGCTACTATTCAAAATATATAAAGAACTCATACAGCTCAATAACAACAAAAAACAAACAATCCAATTAAAAAATGGGCAGAAGACCTGAACAGGCACTTCTCCCAAGAAGACATACAAACAGCCAACAGATATATGAAAAAATGCTCAACTTCACTAGCTCTTAGGGAAATGCAAACCAAAACAATGAGCAATCACTTCACACCTGTTAGAATGGCAATCATCAAGACAAATGATAACAAGTGTTGAAGAGGCTGTGGAGAAAAAGGAACCCTTATACACTGTGGGTGGAAATGTAAATTGCTACAGGCACTATGAAAAACAGTATGGAGGTTCCTCAAAAAATTAAGAATAGAATTACCATATATAATCCAGCAATCACTCTTCTGGGTGTCTATCCAAAAAATCTGAAAACATTTATCTATAAAGACATATGTACCCCGATGCTCATTGTAGCATTATTCATGGTGGTCAAGACATGGAAACAGCCAAAGTGTCCTTTGATAGATGATTGGATAAAGAAGTTGTGGTACATATATACAACGGAATACTACCCAGCCATAAGGAAAGATAAATACTGCCATTCACGACAACATGGATGGATCTTGAGATTATCATGCTAAGCGAAACACGTCAGACAGAAAAAGTAAAAAACCATATGACTTCACTCACATGGGATACAAAACTGGAAGCAACAAAGGAACAAGAAAAGAAACAAAAATTCATAGACATAGACAACAGTTTAGTGGCTACCAGAGGGTAAGGGAGGAGGAGGTAGAAGAGGAAAAGGGGGTGAAATATATAGATGATGTATTATAGAGTACTCAAGTATATACACTTGAAACCTATATAATTTTGCTAACCAATGTCAACCCAATAAATTTAATTTAAAAAATAACAAGAAGGATCACTTTCACTGAGCTCTTATTATGGCCTAAGCAATTTAAATACATCATTGTTCTTAGGTACTATTATTATTCCCACTTTGCAAACAACAAAACTGAGACTCACTGTGGTTAAATAATTTTCCCAGTCATACAACTGATAACAGCAGAGCTAGGAATAGGTGTTCTTATCAATCGCTATATTGCTTCTCACTCATCATGTAATGTATCTGGGTCCTTGAAAAACATGCATTATTTAACAAAAGCTTACTTTTAGAAATATTTAGAGTAAAGGTCAAAATTACCAGGTACCTAAATTTAATAGGAGACATACATGTTGGTCATAAAATGACACCAAGCTTGGGAATGCTATAATTGATGTGCACATGCGCAAATGGAGGGCTCACTCACTACAGGTGTGGGGAAAACCATTCAGAAACGGAAGCAGCAAGCGAAATAAGTCAGACAGAAAAAGTTGAGAACCATATGATTCCAAGTGGTATATAAAACTGAAAACAACAAAGGAACAAGACAAACAAATGAAGAAAAAAAACTCATATACACAGACAATAGTTTAGTGGCTACCAGAGGGTAAGGGAGGAGGGAGGTGGTAGATGAGGGTAAATATATATGGTGATAGAAGGAGACCTGACTCTGGGTGGTGAACACATAATGTGATATATAGACGACATATTACAAAATTGTACACCTATGTAACTTTACTAACAATTGTCACCCCAATAAACTTTAATTTAAAAAAGAAAAGAAAAGGAGGGCCAGCCAAGTGGCTCAGTTGGTTAGGAGCACAAGCTCTGAGCAAACAAGGTAACCGGTTCTATTCCCACATGGGCTAGTGAGGTGTGCCTGAGCTGAGCTGCTGCTGTGCTGCCAACAGGTGGCAGGATGGCTCAGCTGGTGAGAGCACGTGCTCCTAACAAGGTTGCCGATTAGACTTCCGCATGGGATGGTGGACTACGCCCACCTGCAACTAAGATTGAACATGACACCTTGAGCTGAGCAGCTGTGAGCTGCCGCCTGTCAGTCAGATAGCGACTGGACTTGGAGCTGAGCTAGCTGTGCCCTCCACAACTAAGATTGAAGGACAACAACTTGGCTGTTCCCCTTCCCCAATTCCCCAACACTGTTACCCTTCCCCAATTCCCTAATAAAATTTTTAAAAGAAAGAAAGAAAGAAAGAAAGAAAGAAAGAAAGAAAGAAAGAAAGAAAGAAAGAAAGAAAGAAAAGGAAGCAGCATATGCAAAGGCATGGAGGCACAGAAGAGTGTGTTGAAAGGTGATGCATATAGGTCAGAGTCATAGCAGAGACACTGCTGAGCTATTCTAACTTTAAACCAGCATTTATTGGGAATTTCTATGTGCTGATAATTTTCTGCTGTTATGCTGTCTTATGGAATACTAAGGAATGAAATCGCCCTTTGAATTTTAAGTTCAATACTATCAAGTCACGTTGATCATATAGTAAGGAACAGAACTTCCATAAACAAAAATCACTAACTTACCAGGTAACAAAGGCATAAATCATTCCAATGATGACAAAGGTCAATGCGTAATGCCAACAAAAGCATATGGTGAGAAACATAATGTTGTCATGATCCATTGCATCCCATGCAGGACCTCCACTGGGGGGATAAAGGACAAAACCAATCTGTAATATAAAACAAAAAGCACATATTAAAATAACCAGCCACTTCCCAAGAGATGGTGCATTTCAAAATGCTTGGTTCCAAGATTAGTGGAACTAATTAGATAACTCCCATTATCTGAAATGCTACAGATATGACATCAGATTTTACCGCCTGTTCTAGTAATACAGACGGTATCTAGTAGGACATATTTTTTGGGGAAAAATGTTAAGGACATTTAAAAATCAATTTCAAATTATGAATAATAATCATCTCCAGGGATTGGTGGACTTTCAGAGAATGTGCTAGGTTTCTAAGTTGTTAAGTTTCACTTAGTTACTTCAATATTAGAGTACAAAAAGTTTTAAAATAAATAAATGCCCACAGCTAACATTATATTCAATAGTGAAAGACTAAAAGCTTTTTCCCTAAGATCAGATGACAAGGGTGTCCAATTTCACCACTTCTTTTCAACATTGTACTAGAAATTATAGTCAGAACAATTAGGCAAGAAAATAATTAAAGGGCATCTAGACTACAAAGAAAGAAGTAAAACTATATTCACAGATAACATGATCTTATATAGAAAAATCCTAAAGAATCCACAAAAACTATTAGAGCTAATAAATGAATTCAGCATACTTAGAGGATACAAGATCAATACATAAAAACAGTTGTATTTTCATACACATGTAATAAACCATCCCAAAATTAAGAAAACAATTACACTTACAATTGCATTGCAAAGCACAAAATATTTAGTAATGAATTTAACGAAGGAGGTACAAAACTTGTACACTGAAAAAATGCAAAAACACTGTGGAAAGAAGATCTAAATAAATGGAAATACATCTCATGTTCATGGACTGGAAGATTTAATATTGTTAAGATAGCAGTAACACCCAAAGCAATGTACAGATTCACTGCAATCCCTGTCAAAATCTGAATTTCCACTGCCTTTTTGCAGCAATGGAAAGCTGATCCTAAATTCATATGGAATTACAAGAGATTCAGAATAGCCAAAACAGCCTTGAAAAAGAAAAACAAAGTTGTAAGGCTTACAACTTACTGATTTCAAAATTTACTACAATACTACAATAATCAAAACAATGCGGTATTGACATAATTATATAAATTAATGAAATAGAATTGTCAGTCCATAAACAAGCCTATATATCTGTAGTAAATTGGTTTTGACAAGAGTGGCAAGGCCATTCAATGGGGAAATGGTCACCAAATGGTCCTGGAAGAAATGAATATGCTCATGTAAAAGAATCAATTTAAACACTTACCTACCCCACATACAAAAATTAACTCAAAATGGATCAAAGCCCTAAATATGGGAGCTAAAGCCATAAAACTCTTAAAATAAAATAGAGGAGCAAAGCTTCATGACCTGGGATTTGGTAATGATTTCTTAGCTATAACATCAGAAGTACAATTGATCAAAGAAAAAATAGATAAATTGGACTAATACATGATACAACATGGATGAATCTTGAAAACATTATGATAAGGGGGAAAAGCAAGACATAAAAGGTCACATACTTATGAGTCAGTTTACATGAAGTGTCCAGAATAGATAAATCCAGAGAAACAGACAGCAGATAAGGGGTTACCAGAGGCTGGGAGGAGAAGGGAAAAGGGATTGGCTGCTTAATGGGGCCAGGGTTTCCTTTCAGGGTAATGAAAATGTTTTAGAACTAAATAGAGGTGATAGTGCACGACACTGTGAATGTACTAAATGGCACTAAATTGCACTCTTTAAAATGGTTAATTCTATGTGAATTTTAAACCAATAAAAAATAAGATCAATGGATGGATGGATGGATGGATGGATGGATGGACGGATGGACAAATGGACTCTCCATTGATTCATCTTTCAGGTTACTTGCCTGACCAAGTGAAGCAAGACAGGCAGAGGTTTTTTGGTTTTGTGCTGGTGCTATGCATTTTATTTATCAACCAGTGTTATACACATGATTTTTTCCCCAAAATATTACATTAGTTGAAACTAGCAAGGTACTCTATAACTTCTTGCTGCCCTCTACAACCTAGGAGACAAAATACACTTGTCTCTATGTTAAAATTAAGAAAACTAAGTAATGTGTGACCTGCCTCTCCATCCCCAAACAGTTGCAAAGACATTGGCATCTTTGTTGCTGTGCCCCACCCACCAAGGGTGAGGCCTCTGCATGAGGACATGGCAACATTCTACAGGGATGAGGCATTAACGCCACCAGCATAAGACACATCAGACATCACATTAGAGATATGAGCCTACAACATTTAGACACTGCAGGCAGAGAATGCCACCCAGCTGGTTCGCCTGCTGCTTACACATATCAGTGTTTTGCAATGCTTTTTTTCTACACTAATGGGAAAGCTCAATTTGGGGACCAGAATGACCAGAGCCCAGGTCTCAGAAGGCCGTGGAAGAAAGCAAGAAATTCTAGATCTTCTCTGCTCACTATTCAGAAATAACAAGAAGAAAACTAAAGTCATGTAGTCAACTCTCAATTCCTGAGGCCCAGCCGTTTAAGCTGGGTGTCAGGACCATGAGAATCTGCTTCTCGTGTTCTCTTCTCACAGCAACTCATGGAAGGTGACAGAGAAATTCTGTGTCAAGAAAGGGCCTGTTAGGAACGGTGGGTGTAATGAGCTATGAACTCACTTCCCAATTCCCACCTATCAGTTCCACCAATGTTCCCCCAATGCCATCCAGATATACAGCCCATCCACCCCATTTTGGGGAATGATTTGCTCTACCTCTCAGAGGTAAAGGTTAGAGTTGTGAGTTAAATTGTGTTCTCCAAAAAGCTATGTTGAAGTCCTAAGCCCCAGTACCTGTGAATGTGACCTGATTTGGAAATAGGGTCTTTGCAGATGTCATCAAGTTAAGATGAAGCCATACTGGGTAAGAATTGGCCCTAAAACCAATGATTGATGTTCTTATAAGAAGGCCATGTGAAGACACAGGTACACAGAAACAGAGGTGTGACTCTGGAGGCAGAGACTGAAATTATACTGCAACAAGCCGAGGAACACCAACGATTGCTGACAACCAGCTAGGAGAGCAGCATGGGACAGATTCTCCGCCTGGGCCCCCGAGAAGTAAACAACCCGCTGACACTTTGATTTTTGGACTTATGGCTTCCAGAACAGTGAAAGAATAAATTTTCATGGTTTTAAGTCATCCAGTTTATGGGACTTGGTTATTGCAGCCCGAGGAACCTAGCAGCAGAAGCACCTGTCCAAAGTAATAAGAAGCATAGGCAGCAGGCACATCTTTCTCATTCTCTGGCTCTTTATGCCACAGCTCTGACAGTGATGGAAGGGAGCTTATAAATGTAAAGCACAAAAGTGAGCTTTAGAAATAGTCTCCCACACAGAGACTCATGGAAAACATGACTCATGGAATGAATGGGTCTGAAGGAATTTTTTTTTCTTTTTTAAATTGCATGAAGTGATTCAGTTTTTGAGAAAACATATATGGCTGTAACGTGGTTCAGAAAAGATAGCATTTTTATAGATTGGGAGGGAAATCCCCTCTAGGTTTGCCTATTATCTGATCGTTGATATATGAGTTATAAAAAAGTGGCCAATCTGAGCACTTGCCTCATTCAATTCACATCTTCATACTTATGGCTCCAAGAGTCCAAGTGTGTGTTTTCTCTAATTTGTTTATACATTTTTATGCACTAGTTTAAGCATATGTGGAGAAGTAGCGAGAGCAAAAATACAGTGAAAAGCAAATCACTGCATAATATTATTAGCTTAAGACAGAATTTTGGCCATAAACATCCATACATCACACATTGCAACAAAACATGGAAGCATAATAAATTCACCTAAGTCTCCAGACATTTTTTCAGTTTCAGAGGAATCTAATGATGGGGAGAGGTACTGTGGTAAACCTTCATTTCCTGCCATTGTGTGTGTTTTCATTGGTGTTAAATGTCTATTTTTCTTTAAGACTTAAGATGTTATTTAGTCTAGCTACCAGGTAAAAAAAGAAACTAGTCTAGACATACTGATAGATGGAAAAGTTTTTTTGTAATCACGGATTTATGCCCAAAGACTTCAACCTTATAGTTCTTCCTCAGAAAACCTTTTGGGGAAATATGAAAACATTATTTCTCTTCCAAAGGGGGTAACATTAAGCCAATGGACTTTCCGTTATAACAGCCCACAGTTTCCTCCCTCAGATCCTTAATTATTAATTACAAATGGAACACTAATTAGTTTCCTTAATTCTGTTCTTTATTTTTTTCTTCAACTCTTTTTGAGTTTCCCCTTTTGTTCTTAACTTTCTAAGTTCTTTATTTGAATATTTAGCTCTTTAATAAACTTGATATAATAAATATATGTAGAATCCTGAACCCAACAAATAAAGAATATACTTTCTTTTCAAATACATGAAACATTTGCTACCACTGACACTGGACTATGTCCCAAAGGAAGTCTCAACACATTTCCATTCTCTGACTACAAAACAATTAAAATGGAAATGAATAATAAGAAAAAGAATATTTTTTGGAAACTTAAAAGCACACTCCTAAATAACTCATGAATTAAAGAAGAAAGCACATGGAAAACACAACATTCAAAACTGCCCAAAAATGAGAACTACCACACATCAAATCTTATAGGAGACAGCTATAGCAGTACATAGAGGGGAATCTATAGCCTAAAATGTATTTATTTAAAAACAAAAAAGACTGAAAATAAATGAACATTCAGTTCAAAAAACTAGAAAAAGAGAAGCAGAATACAGCCTCCTAACATTAAAGCAAAAACTTAAAATAAAAAGAAATTGACAAATCCATAACTATAATATAAAAATTTAACAGACTTCTGTCAGAAAGCAAGGTATCAATGGGATGAAGTCAATTAAGAATATAAAATATATAAATAACACAAAAGGTTCCAAAAGCTTGGCTTCATCCCCAACCTTAAGAAGAATGCTTTTAGTTCCACTGGAACCGAACAACTGACCATCACTGTCTGCGCTAGACCTGGAGCCCGCAGGCCTGCGGCTCAGCTCTGCTCCTGCTGTGCAGTTCTGTGCTGTCTAGCTCACCAAGGCGTTTGCCCTGCTTCTGTTTGTCGTGTTTATTGCAGCCAAGTATTTTTTACATTACTATTTATTTATTTATTTATTTCCTTCTTTTAATGTTTTTTTTTAAAATAGGTATTTTGAAATTTTATTTGCCATTGTTATGTGTTTGGAGCAGAGGAGATACACCGAAGCATGAACTCACTGTGTCATCTTGACCAGGAGTTACCTTTAAAATTTTTTTTAATTTATTTTTATTTTTGAATAGGTAATACATGGACATGGTAAACATTTCAAACAGGAGATATAGAATCCATAATAGTGTTTTGCATTCCATTCTACTTAGGTTTCCAGGAGATAATAAATAATCTAACAACACAACTTCTATATATAAGCTGGTTAATTTCACCAATTATCAATGTTATCATATTATAGGACATTTGTTGTTTTTTCTATATCATTTTTCCTTTAAAATAACCCTTAAATCTAGCCCTTTTTACTAGACTCTGCTCCAACAGCCTTTTACTCCTCCACATGCTTAACTATCACATATTGCCTATCCCCTGTGTTCACCATGATGTTTCCCCGCCCTTGTCTGCCACGGCTTTCTTATCACTCCTCGTGTACAATGCAAATCCCTGAAATAACCTCATCATCCCAAATCTCTGCTTTGTGGTGATTGAAAAAGTCCTCTAATAAGTCTTTCCTGATTAAATAACATCCACCTTTCATCCTAGACTTTCTTTACATTTATATATGGATATTGGATTATGATTTCTCATTCTCTATAAAATATATGTTCACTGATTGATGTATACAGTTTTTCAACAACACATCAAGGTTATGGAGTAAAATGGAAAGAACCTGGGATTTTGGGGCAGACAACCCACATTTAGATTCTAGTTTCATTATTGTGTGACCCTGGGAAATTAACGTGGTCTCTCACAGTCTTCCTTATCAGTATATACTAGGAATGTTAATACCGAACTTCCAAGCCATTGTGAGGACAGAATGAAACAATGTGTGTGTAAAAGTACAGTGGCTGGCACATAGTTGTTTCTTAATAAATAATAGTTTCCTCCATTTCCTGCCTTTCATATATTTCTTGAGCTTACTACCCATTAGGCTGTAAGTTGCTTTAGCATCTTCCAACTGCTTCCAACTGAAAGCACCAGCTCAGAGTTCCTACACAGTGGGTATTCAGATGTGTGATGAAGTTGTACACACCCCACTTCCTTTCCTGCTGCCCTGTCAACAATCGTCCCAGAGCCGCTGGGCCGTTCAAGGAAGCATCACCTCTCACGGCCCCACATTCTCACTACAGGCAGCACATCAGAAGTAAGTCTCTGGGCTGTAGAGCAAAATGGCCCACCAAACAAAGAGAGAAGGTTACAGGTAGAGAGACAGTAGGTGCACTAACTGGAGGTGCCCACTCACCTGCCAGAACCAGTTCCCCTGAAGCAGGATAAAGCTTGATCGCAGAAGCTCCACAGTTACGTTGCCACGTGTGAAGAGCTCCAGGAAGGCGACGAAGCCTGTCAGCAAGATGACCAAGACCAGCAGCTGGTGCACAAAGACGTCCAGCATTTCCCGGCCGTGAGTGTGGTTGTAGAAAACAAAAGCTGACAGAGGGGGAGAAAACAGTTCGTGTTTTTCAATGAAACCACTCTCTCTCTCTCTCTCTCTCTCTCTCTCTCTCTCTCTCTCTCTCTCTCTTATATTATATATATGTAAAAGTGCACAAATCATACACTCTTCCTCTCTCTCTCCTTCCCCCCTCTCCCTCCCTCCCTCTTTCTCCACAGAATTTTACAAAATATCTGGTACCCACTGCTTCCCACAAGAACGACACTTTTTGGAGTCATGCTACCTCTTTGGAATGGAATCTTTGAAACCTAACACTCCTTTCCCTTCCCCAGCCTTTATCCTCTTCTCTAACACATCATGACATTTGCAACTATATTTCAAAGCAGCTTAGGAAGGAGATGAATACTAAGCATGATGGGGTGAGGAGCAGGAGTTAGGTTGAGTGCACAGATGAGTGAGACAAAGCCTCATCTTAAGGAATTCAGCCCATTGGAGGAAGACAGACAATCCTATGAGTGGAATTAGAGGGGCAGGACAAGATACTCTGGAAGGTCCCACGAAGTCGTAACTAACTACATTTTTTAATCTCATGCACGGATTCCAGCTTCAGCTTCACCTTTTTCATTTAGATGACAATTAAAAGATGTTCATTCAAAATATCATAACACCCTGAGATCATGAGACTCATACTGTGGTTGTTCGTGCCCATCTTTACCTAGCCCTTCTTCTCAAAGAGGGGTCGGCAGAAGCTCTTATCTTCACACATGGGAGGCAAGGTGGACAGTTAGGAAATGACTGCCTCCTGATAATTTGGAGATTTTTTAGTTCTATAATCAATCTATTCCTTACAAGTGCAATAAATGAAAGCAAATCATTCAACACTTGTTTTCAGTGTTTCCCCATACAGTAACAGGGAGACCAACTTGAGCAAAAAAAAAAAAATGTTGTTTTCATTAATCCCTCAAAAACAGGACCTCATATTTCTAAGTGACTGAATTTTTTGGACCCTACTTATCATGTAATGGTGGAGTTTTACTGTAGCAATATGAAAAAGGTTAGTTAGTTAGTAAGTAGGTGGTGGAAGATACTCTACTGTGTCTCTAGATTTCAGTATATTTATGATTCACTACTTTGAGCTCAGTTTCACTTGTTAAAAACAGAAATAATTAAAATCTCAGGATAACCCAGAGGTAAACCACCAGGTAGCTAGTTCTTTAAGACAGATATAAAATGTGAATAAAAAACTTTGAGCGATTGTTCTTGTCCAGTTTTACTAAATGAATCAGTAGGGAAGGAAAATCTTTAGCATCCTGCTTAAGACACTGAATAGTTCACTGTGACCCAAATAGGTAAACTTATGGATCAAGGCTGAACCAGGACATTAAAGGAATATTATTCTAAAGGGCTAGACAAATGCCTTATAACAGTGAAACGTACAGGAAAATACTCACTCATACTTACCCTCCACAAATAAAGCGTTTGACATCATTAACTTGGTTAAAGAAGCAGGAAGTGAACTGATGGTGGAACATAAGATGTTTGTCACACCCATCAGCCCAAAGAAGAAATACATGGTGCAGTGATGCCAGCCCAGGAGTTGGACCCATTGGCCCTCTTTATAGTTATATAAGGACAGGTGAGGCCCTCCAACAATAAACTGTTCCCCAAGTATACCTGTAGAAGAACATATTTAAGTTTTAGCAAACCTCTCCATAACTTTACCAAGAAAACAAGAAGATGCAGTAGGATTAGCCCACTGCTTTAGTCTGATCTAGTGACATTCGATAACATCCCTCTTTCTGAGCTATTCCCTAACAGCTAAATGCAGGTGCTTCAGGCTGGCCTTAGAGGTTTGAAAACTGGTTTGGATAATCACTTTTAGTCAAAGATAACCAATTTAATCAAACAACTATTTCAGATCTTTAAAGTTGATGATCTTAGTTCCACTTAGTTCCACTAACGATCTTAGTTCACATTTTAATTTAGTCACTAAATAACTCTTGAATGATTTCGGTTTGGGATTCATAAGATCAGTCCTGTAGAGGCTGATGACTTCATCTTACAGACTGTATCTCTGGGTAGCTGCCACAAAGTAGGGGGTTGCGCTTGGTTCAGGAGATAAATGCTGGAGTTCAGCTTTCCCCCAATTAAGGATAACTGAGAAAGTACAGACAGTTATAGCATATGATCTGGTCAGCTACATCAACAAACAATCTTAAAGACGCTGCTTTATTTGTTCATCTATAGGAGTTGGCAAGGAAATTTCTCTCTTTGGAAATAGTTGCTGTATAATCTGATGTTCATAGATAGCAAAGACTTATTACCATGAATTAAGTATGAAAAAATCCAAAGGAAAAGTAGGAAGTTTTGCTCATTATAAAGGACAGACTTAAGTGAAACTCTAAACACACAGGACAATTTCACAGACTCTTATAGTCAATGGAAAGGCCTTAGGAGTCATCTGACCTAAACTCCCTCTGCAATTTAGAAATCACACAAAAAGGATGAATGTAAGTCTGCTTCTGTATAGCCTACTAGCAGTGATTTACAATTGAAGCTTTCCCATAATTGCTTGATTATTTTTGGTGTTGTTTTGAAAAATGGTTTCTGATAGACTTTAGTCTTTCAGGCATCAGAATAATTGATATAAAATCATTTCAGAGGCTCCAGCTAATTCTATAAAGGAAATTCACCTTGTGTGGGTAGACAAGTTAATTATTAATGACTAACTCACTAAGGAACAGGCCTTTGTATAAACCTAAAGTATCCCCTTTTAACAATTATATCAGGTAACAATTACAACCAGAATATATGTTTACAGATATTTCTAAACAAAAAATTCATTTTAGCAATTTCTTGACTTGATATTAAACCCTCTCTTTGCATGTGAAAATATACAAAAGGAGAAAACAGAATTCAGAAATAGTCCACTCACCAGTTATGGCCATGCAGATTATTGTGATTCCCTCCAAAAGTTCAATTCGATAAAATAGGGCTTTGGAAACCAGGTAGGAAGTCCGTTTCTGTTTTCGGCAGGTATACTTCAGAATGCTCTTTATAGCCCACCAAGTACCCATGATAAAAAAGAAGGTCCCAGGGAGGGCATGGCCTTTGAAGCTCCCCATCACTACTAAGATAAAAACATATAGAGGATGAAGATATTTCATTTCCAGAACTTAGACAAATATTGCTTGTTCCCATAAAGTACACTATCTTCTGATAATTATCGATACAGCACTGATTCAGAGGAAATGATAAAATGATATTACTGTCAATGATAGTAGTTTTACTATAGCATCAATAATACCAATACAAAGAAAAAATCACATTCTTTGAACACTTACTTTATTCTAGGTGCTGTGTCAAGTGTTTTACATGAGATCTCTAACCTAATTTTTACAACATACCCATAAATGAGGAATTAAATCCCATTTTCAATTGGGATACAGGTTTAGAGAAGTCAAATGACTTACCTAAGTGTCATAACTATTAAACGAAAGTGTCATTGTTTTTAACAGGGATCCCAAAAGGATTTCTTAAAATGATAGTATATACTCTACCATACAGTTAAACTTTCAGCATATTTGAAGGAAAGTAATATGAAAGTTTTACTTTTATGTTTAAAACTTGAGATGGTATAAAATTGCCTACACATTTTTTTAAGTAGGTAATTTCACAGTATCAAGATTCAAGTGGAAGAGACCATTAGCTCTCATCAAATATCTGTGTGTTCCTTCACGCACTTTTCCCAGTCTGTCTACCAGTTCAATCAGAACCGTGTTTCTATTTCTGGCCAATAGACTGTGGCATTCATTGCTTTCAAGCTGAGTCCGTTAAGAGCATACATGACTTCTTTAACTCTCTCTTCCCCTGCTGTGGCAACCTTGACATGGCACGTCTTGTAACATAGAGGACGGCCAACCAGCCTGCTTCAGATTTTGCAAGAAATAACCCTTAATTGTACTAAGTCATTCAAACATTGAGGCTTAACAGCTTAACCCAGCTGGTAACCCAGATAGATACCAAGCCAATTCAACTGTAAATTCTGTTTATGATTGCTACATATTGGCGCAATAATAAATAGAAAGGTCTTTCCTTTTTTATTTTTCAATCACAGTTGACATCCAATCTTATTTTATATTGGTTTCAGGTGTACAGCATAAGTGGTTAGACAAGACGTGTCCTCCATTTTTGGTCAGTGCTATAGAAAACCAGTCTTGAGTTACATGAGTTTTGAATGATGTGAGCAGCCCCTTGTTGAAATGTATTGTACCATCAATGGAATAATGAAGAGAAAGTTTACAATCATCCTTGTGGGTTTTACCCCTAATGGGGATTTCAGTGTTTCCCTAGCCCCATGGAGGTCTTTATCCCCTTGGGTGGGTACTGGGCCTCTCCGTTCAGGGCAGACCCCTTTGGCTTACTTACACATCCCTCTGACACAACTAGCAAGGGGGAACTGCGAAGCTGACTTAGATGGTAAAACTTTCTTACATATCTAGTCGAGACCCCAGATGGACATTTCAGCACACCCCCGAATCAATCAAACCATCTAAGAGTCTCTGACTCAACATATCACATAGTGCCAAGAGCAGGTTCTTGTCCTAACTCTGACTTTAATTAGTGGAATGGTTTGGGGCATGTCACTTAATCTCTTTGAGCCTTAGTTCTTAATTAATAAAAGGAGGTGGCCTAGATAATACCTGGAGTTCCTTCCTGCACTAACATTCTGTGACTCATTATTATCCTAACCACCATCTGCCTCATAGTGTTACGGAGTTCCCCTGTTTGTCTTGGCTTAGGTAACCCTATGGGATTGAAAAATACTTCTATATGGGATTGAAAAAATATATCCAGGCTGTAAATTATTTGAACTTCTCTGGGGGAAAAAATGATATGTTTTAAGGAGGCTTAAAGGTTTTGCATTCCTTGGTATAGGAAACCCACTTCCAGGAATTTATCCTAAAGATATAACTATAAATATAGGCACCAAATTAAACACCATATATATGTCAAAAATTAGAATAATGATTAAGTAAATTTTATAGCCACTAAAAAATAAGGTTCAAATAACTTAAATGATAGGCGATATATTTAGTGAAAACATAAGGTTTTTAAAAACTGAAAAGAAAGGGGCTTTGGATTCAGACTGACTAAATATGAATCCCAACTTTATCATTTACTAGCTACATGACTTAGGGCAAGTTAATAAATCTGTAAGTGCCTCAGGTTTCTCTTCTGTAAAATGAGACAAATAAAAGTACCTACATCGCAAAATTAAAATAAGTTACTCCACAGCAACTAACCCACAGTACTATTAAACAAACTCACATTATCCTCAGCCCACCTCAAACTACCAAAGTAAAACAAAAGTAAACCCAGATGAGAAATTTTACGTGGATACTAACTGCTGAAAAGCAAGAAACATCTACATAATTCTCTTGGCCATCATAACATTTCTCCTGCTTGTCTTACAGGATCACTGGAATCTTCTGTGGGTATTTAATTCCTTGACTGCAATTAGAAAATAAGCTTCTTGAAAAGAAGGACTATCAATCTATCCATTGGACCTGGATAGTTCCTGATACACTATGACATTCTAAATTAATAAGAGTAACTAAGCCCTTTTTATAACACAGGATCATATATTTATAAAATACCTCCACTGTGATGTCTCAAAGCCCACGCATACTCAACATACCCCCACATTGAACTAATCATGGTATCTACCCACCCACTGCCAGACAATAATTTTTCCCCCAGTTACCTATTAACAACACTACCATTCACCCACTTACCCAAATTCAAAATATGAAAATCACCCTAGAGTCCACCTATGTCCCTGAAAATTAATTATTGAGACCTATTGTCTCCATCTTCGCCTGCCCCAAATTTGGCTGACTTCCCCTAGCCCTTTCAGTTTTGTCTGCTTGGGGAATCCTCCCTGATGGCCCAGACAGGAGAGAGGCCCTCTTATATCTTCTCAAGGTACCCAGTTCTCACTTTAATGAACTCTGTGTGTGGTTAGTTATCAAAGGTCTGTCCTCTTCATTAGCTTCTATGTCCATGACTGTATTGTGAGAGCCTATGGAGCAGGCACCTGGGGGATCTCAGAGGTCAGAGGCCTCTGTTTTTTTGAAGCTCCTGGTATATTAAAAAAAGGAGGAAAATGCCAAAACAAAATTACAAAATTACAAAAACTTAATTACAAAATTACAGAATTACAAAAACTGTGGTTGTTTTTAAGTGTTTAGATTTACCTAATAAATACATTCAACGCATGCAAAAATCTATCGCTTATGTTGAAGATACCATGAAAATTTAAATTTGGGGCCCTTCTAAAATGTGTAGCTATGGGCCAAATAATCTTCCTGACCCACCTCCATGACCAGCTGACATGTTCCTGCTGCCCCAAGGGCTGAGTAGACCAGTATATCTCAGCTCAGCCATTGGGATGTGATAGGGAAGCCAGGGGGAGTAGTTGAAGGTTTTTGAAGAAGGATAGGAGGTGATCAAAGTGGGGGAAAAAAACGAGTCCTTGTTCCTACTTCAGTTATAGAACTTCTGTATCTCAAGGCTCTTAATCTAAAACAATCTGATGGTTTCAAATATTCATTGTTTAAAAGGCCCAAACCAAACTAAGTCAAAGCAGTCTTGCTATATTTGCCAGCTAAGGAACGCAACAAACTCATTTGCTCCTGGCAATGAAAATGGCACTCATTTTACTCCACTTCCACTGTGGAGAGACAAACAATTGCCCAAATCCTCAAATATCACTTCACTGTCATCTCCTAGAGCACCATAATCCAGAAATCTATTTTTTGTCCCCTGCTTTACCATTGCCTGCAGATACAGCTTATTGCTTATAAAAGCAAAGTACTCCAGAGTTTGAATAGATCTTAATCCCATGAGCAGACACATTCCCCTTGGAAAGTAAACACAAGGCTTTTCTCACCCACAAAGCAGCACATACTTACTGGACAGTCAGCAGAAACCCCAGGGAAAATATCCAGGATAGGAAACAAAAAGGTCCTTCCTCAATACCCTCCCTGCCTGATGTCACTACTTTATAATATCACAAAGTGAAAGTGGTTTACCCAGGCCCAAAAAGTGCAAGATTCATCACTGGCTTCCAGTTGCAGTTCATCCTAAAAAATCATATTCCCCCCCAACCATCCAAAAAAACCCCTCTGCTCCTAATGACACCAAACATCATCCTCTGAGCGAGAGATGAGATATGACTACTAATGCTCTTATTGACCCCTTTTTTCTGACCATCCCCCAACACACACACACACACACACACACACACACACACACACAGTCACCACCCAAAGGGAAATATTTTTAAACTCTAGCACTTACAGATAATATTAGGCAAATCTCAAGATGTAAATCAGGTGTCAGGTGTTAAGTCTCAGTGTTATAGCTGCATAAAACACAGATCAGGCCTGTTCACAGAAGGAGGAAAGAACTCAGAATAGCCCAGAGAAAGATATGCTACAGTTTTCTTGGTGGAATCTCAACCAAATAGCTAACTTCAATATAAAATGAATACCATGGGGAAAAACTTAAACTAAAATTTCCTTTTGAGCCACCACCAAAATAAAGTATTCCTATTTCTTAACGAGTCATATTTTTAAGACACATTTGTAAATTCCAATACACCAAACGAATTTCAACTATTTCTTGAGCTTCACTTAACTATTTGCCTTAACACTCAAAACAAAGCATATACAAGCAGATGTAAAATTGTTTTTTATATTTCATCATTCTGTACTAGCATTTTCTCTCCCAAATTTCAACCGTTTTGAAAGAATTTTCTTAAATTATTCTTACCTTCACCTTTCCCCCAGTGTCAAGTCCAACTCAATTCTCTTCTTCCAAGAATTTACAATGGTTCTGGTCTCAAGAAGGAAAAGCGGATATTGATTGGTCTAAATCTAAAACTTCCTCCTTGGAGACTAAATCAGTGTTCTCATATCTTTCAGCATGAAGTCGAGCATGTAAGCCTTCTGAAAGTCAGAATGCTTGCATAAATGTGACTCTAGAGACCACGCCCTTTTGAACATCATACCTTCCTGTCTACACTTGTGAAACAGAGGATTTCCCAATGAGATTCACTTTGTCACCCCGCCCACATGACCACTAGCCTCAGTCATGTACCACCTGCTGTGAGAACCAAAGCCAGTGGAGCATGTGTGAGCTTTGCTAGCTCTCTTCCAGGCCACCAAGATGAACATAAGACAAAAGGAATGATTATGGCAGCAGTAACGTAATAGAGCAGGTTTGATAAATCTATAAAAACAAACCATTTCCTAACATATAGTATCTCAAGCCAGAGATTGCTGCAGGTGTCAGGGTTGAAGTCATGATCAAAACCAAAGTTATAGGAATAAGAAAAGATGATGGAACAAAATTATGATAGGTCAATAATGAAACTCACTGTTCCTCAAGAAATACCCAGAGAGTGATCAGTGCATAAATTATTCTAAACTGAGGTGAGGATTGCACAGAGTGAAACGGGAATGAGGAAGAAGCAACAATCCGACTCTAACCAACAGCTATTATCCTGTCTGTACACAAGTCTCAGTTTTCCTCTCACTGTTAAACCCTTGGTGAGCAAGGGCTATCGCCCTTATAATGCTTTGCTAACTAGCACTCAGTAAATAACCAATGAATGATGAGCTTCTGCCTGGGACCCCATCTTCCTGAAACACTGATCTGGGTGACAACCAGTATCACAAACAGTTGTAAGTGGTTAGTTAAATGCTGACTCCTGGGCCCCAGATCTACCAAATTGACCAGAAGGGGGAGGCCCAGGAGTCTGCCTTTATAACAAGCACTCATCAGCTGATTTTTAGGTACTCTTGAGGTTTGAGAGCCAAAGGCTTAGAGTATGTGGAGACAAGCAGAGTAGCACGAAGACACTAAGATTTTAATGTGAACTCCTTATCAACATACCCTGGAGGCCATTTATCACACATCAGTGTCGTAAGCCCTGCTGTGTTTCCTCATCTCAGGCTTTATATTGGACACAGATTGGTGGCTCAATAGCTGCTCCTGGGGCCAGAATAATAATCTGGCTCTGTCACAAGACAATAATCATTCTTGAGTGCTGCCATTCTAGTTACTTTATTTTATCATATTAACACATTATTTGTTTTATTTTAATCTCTTTTTTATATTCTTGCCTCTTATTCCTACAACTCTGTCAATCTTTAAATAACTAGAATCATCCATGTCATATGGACAAGCCTTAACCAAACATCCAGAATGACAAACAGGACTGTAAACTTGAAAATATGAAGGAGGGCAAGGCAATCCTGACTTATTTCTTAAGAAATAAAATCAACAAATAGATAGTATGAACAAATGTCATGTTGCATCACCTGCCTGTAACCAACTGTTCAAAGTAAATAGAAGCCTGGATTGTTTCTGTTAGTAGTGCAGTATCTGAGATGGGAAGGGAGCTAGCATTCATTAAACATCTATTACATGCTGATAACGTTCCAATTATTCTATCTTTGAGACAATTCAAGTATTATTTCTGCCACAGGTATGTGGAAACTGAGACTCCAGGAGATTTATTAAGCTACTCTAAGCCACAGAGTTAGTAAAGACCAGAGCTAAGATTCCAAGTTCCTCATATATGTGATTCAAAATCTCATACCTGCTGCTCTAGAAAAGGACAATGACTAGAAAAGGTTTGTGAAGAGCCTCATCAAATAGTCTTCGTCCATCACCTCTGAGTAGGTTAAACACTGTGGAGAAAGGGCATGTCCTCCTGGGACTTGCTCCCATTGAACTGTCAGCACATGGAAAAGAGGTGACGCTTTGCATGTAGCCTGAGTATCTATGTACCAGTACTGCTGTCAAAGTCAGTGTGCACAGGGCTGCCAACAAAAGGAAGGCTGGGCTGAGTAGTCTGCAAGGACTTCATTTGAAAAAGGCCTGGATGCTAGAGATGACTGTCAGTGATGTGGTAAGAGCCTAAAGCTGTCATTCTATAATTCCAGGATTCATGCTGTGTCACAAGTTCAAGTCCATGAACAATGATTGAGTGCTTCATATATACCTAAGGATCTGCTTCAAGTTATAGGGGACTCCGCAGTGAGCAGGTGTATCTATTTTCTATCACTGCTGTAACTCAGGTGGTAAATGTTCTCCAGTTTTAAGGACCCATGTGATTAAATTGGGCCTGCCTGGGTAATCTCATCTCAAGGTCATTAATTTTGTCACCTCTGAAATCCCTTTTGCTAGGTAAGGCAATATATTACAAGTTCCGGGAATTAGAACATGGCAAGGTAGGGACATGATTCAGTCTACCACTATAACATACAAAGGTTTACAGTGTGTCAGGATAAAGAAGACAAATACATAAGACTGTGTGATACCAAAGAGATGAGCTAGATTTATGGTAAAGAAAAAAAGTACTCGCGGTGTGCTGAGCCCCTTCATTTAATTCAGGGATTGGGGAGAGGCATATGACACGATATATTAGGGCCATTTGAGCGGGACCTTGAAGAACAAGTAGGATTTTAAAAGGTGGAGCTGAAAAGAGAGTCACACTCCAAACATAAGGAACACCATGAATAAACTCATGGTGGCAGAAACATACAGAAGATCTTGAAGTCACTCCTACCATAGGAGTAGGAAACAAAAGAAAATACAGCTGGGGGCCGGCCGAGTGGCGCGTTAGTTAAGAGCTGGCTTGGGATGCCAGCTCTGAGCAGCAGGGCCCTGGTTTGGATCCTACATGAAGGCCAGTGACACTGCCCTCAACAGCTAAGATGCTGAACAACTCAACCTGGAGCTGGGCTGCCGTGAGTCGCCGTCATCAGCGTAGGCTGCAGCCCCTGCTGCAGTGGGTTGCCATAAACTACTGTGTGTGGCTGGCAGCCAGCGTGAGTGGCCAGCAGCTGGTGTGAGCTGCCAAGAGCCGCAGTGAGCGGCCGGCCAGAGGCCTGCGACCAATCTACCTCACCCGGGAAAAGCACAATGATCACAATAACAACATGGGCCAGTGAAGCAACATCCTCCACAACTAGACGGAAGAACAAAAGGACAGCAACTTGCCTGTTCCCCCCTCCCCCCAATTCCCCAATAAAACCTTTAAAAAAAAAAAAAGAAAGAAAATACAGACGGAACTCCTACACATATGAGAAGTTGGTAAGTGGCAGAAATGACAATATAAATTACCAATAAGTGGAAAAAACTGTTTTTACAGTTAAGTCTCTAGCTATAGATAAAAATTAAACTAGATCGCTACCTCATATCACATTCAATTTTAGGTGGATTAAAAACCTAATTGTGAGAAATCAAATTTTTAGAAGAAAATATTTCAAAAGTTCCTAATGACCTTGGGATAGGAAAGGATTTTTTAAACAAAATACAAAAAGCAAGATAATGAAGGAAAGGACTGATAAATTTGACATCAAAAATTAAAACTTTTATATAAGAATGACAAGGAAGCACAGGAAAAGGTGTTCAACATCATTAGTCATTTTGAAAATGCTAACTAAAATAACAAATGTACCAAGACACATCCACTAAAATGCCTACATTTTAAAAGATTGACAATACCAAGTATCAGTAAGGATATGGACCCACTGGGCTGCAGGTGGGGACACAAAATGGGACATCTCCAGTGGAAAGCAGTTTATCATTTTTTAAAAGTTAAACATGCACTTACAATTCAAACCAGCAATTCCACACCTAGGTATTTACCTAAGAGAAATTAAAGTTATGTGCACACAAAGATTTGCACATGGATGCTCAGAGTAGCTTTATTTAATAATATCCAAAACCTGGAAATAACCCAAATGCTCACCAACTAGTGCATAAACAAACTGATACATCTCTAAGTGAAAAGGAGCAAACTACTGATACAAAAACTTGGACGAATCTCAAAAGCATTATGCTATGCTACGTGAAATAAACCAGACACAAGAGCACATACCTCATAGTTTCATGTATATGAAATTCTAGAAAACACAAAACTGCAGTTATAGGAAGCAGTTCAGTCGTTGTCTGGAAGTAAGTTGACTGAGAGGAGTATGAGGGAGATCTTCAAGGTGATGGAAATGAGCTGTATACAGTATTGAATGTAAAAAATAATTACACAAGTGCATACATTTGTCAAAACTCATCAAGTTACACACTTAAAATTTACAGGTGAACTTTATTGCACGTAAATCATACCTCAGTGAAGCTTATTGAAAAAGAACAGACACTTTTTCTGCCCTCCCTTCTCTCCTGCAGCCTATAACATGATTGTAATGACTAGCACTTTGGCAACCATCTTCTATAATGGGAATAAGGCCCATATCCAAGAGAAGGAACCATGAACATGAAATAGGCTGACTCTTGACAACTTTGTGGATCTACCATTCCATCCATGAATACCCCATTTTCCTATTTTATGTCCTACGGAAATGAAATTATTGGGTTGTTGGAAAAGTCATGCCGTATTTTTTCTATGTTTTTCATTGCAAAAATGCATCATGACTTTTCCGACAACCCAATATATCATGTATAAAAGCAAAAAAAATATTTAAATCCATTTTGTATAACAATAAAAAAAATCTTAAAGCTTCTATATGTTAAAATTATAGCTAACATTTATTGATTGTTTCCTGTTTACTAGTCCCCATTCAAGCAAGGATTTTGCATTTTAGCTCATTTAATCTTCCCAAGAAAGCTTTGAAGTAGATACCATTATCATTCCAATTTTGCAGATGAAGAAACTGAGGCAAAGTTAAAGAGAAAGTAAAATGTCCAAGGTCACACAGGTGATAAGTAATGAAACTGGAATTCATATCCTGTCTTGTGTCTACAGTAGCTCTACCACAATGATACCATAACTAAAGTTCAAGGGCACATGACAGAGAGGATATTTCCAATAAATGTAACTGAAGGAGACTGAGTAGCCAGAATGTCATTTTTATCTAGGAATCAGTTAGAAAAAGAAAAACTGCTCCCTGCCCCGCTATGGGCAAAGAACAAGAACAGACAAATCAACACAAGGCAAAATCTTAATGTCCAATAATCATATGAAAATATGCTCAATTCCACTAGAAACCAAAGAAAACTAAAGTTAGAGCAGAGGTATTTTTCACCTATAAGACTGTCAAAATTATAAAGATCTATTCTATCAAGGGTTGCTGAGAGTGTAAGAACATGGGAATTCTCATATGCTATTAGAAGTGTAAATTGACATTACTACTTTGCCAAGCAATGTGACAGTAGCTAGAAGAGTTGAAAGTGCACATACCCCACAACCCAGCAATTCAATTTGTAGTATGTACCCTAGAAAAACTCACATACATGTTCTCTTGGATATGTAAAAAACCCAATTTTTTTTCAATAAATAAATAAATAATTCATTGCTGCATTGGTTGTAGTAACATAAAATTAAACATAATCTTAAAATTCATCAATAGAGAAATGCAAAAACAACATGAAGTAATATATATACAACAGAATGTACTACACTTAAAAACATTTTTAATAGAAGCATTATATCTATATTTAGCAACAGGGGTAGATTTTTAAAGCATTAGGTTGAATGAAAAATGAAAGCTGCAAAACACTATTATAGTTTAGTGCAACTTATGCATTGTTTTTAAACACCTCAAAAATAATATTATTCATTGCTTATGAACATATATGAATATAAAGGTATAAAAGTAAGGATATGCACTAATAGTAGTAGTTTCCTTTGGCAAAGGTGAAGAAGAATAGAACTGAGGGATGTCAAGAAACATTCAACTGGGATGGCAGGTTAGCTCAGTTGGTTAGAATGCAGCAGTATTCATAACACCAAGGTTGCCGGTTCGATCCTCACATGGGCCACTGAGATGTGCCCTCCACAACTAGACTGAAACAACTACTTGACTTGGAGCTGATCGGTCCTGGAAAAACACTGTTCCCCAATAAAAAAATAAAAATAAAATAAAAAGACATTCAACTGTAATGTTGTATCTTTTATTTAAAAGAAAGAAATACTTGAAGCAAATTATATAAAATGTGGTTCTGCATGGTTGAAACACAAGAGTTTACCATATTATTTTTTCTGTTTTTCATTACATTTTTAAATTAATAAACTTTATTATTAGAGAAGTTTTAGGTTTAAAGGAATTGAGCAGAAATTACAAATTTCCATGTTTTCTCTCCCCACTGTCCCCAGTTTCCTAATTATTAACATCTTGTATTTATGGCACATCTGTTGTAATACAATTTATGAATGAATCTTGATATATTATTATTAATTAAAGTTCATAATTTACATTACAGTTAATAATTTGCTTTATAATTCTATAGGTTTTGACAAATGCATAATGTCATGTATCCATCATTACAGTATCACACAGAATATGCCACAAAAAAATCTCCTGTGCTTCACCTATTCATCCCTTCCTTCCTCCCCCTGAGCCCATGGCAACCACCAATCTTTTTACCATAGTTTTGCCTTTTCCAGAATGTCATATAATTGGAACCATACAGTATGTAGCCTTTTCAGATTGAATCCTTTCGCTTAGCAATATGCATTTAAATTTCCTCCATGTCTTTTTGTGGTTTGATAGTTTATTTATTTTTTTTATTTTTATTTTTTTGCTGAATAATATTTCATTGTATGCAAGCACCACTGGGTTTTTTTTAATCCAGCCACCTATTGGAGGACATCTTGGATGTTTCCAAGTTTTAGCATTATGAATAAAACTACTATTAATATTCATGTGCAGGTTTTTGTGTGGACATAAGTTTCCAATTCCTTTGAGTAAATACACAGGAGCAAAATCCTGGATCATATATTAAGAGTATGATTGGTTTTGTAAGAAGCTGCCAAACTGTCTTCCAAAGAGGCTGTATCATTTTGCATTCCCACCAGCAACAAATGGAGAGAGTTCTTGTTGCTTCATATCTTCTCTACATTTGGTGTCATCAGTGTTTTGGATTCGGGCCATTCTAATAGGTGTACAGCAACATCTTATTGTTGCTTTATTTTGTAGTTCCCTTACGACATATAATTTGCCATCTGCATATCTTCTTTGATGAGGTGTCTGTCCAGACTTTTGCTCATTTTTTAATTGGATTATTTGTTTTCTTATTATTCATTTTTAAGAGTTCTTTGTATATTTTGGGTATAAGTCCTTTATCAGATATATGATTTGCAAATATTTTCTCCCAGTCTGTGGCTTGTCTTTGATTATCTTAAAAGTTTCTTTCACAGAGAAGTTTTTCATTATAATGTAGTCTAACTTACACTTTTTCTTTCATGGATTGTGTAGTTGATGTTGTATCTAAAAACTCATCATACCCAAAGTCACCTTAATTTTCTCCTAGAAGTTTTATAGCTTTGTATTTTACATTTAGGTCTATGATCCCTTTTGAGTTATTTTTTTGTGAAAGATACATGTGACTATACAGTTGTTTCAGCACCATTTGTTGAAAAGATTATCCTTTCTCTGTACAGAATTGCTTTGACCCTTTGTCAAAAATCAGTTGACTATGTTTATATGGCTGTATTTATGGGCTCTTTACTCTGTTTCACTAATCTAGATGTCTTTTCTTTCATCAATACTACACTGTCTTGATTACTGTAGCTTTATAGTAATTCTTGAAGTAGTGTACTGTGTCTTCTGATGTTTTTTTTTTCAATATTGTGTTGGCTATTCTGGGTCTTGCCTTTCCACGTAAACTTTAGAATCAGTTTGTCAATATCCACAAAAACAACTTGCTGGGATTTTGATTGGGATTGCACTGACTCTATAGATCAAGTTGGAAAAAACTGACATTCTAACAATATTGATTCTTCCTATTCAAAAACATAGAATATCTCTTCATTTATGTAGATTTTCTTTGATTTCTTTCATCACAGGTTTGTAGTTTTCCTTATATATTAATAGATCTTACACATATTTTGTTAAACTTATACCTAAGTATTTCTCTTATCTTATTTTCTTTGGTGCTGATGTAATTAGTGTTATATTTTTAATTTCAAACTCCAACTGTTCATTGCTGGTATATAGGAGAGCAGTTGACTTTCATATAACCTTATATGCTACCTACAACTTTACCGTTACAGCTTTCTGGCTCCAGGGAGTTTTTTTGTTGTTGTTGATTCTTAGGAATTTTATACATATATAAATAATCATGTCATCTTTGAGCAAAGACAGTTTAGTTTTTCCTTCCCAATCTGTATATTTTCTATTTCCTGTTCTTATCTTTGTATAACATAAGACTTTTGGTATAAGGTTGAATAGGAGTGGTGACAGGGGGCATCATTGCCTGATTTCCAGTCCTAGGGGGAAAGCATCTAGTTTCTTACCGTTAAGTTTGTGTTAGCTGTAGGTTTTGTGTCACTAATCTGTATCAAATTGAGGAGGCTTCCCTCTATTTCTAGTTTGCTGGTTTTCAAGGGTGGGTTTTTGGCTTTTGTTTTTTGTTTTAATTTCTGTTATAGCAAAGCCTGGGAAAGTAGTTTACAGCCAGATAACAGAGGACCTTAAATGCCAGGTTAAGAAATTTAAACTTTATTCTATGGACAATACAATAAGAAATCACTAAATGTTTGGAGCAAAGAAAGGATATAACACAGGTATTCATTAGAACCCTTTAAATCATCCCATAATATAAGAACCCAGTTTCTATCTAAAGATAATGCAGAAAAGTGGACTCCTCCAGCTCCTTTCATAGCCCAGTCTGGTGACATACAAATACCATTCTCTGTTAGCCCTGCCTCATAGCGAACTTGCATCCCTTGGAGGTCCCAGGGAAGATGCAGAACGTTCATCAGCCTTGATCAGCTGCTCCCACAAAGACATGACTCCCAAACTCAGTATCCCATTGCCCACTCTCTGCCCAGAAGAGATAGCTACATCACTCTAGCTCAGGGCAGAGGCACAGGCACCCCGTGGCCTCTACTTGCTTATTAAGCAATGTATAAACAAAATGCAGTGACCATAACTGAATTAACAGTGTTGACACATTCATTTACATCACTACTTCTGACAGCGGAGAGCTGCTGTCAGGAGCTCTATTGACAATGACATTTGGATAACTCCTTGTCTTATCTACAGAAAACCTCTGTAGCTATTTTCATGGTCTTGGCTGCCTCGTCTCTCTTTACCCACCTGCCTACATCCTGCTCTCCCCTTCCTTTTCTCCCTTCTCCCAATTCTCAGCAGAGATGCATCTGGATCCTAAGCAAATTTCCTCCAAGAGTACGCGGACCATCTTGGGAAAGAAAGGCACTTCTGGATCAAATTTCATATTTTGGCTTGGTTTGGACTTCTGTGTGTGGAGGAGTGGTAGACAAAAGGGACTCAGTAGAAGCCCAGAGAGCCAAGAATAAGGGAAAAGTAAATGATTTTCCAGCTAAGGCTAATAAACCTCTGAGTTCCTGAAGCTCACAGGCTTACAGACTACGCAAGCATCCAGTTCTCCCCACCCTCAGCTCCATATTGCCCACTGGTGGATGTCTTTCCCCCTGCAGGCTACTCCATGAAATTCATTCTAACCTGATTTTCCTCAAAAAACCTTTTCTGGACTTGGAGCTGAGCTTGCACCCTCCACAACTAAGACTGAAGGACAACAACTTGACTTGGAGCTGATAGGTCCTAGAAAAACACAATGTTCCCCTTCCCCAATTCCCCAACACTGTTCCGCTCCCCAATTTCCCAATAAAAATCTTTAAAAACAAAAATAAACAAACAAAAAAACCTGTTCTGGTTCTGTACTTCCTCCTTCCCTCCTGCTGCCAGCATACACACAAATATGACTTGGTCTGGACCCTTTTCTCTCAGTGCAGGCTCAGGTGTGGAACCAGGATTTGGGTCTCCATGTTTTTTTCACTCTATCCATCTAACACACACCCAGCTTGGCAAACACCTAGAATAATTAATCATTGAACTTAACCCTGTGTCAGAAGGGACAGTGTGAAACATCAGAGCAAAGAGATCATTTTTAACCCAAGGATGGCTGTGATTCCCTAGGAAAGGCTTTTGGAAAATTTCTGGCTTTGTTGAGAGGAAATTCAGTTTTCTTTGGAATAAGTGCCTCTAAGGTTGATCCAAGATATGTATGGGGATGACAACTAGTGCTCTTGGCAGCCTATTCATTTCATCATTCCTCTATTCATCCATGCTTTCAACAAATATGTATTAAACAACTACAATCTGCCAGGTACAGTTCTATCCACTGGGGACATGAACTCGAATCAGAATCCTCATTTTAACCAGGTTCCCAGGTGATTAATTTGCACATTAAAGTTTGAGAAACACTGGTGTAGGGTAGAATTTCTCAACAGCAGCTCTATTAACATTTCAGATCTGATCATTCTTTGTTGTGTGGGGCTGTCTGTGTTTTGTGGGATGTTTAGCAACATCCCTGGCTTCTACATACTAAATTCTGGCAGCACTTTTCTTCCAGTTGTGACCATCAAAAATATCTGCAGATATGGATAAATATCCCCTGAAGGGAAAAATCACATTTCCTTCCCCAATTAAGAAGTACTGGTTTAGAAGGCCCTTGGTCAAATCCCCTTAATAAAAAAGGTTTTTGGTTTTGTTGTTTTTCTTTTCTCTTGGAAAAAAGAGAAATGTAACAAATTTAGCTGTTAACTATTGTATCAAAGTAAGTCCAACCAAGATTGTGTGTACCTTTTCCAGAATGATAAAGTATACAGTCTTTCAACTAATAAAATAAAATAAAACATCATTTGGAAAAATAACATTTGCAAAATTCCAATGACCTTTTACATAAATTTTTTTTAAGTTTTCTGTTTAATATTATTACTAAGGACAAAAAGGGGCCTGGTATTAAATATGATATACATGAAGTCAAGGACTTGTCATTGGATGTCATCTGCCTATTATATTTGTCCTAGATGCAACCCTATAAAGGTCTATCTGGAATATCTCCCCATTTTTAAAAAGATGGCCACTGTGGGCATAATGCTACTATCAAATAGTGGGAGTGATGGCAAGGAAGGGAAAGTCATGTTTAAATCTAGCTTGAGAAAAAATAAACCATATAAACATAGGCTGAAACAGTATGGTGATATCTGAACGTAGTGTATTTTTGATTAGAGGAGGAAACCAGCAGAATAATTCTTTGGTCTCTCAGTCCTTTGGGGTTGAGAAATGTATGTCTCGCTGTTTATTTTAATCATTATTGTTTTTTAAATCCCCATCTAGGAAATGATGATTCCTGATTTTAGAAAGTACCTATGACAAGTAAAGAAAAAAACAAGATAATTTCAGCTACTGAGAAAATAACCCAGGCCAATGTGAGCGGTCTCAGGCTCCACTGGGGGACCGGGGACAGTGGTTCCCCTTTGGAAGTGCTGATGTGGGTGGAGCTGAGCTGAGTAGAAGGAACAAGGCAATGGCAGGGACTGCCTCTGTGAAGCAGGTGAGGCCATCAGCCTGGTTCTGCCCTCAAATACATTGGTTGTATTGATTCCGTTTCATAGAAGAGGCAGCTGAGTTTTAGACCTTTGGTGTCTTGCCTGAATGTCCATAACCAGTAAGTGGTGGAAGGCAGGAAAGGAACCCAAATCTCTGAGGTACAGGTTCTCCTTCTAGAACACCAAATGCTCCTGCCTTCAGTTTCCCGTTGCTGCTCTCACAAATTACCACAAATTACAACACAAATTTAGTAACTTACAGTTCTGGAGGTCAGAAGTCTGAAATGGGTCTCAGTGGAGTGAAATCAAGGTGTTAGCAGGGCCATGCTCCCTCCGGAGGCTATGAGGGGAAAACGCATTTCCTTGCCTTTTCAAATGTCTAGAGGCCGCCTGCATTCCTTGGCTCTTGGCTGCTTCCTCCTTCCTCAAGGTCAACAACATAGTATCTTCACATCTCTCACTCTGATGCTGACCCCCATTCTTCTGTTGCCACGTGTCCTCCTGCCTCCCTCTGACAAGGACCGGGACGCTTGTAATGACTTTGGGCCAACTCAGATAATCCAGAGTAATCTTTCCATCCCCAAAGGCTTAATGTAATCAAATCTTCAACATGCCTTTTACCATGTGAAGGAAACCAGAATATGTCACCCCAAAATATGCCTCACTGACATAAAAATTATTTTGAGCTGAAGACACTTATTATAAAAAGCAGCAAATGCAGGAAAGCTCTGTCTACCCTCCCCTTTTCAGCCCTAAGGCAGGATATAAAATCTCCTTTTACTGGAGACAGAGTCTTATCAGCCCAGAGATGGCATAAGAGGCATCTGCAAGCAAACCTTACTACTTAGTTCTCTCCCATATATTTACCTTCCCACAGTTTGTCACCCTTGGATGCCTAAAACTGCTTTCCTGCAAATGTATACTTCTTTACTGAAGATGCTACATAAACTGGAATTCTAAGCCTCTGCTATGAGTTACGTTTTGTTACAGGATATGTACTGCAAGTGTTAAAAAAAAAGTTTATTTTTCTCTTGTTAATCTGTCTTTTTGTTAAAGGGTCCCAGCTGAAAATATAACATGGGTCGAGGTCAAGTTTTGCCTCCCCTACACATGTAAGGTAACATATTCTCAGTTTCTGGGGATTAGGACGTGGACATCTTTGGGGGACCATTATTCAGCTTACCACACCTCCTCAGGAATGTCAGTTAGGAGAGCCTCTAACAATCATAAATTTTTTTAAAAATCACTGACAGGTGGGGGAAAGAAGAGAACAGGAATAGTAATAGTAGCTGTCTACAGACTCTCAGGTTCCAAGGCGTCGAGAGAGACTCAAGAGCATAGAGTTATCTACTTCTCCATCCTGGTTGCGCCGTAGAATCCCTTGGAGAGCTCATAAAAAACAACCCATGCCAGAACCCAATTCTTAGAGATGCTGCTTCAATTATTCTGGGTAAGCCCAGGCATCAACATTTTAAAATCCCCCCTAGGGGAATAAGAGCCCAGCTTCTGGAATCGGACTCATTGCCTACGAAGATCAGCTCCACCACTGTGTGCTTGACTTGAGTCACATTATTGAATTTTGCCTCAGTTTTCTCTTCTATACAAAGCTGAGGATAAGCTGACACAATATAAGCAAAGTCCTTGCCATGTAGTAGACACTGTATAAATGTTACAGGTTGTTTTTGCTTTCAACGCCTCAGAGCTCTCCAGAACGGTGTTTCATTCCAACTCAAGCGTGAACCCAAAATGATTTGTGTGTCTAGGATGCGAACAGTGGGGTTAGTAGGCAGCTAAGCATGGTCTCCCCTGCCCGCCTGGTTGTGGTGGGCTCTGGAAGTGCTTGCCCCAAGGGAAGGGCAGCATTACAGCAGAGCTGCAGATCTCCTCATGCTGGAGGGTGTAAAAATTAGACGAGTGAGTAAGAAGAAACCATCAGCAAGGCTGAAGCTGGGGGTAGAAAAGGCGTGGAGGGCTGTGCAAATGGAAGGAATGCTAAGAGCCATCTACGAGTGTCAACAGATTTTATATACACCAATTAATTTAATCCTCATAATTATTAGCCCCATTTTAAAGATAATGATAAAGAGGTGCACTTCATGAAGATTATAACATGACTCACAATAGTGTCATAAAAACACCAAGATTCATCATGAAGTCTACATCCAAAAGGGAAAAAAGAAGAAAAAAATGACATTTGGAGAGCATCTGCCACTCTAGGAGTGTACAGAGTCCTCTGAATTCCATAAGGTAGTATTTTCCTCCCCATTTTGCATTAACGGGGTAGAGACCTGAAAGGCTAATCTGCCCAGTCAAATAGCTTGTAAATGGTAAAACTGGGAGCCTAACTCAAGTCTGTCCACCTCTAAACCCCCATCCTCTGTCCCATTACTTCCACCTTTCTCCATGCCTCAAAAGCTAATTGTGACAACCATAACAAGAACCAAGAACATTTACTGAATGCTGACTCTGTATCAAATACTGTACTAGGAGCTTTTTACAAAATATCTAAGAAGAGTCAAGTAAGATGATTGTGACATAAAGACAAAATAGTTAGTGTATGGCGCAAAGGCCAGCAGCATCACCTGGGAGGGCTGGAAATGCAGCTTCCCAGGCCCCATCCCCTACCTACTGAGTCAAGGTCTGCATTTTAACAAGATCCTCAGGTAACTTGTCAGCTCATTAAAGTTGGAGAAGACTGCTTTGGATGGCTTTTGTTTTGCTTTTTATCTTTCCAAAGACTTGTTTTGGTAACGTGTCGGAAAGGCCTAAGATTCTCTATTTACCAGCACTCATAAGGCACCACTGAAAGATCCACAGGAGGCAGCTGTGGTTTGAGCTGATGTCAGGGAGGGCAGGAGGCCCCCAAACTCCCTTTCTCCAGTACAACTCTTTATCTTTGAGTGTTCCTGGGTGTTGGTCTCCAGGCACACACTATTAGGCTCCAAATACCCTCAGCAGGAAGTCACTCCACAAAACAAATTATACTGAATGTGGGATTAGCTAATAGCCCTATGAAAGCCAGACAGGATTAAGCAGTGCTTCTCAAACTCGAATTATGTGCAGATCTTATAAAAGGCAAAACTTTCTTTCAGAGCCAGTATGTAGACTTAAATTGTTCTTATTATAAATTTTCTTAAATAATAAAAAAATATATATCTTTGGACAACTATAAAAATAAAAGCAATCTTTTAAATTAAATATGAGCAAAACTATAAAACCAACACAAATCTGATAAACTAGTACAAATCAAATACAGCAGACAATGATTTCTGCTACAATAAATCACTTATTACAGCATGACTGTGGCACTGACAGCTACAGCGTATTATCTTTTTTTTGGTCCAGAATCTGTATATTATGTGTCCTCCAAATTGTCTCTATTCTCTATTCAAACTGAAAGCCACTGAAAGGCTGCCTGGCATATAAACCCATCTGCTTTACTCATCAATCCTTGATAATTAAAGCAGTGCTATTTGCCCTTGTCATGATCCTAAATACAAATGTAAGCTCCCACACTGAGCTCATTGCTTGATCTCTGATACAAGATGCTCATCCACATGATCTAGAATATGCTTATTTCTCAGTTACTGTTGAGATGAAAATGCAGAGTTAGATTATTATAATAGAAAAATTGCAGACCTCCCTCCAAGCCCCCAAGAACATGTCAACAGACACCTAGGAATGTATTAACTTCAACTTGGGAAACACTGGGATAAAGAATTTGGAAAAACTGTACCAAAATAGTTAATGTGGGAAAATTCCTCTTGATATAAATATTTTAGTTAATAAATGCAGAATAAATTATATAATTTAGAACTTTACAAACCCTAATGAATTAGTAAATTCGGGCATTGATAAACAAAGATTGCTGATATCCAGGAGAGACAACCAACGAAATGGGTTTGAAGTATTACTGAAAAAAGAAAAAAAGTAATTGAACCTGGGTGTGCTCCAACTCTTTATATAACCAATTCACAGGAAATCTAGGGGCAGAGGAGCACGTTACATGACATGGGGATGCAACCAGTAAAATCCAGATGATGTAAAATTCTAAAGGACAAACTAGTTTTTCAACAGATTAATTATCAGAAAAACAGAGCTGAAAGGAGAACCTGTATATCAATAGAGACTCCTGAGTCATATCTATAATTGCAATGTGTGGGCTTTATTTGGATCTTAATTCAAACAAAAATAATTCAGGATTTTTAATTTCATAGGAGTGCTAATAATATTAGGTTTTAAGTTTTTTAAAAGAATCCTTATTGTTTAGAGATATATACTGAAATATTATGAACCAAATAATAAGATGACTTAGATTAGTTTCAAAATTGTAATAGTTAATTTTATATGTCAGATTGGCTCAGCCCATGGTACCCAGTTTTTGGTCAAACACCAGTCTAGATGTTGCTGTGAAGATATGTTTTTATATGTGATCAAAACTTAAATCAGTAAACAGTGAGCAAAGCAGATTACCCTCCACATGGGTAGGAGGTGAGGGTGAGTATCTAATCATCTGAAGGCCTTAAGACCAAAATGAAGTGCCCCAAGGAAGAAGTAATTCTGCCTCCATATTGTCTTCCTAATAGAAACTGTGAAATCAACTCTTCTCTGGGTCTCCAGCCTGCTGGCCTGCCCTACAATTTCAGGCTTGCTATCCCTAATCATCTCAAGAGCCAAGCCCTTAAAATAAATAAATAAACAAATAAATAAATAAATTTCTCCATATATTTATACACACACACACACACACACACACACATACACGCACACACATACCTGCTTTGTTCTGTTTCTCTAGAGAATTCTGACTAATGCAAAAATTACATAGGGAAGATGATAAGTAGATAGAGAAATAAATAAAATTATACTGGCCATGAGTTAGTAATTGTTGAAACTAGGTAATGGCTACATTATACTATCTTCTCTATTTTTGAAATTTTCCATTTATAAAGTTGGGAAGGATAAAAAAGAAATGGAAGGAACCCAGTTTTTCTGTCAAGGGTCTGATCATAGATCCGCACATTGAAAACCAAGGCTGTCCTGAGAGAACCCAGGCTGTGACCCCAAGACGCACAAGGGGGGGATTAAAGCTGGAAGGGCCTGGCTTTGGAGGTAACTCTTCCCTTGACCTTGAACTTCCAGTCTAATTTAGACTACACCCTCTCTGGCCCCATAGCACCTGCACATCCCTTTATCACAGCACTTTTGTCTCACTTTTACTCTCAATCCCTTCACACTAGCCAGGAGGAGCTCCTTACTAATCCAAGCACCAAACTTGCACTCAAAAATATTTCATGAATGAATCAAAGCAATGCCAACTCTTAAGCCAACTCATATGCTACCACCTCCTAGCCCTTATTTTCTTCTGTTAATCATTAGAGCCAACCACTAACTGCTCCATTTTTTAATATCTTCATATCCTCTGATTTCAAATATTCACACCCTACCGACCAAACATTTGAGGTCTCTCTTGGGGGAGGCATGTAGACACTGGCATTCACCATCATAGAGCTTTGCAAAATGAACCTTCAACATCCCATTTCTGGGCAGGAAACAAAATCCAATCCAATAAGCACCCTAATTTGCTTTCCTTCCAACCTCCTAGACAGCAAAATGCTCCAACCCTTAGGATATGTCATAAATGTCATTTGTTTGCAGAATTTCAATGTCAATATTCATTTATTCAAATGAGATATTTCTTTGGCTTTGTCATAGTACTCCACATGGTTTTGAAATAAATTCATTGATTTTACAAATAGAGTACGAAAATCCTAGGATATCCTATCTTATAAATTTAAAAAAATGAAAAAAAAAATCTAATTCCAGCTTTTCTTCTGAATTTAATTTATAAAGGGAGAGAGAAACTATGTGACAAAAAAATAAGACAGAGGCATCTAAATTCCAGTCTCCTTTAAATTCAAGTTCAGACAAGAAAAAGTGGAGTTTTATAGCTCACTATGGTCCATTGGAAATGCTCTGACTCCTATACAAGAAAATGAGAGGTCCGAGTGAGTTGAAGTCTCATTCTTGCCTGCCTCCTCCCCTGTCCCCTGATTTGACCCTGAAGTCATGACTTCATCTCAAAGAACTCTCTACCTTTGCTTCTGCTCTCACCTTACAGAAGGTCAGGTTCATGACAAAACCTCAAGGTAAATGAGAATAAAAAAGGGAATAAACAGGATGAGTAACTGCTGGCTCAGCTGCCAGTGTCCAAATTGGATTAGGTGTCCAGGAAGAACAGCAAGTCTCCCTGAGAAAACCATAGACAAAAGGCCTTCCTTTGACAGAAAGCTGAAAGGACTCCAGAAATTGTGTTAGTAACCGATGTTGACAGCTGTGCAAGAATGTCACCCATGTTTTCAGTTCCTGCCCTCCATCTGGAGGTAGATTTGCCACATTTAGCAACAACAATAACAAAAGTAAAGAACCCTAGGGAAAACTGAATGTCAGATAAATAATTTTTAGCGTAAGTATGTCCTATATATTGCATGCATTATTTGAAATTCAAATAATGAGCATCCTTTGTTTCATTTGGCAACCCATGAAAGCATTTCCCTGTGGTAAAGAACATTGCAACAGCTTAATGTGGAGGTTTCTCAAGCAACACTTGTGAAGTTAGTGAAGAAGTTGACAATGAAGTGCCACATGAAAATAAGAGAAAACCAAGAATATTTCTGTCTCCTAAAGAATGAAATCCATTAGCCAGGGATTGACATGCTTCTTTGAGTAAGAGATCTCAAGTTGACTTGGTTATAACTTCCAAATATTTCCAAATCTCTATTTAAATATCTTATGCTTTTCTGAATTGCACCCTATTTCTTAATCACAAATGCCCCTGTGCCTTATTTCTACAATGAGAAATTTCATCTAAAATGTTGGTGGCTTCACTAAGTAAACTGAGGAAACCTGAGCCAAGGTTTCATTGTGAAAGGCCACCTGAATTGGTATGGGTAGGTCTTTTTTTCTTAATCAACAGATACTAAAAGTATAGCCACAATCAAATTGTGGGATGCAGTAGGGAGGGAACTTACTGTTAAAAATGGGTCATTCTTATATTTGATAACATTGGAACCACTGGTCAAAGATGATTTCCAATGTTTCTTCCAACTTCTTCATGATTCCCAGCAAACTGACATCAAAGCCACTGAATCATTGGTTCTTTACTGGTTCTTTTAAAAATCAGTTTTGAGCAAGTAAAATAAAAGAGGAAAATCTTCAGGCCCAAAGTAAGAAGGACTGTCACAAGGGTGGTCAACCGTGATGGATCTATATTAATCTTGCTCCTTTACACAGATTTAACAAATCTACAGAGGATGCCAAAAAATGTATGCACATTCTAAAAAAGGAAAAAACTATATGAAAATTTAATATATATAGTATACAGAGGGTGCCAAAAAATGTATACACATTTCAAGAAAGGAAAAAGAACTGTATTTAAAATTGTAATAATATGTACCGATAACAAAAAATGAATACAAGTCATTTGTATACATTTTTTTGGCACCCCTGGTAGATTGAGGACCTAATATACAAGACATCTTTTGAATTCCTGTTGGAGTTTTGTTCCTTTTCCTGTAGTCAAATGCTACAGTTATCTATCTATCGTCTACCTACTTAATTTTATTTAAGTGTCAGCTTTCAGTGAAGCTCTCCTTATTTTATTACCGTACCTAAAACTCTAAACACACTCCCACCCCAGCACTCTTCTCAGCACTTTCCACCATCTGCCATACTATGTATGTTCCTACTTCATGTATTGTCCGTGCCCTACCCCACCGTGTTCCATGTGAGTAAGGATTTATTTATTTTTTTTATTCCCATTACTTCACCCCCTCTCCTTTGGCAACCATCAGCTTGTTCCCTAATCTATGGGTCTGTTTCTGTTTTGTTTTGTTTTGTTTATTCATTTATTTTGCTTTATTTGATTGATTCCACATATACTTGTAAGTGAAATCATATGGTATTTGTCTTTCTCTGTCTAACTTATTTCACTTAGCATAATACCCTCTAGGTCCATCCGTGTTGTCACAAATGGCAAGATTTCAATTTTTTTATTGCTGAATAATATGCCATTGTGTGTGTGTGTGTGTTGTGTTGTATGTGTGTGTGTGTGTGTGTGTGTGTGTACATACTGCATCTTCTTTATCCATTCATTTATTGATGGACGTCTAGGTTGCTTCTATATCTTGGTGATTACTAGTAATACAGCAATAAACACAGGTGTGCACACATGTTTTTGAATTAGTGTTTCGGATTTCTTCAGATAAACAACCCAGAAGTGGAATTGCTGGGTGATAAGGCAGTTCTATTTTTAATTTTTTGTGGAACCTCCATACTGTTTTCGATAGTGGCTGCACTAATTTACAATCCCACCTACAGTGCACGAGGATTCCCTTTTCTCCACATCCTCACCAACACATGTTTGTTGATTTATTGATGACAGCCATTCTAACAGGAGTGAGGTGCTATCTCATTGTGGTTTTTATTTGCATTTCTCTGATAATTAGTGACGTTGAGCATCTTTATGTATCTCCTCTTAGGAAAAATGCCTAGTAAGGCCCTCTGCTCACTTTTTAATTGGATTGTTTATTTTTTGGTGTTAAGTTGTGTGAGTTCTTTATATATTTTGGATATTAACCCCTTATCGGGTATTTTTACATTTGCAAATATCTTCTTCCGTTCAGTAGCTTTTCTTTTTGTTTAGTTGATGGCTGTGAAAAAACTTTTTAGTTGGATGTGGTCCCATTTGTTGATTTTTTTTTGTTTGTTCCTCATGCTCAAGGAGATATATCCAAAAAGGTGCTAAGAGCAATGTCTGAGAGTTTACTGCCTGTGTTTTCTTCCAGGAGTTTTATAGTTTCAGGTCTAACATTTAAATCTTTAATACCACAGTAATTTAGATTGGGTAATTTATAAACATTTGGATCTCCATAAAGGAGTTGTTGGAAACTTACATTTTTATTCACTTTCATTTATTCTCACTTTACAAATATTTATGGTGCACTACCACTAGACCAGGTATTATATTCCTCTCTTGTTGACAAGTTTTTGCATACTATTATCTTCCAAAGAGATAAATGAAAAGGAAGATGAAGTCTGTTGTTCAGCAATTTCTGATATAGATAATGTCCCAAAAAGCACACATATATGTATATATAATAATTTTAAATTACATTTATGTATTTTAAATATTTATATATTTTAAAATACTGACATTAACAGATGATATAGGATTTTTATTTCTTGGTCTAAAAAATTGAGGAACATTATTCTAGCCACATTAATTCACTTTCTGCCTCTGGCAGCAAATATAAAAGTCAACCTTGAATCAAAACCTTCTTCCACTTAAAGCTTTAGAATTTGAAAAAGACCCCGGTTAATTACTCAGGGGACTCTGAAGCACTGTGTGTTCTTTATAACTTAATTTGTTTGAGTTTTGACCAGTCTGTTGCAATCCAAAACTAAAGGACTAAAAAAAAAAAAAAATTACGAAAATCTAGAACTGTTTGGGAAGATGATTTATTTTTTCCTTCATTTAAACTAACAGAGTTCTTTATGGCTAATTGGCCTTAAGTCTATCTGCAGTGCTGTCTAAAACAATGTGCCCCATGAAAAGACCTCAAGTTCCCTCCTCATTTTAACAGTGGGCCTTATACCAAGTCCCAGAAAAAAAAAAAAAGTAAGGAAAGACTGGCTAATAACAGCACCTTAAATTTGTGTGAGACTTTTAACCCTTCAAAGTCCAATATCTGATTAATTCTATGGAGGCCCTTAAGGAGTATGATCAGGAACACAGGAAGGAGTAAGGCTATTATTCACCTAAACGCTCACAGCTGAGGGAAAAAGCAAACCAACTAGAGACTGCTGTGCAAGAAAAACAACAACAAGCCCCGCAAAGGCTGACGGGAGTTTTTCAACTACTTCCTCTGGATTTACCTGGACACACTGAAGGGCCTCAGAGGGTCCTACACTGGATTGCCTCTTGAGGTCCCGTCCAGGTCTTTGACACTATTCAGTCTCTCTATCCAGGGCTTCTGGCCAGCACCAAAGGTACACAAATGTTGGACCCCAGCCCATCACCAGATATAAGGAGGCTGTTAACTGACACTAAGGATGCAAAATCAAAGCAAGACCAGAGGATTCTGGAAGCACTGCTGTTCATCAGCACATGTACGGCTTACCATTCATTTCAACATCACCCATGGATTAAGGATTTACTATGGACTAAGCACCTGCGAAATCCTTCACCTACACTGTGTCATTTTATCTGCTCATCCCCAACAGGTACAAACTACTCTTAGCCTCCTGGTATTAACAAAGGAGGGAACTAAGGTTTAGAAAAGATAAATAACTTATTGAAAGGGTTCTCACAGCTAGTTAAATGGCAGGGCTGGGATTTGAACCTGGTCTGGCTGACTCTGGAAACCACGTTGTTACTAATGTGCTCCGGCCCTTCCCTGGGAGGCAGTGCAACGTGGTGTTTGAAGGACAATGAGGACTCCAGCAGGGCTGGCCCAGAGGGCAATGCAGGGCAGGAGTAGAAATAAGAGAAGAAGGCTAGAGGTGAGGCTTCGAAGATTCAACATCAGCTGAAGAGGGTGCCAATTCTGCTGTAGGTCACACTTCTCCCAGAACGGTGTCCTTACGACGGTGTCATTACGGTGAGCAGGGAGAGAGGTGCCGCAGCTCCTGGCACACTGCTGCTCCTCTGCCAGTGTCAGGAAGCTAGTAAAAGCTGTAAAGCTAGAAAGTTACATGGTCTAAATGGTATTTCAGGAAGCTTAATTTGGCAGCCGTGCACAGGAGATATCAAAGGGAGCAAGAGGCTGGAGGCTAGGAAACTGGTTAAGAGGCACTTGCAGACACTCATTTCTGAGTTGATGAGTCTGAGTCAGAGCAGAGTAGTGGGAACAGAGAAAAAGGACAAACATGAGCTTACATACCCTGAAAGAAGAACTGATGGGCCCTGGGAATCTATATAGCCAAGACTGTGGTCCATGATGGTCTTGGGAGGAGAGAAAAGAGGAGGAAAGACACTCCTAGAGCCGTTAGTTGCCCTAGCTCTGCACACTCAGGAACCTGCCCTTTCTCTCTCCCCACCAGACCACAAGCTCCAAGGAGTCTGGGAGCATTCTTGTGTCTGGCAGTCCCACAGCTCTCCCTCATTGCCCTGGGTGTTTGGTAGACTCGATAAATATTGACTGGCAGTCTGTTTCCTCTGCCTGGAATACTCTATTCCCGCTGTTGCCCGGAAACTATATAGGAAGGTCTCCCTGCAGACCCAGCACAATGGCTCTCCCTCAGAGAGGCCTCTGTGACCATCCTAATTAAGGTCAATCTAAATTAGGTCCTCCAGGTTCCCTCCCCATAGAAATGATTTTTTCACAGTATGTATTACAATGTGGATTTCTATATTTGGTTTTTTAAATTTATTTTTAGTTCCTTTTGTTGTTTTTGTTGTCGGTTGTGGTTTTCTACCTTCCCCCACTAGACTATAAGCTCCATATAGACAGTTTTCCTTTTCACCATTGAGTACCCCAAAGTCAGCACAGTGGTGTCCCATAGAAATACAATACGAGCCACATTTGTAATTTTCAATTTCCATTAGCCACATTTTTAAAAAATAAGAAATAGGTGAAATTAATTTAATACTATACTTTATTGAACCAAATAATCCAAAAAGTTATCATTTAAACATGTGATCTATAGAAAAAAACTGTTAATTAATTAGTTTACATTCCTTCTTCTTTGTAAAAGTCTTTAACTTCTGCGTTTTACACTTTTAGCATATCTCAGTTGGGACCAGCCACATGTCAAGAGTTCCATAGCCACACATGGCTAGTGGCTACCATGAACAATACAGATCCCTGCGGGATGCTTGACATGTATTACTTACTTAATGAAAGTTGATTCATGAAAAAGGGAGGATGGGAAGGAAAGAAATGGTGAGGTGAACATTATGAGATCCATCTTTCTAAATGAGGACATTGGTTTAGAGATGTCATGTAACTTATTGCCCAAGATCACATTATCTTGGGAGTGAAAGCAAGATTCAGAATGCAGTCCCCCTTACCCAACTGTGCTGCCTGCACTCACAAAACCAATATCACAAGTCTCATCAAGCAGACTGCTATCGAAATCTCTCTCTCTCCCCAAGCTAAAACTGCAGGGCTCCTATAAGATATTGTTTTGAATCTCACAGATATTCTCATTTCAAAACTATGATCTGACCTTTGCAGGCTAACATGGGAGTCTCCCTTTCATCCTCCATACATGTTTTAGAGGCATCCTTATCTCATTTGCTGCTGTCCATTAGGACTCTGCTATGACTAGGACTCTGCTATATGATGGCATTTGAAGTTCCCCCAAAATGCCAAGCTCTCTAACATGCCTCCTTAGTTCTGTATAGTCTACCTGCTGCCTGGAACCCTTCCCTTCTTCGCCCAGTTAATACACATCCTGCATGACTCAGTTCAGGAAAAAAGAAGGAAAAAGAGATGGAAAAAGATTCAATTCAGCGGTCAATTCATTTCAGCCAAGGTATCTCCCTGACCCACTCTCCAGTGTGAGGGTCTCCTTTTCTGTGTTCCCAAGGCACTCTTGTGGAATTTTTCATGCATACTACCATTATACAGCTAGGGTCTTCCTCACTGGACTGTGAATTTCTGGAAAGTAAGAACTATGTCTTTTTTCTTTATATTCCCATTGCTTAGCATTTATTGAATGGGTTGTTAAACAAGTAGACAACTTAACGGATGGGTGATGACCATGCTCATAGTCTTGTTTAAGTGTAAGAAGCAATACCTGGTACCACGCAGTCCAAAGAGTTAAAACAGGACTAGAGTACCCTTGCAATATCTGCATCCCACTCAGACCAGTTGTCAAGGTGTAGGTCACAGTGGCATGAGCAGACAGCATCGACAGAGCACCCTGTGATGGCTCCAACCATTTCATAAGAAGCAATGTTCTAAGCTGTGCAGAATATGTAGCAAAGTTGGTACTTGCTTCCAGGAGATCAGGAATATGTGGAAGTTGTGAAATACTTAAGAATGTGGTAGGTAAGAAGCATTCTAAGTATCAGAATGTGGCCACAGGGCCAATAAGTCCAGGCACAATGACCTGGATGGGACAGAGGACATGCAGTGCTGGTGTCCATCTCCCCCTAGGAGGACGGATGGTAGAGACCATGCTGAACAAAAGGCAGGACCACAGTAACTTAGTTCTCCCTAACTCACCACACCCTGAGCAAGGATGTTCACCCTGTGGGGATACTTAGAGAGATTTTTATAGAGGGGAACTCTTGGCTGTACCCCAGGATTGTGACCTGTAGTAAATCTTGGGCCAGAGCTTCCAACCTCTGATATAGCACAGTGATGTGCCCGTAGTGGGTACAGGTGTGTCAGAGGAAAATACAAATTCCCTCAGTCCCAGATGCAGCCAGATGAGGGTAAGGGGGCCCCAAGCCTCTGGAAGCTTGACTCTCCTGGCTTGTTGCCTAAGAATGAGCCCTCACAACTACATAGTATCATGTTCTATGTACATTGTGACATGAAAAATGTTGGAAAGCAGTGAGCTAAACTATATGAAATGAATGAGCAGCACCAGAGATGTAAGACTTTTAAAATGATTTTTTTATTTAGATAGGGCCGAGTGGGCAGAAAGTAATAGATACCATGGTAACTAGGATCTGGCCCAATAGCCTTGCAGGATTGCAAGCTCTCAAATGCAAGTACAGACCAAGACCAGCCTACTTGGGTGTGCTTCTGTGAATTCAGATAGAAGATGGAACACTATGGTATTGCACCATTAAAACCAAATAAATAACAATAACCCAAAAGGCTAAGGCACACTCCTGAAAAAGAAATAAATCAAGACAGGTGACACTACATCCCTCAAATAGCCCATATTTCCTGATCATGAGAGGCAGATCACAGGCCAGAGTCAGCCCTACAACCGTGCCTGGTACCTCCCTACTTTCCTTCCTGGCAGGGGCTGGCCCAGGGAGAAATTAGTCCTTAGGAATTAGAAACTCTGATAGAATTTCTTATGCATTCCATCATTATAGCCTCATAGGCAATCTGGAAAATGCGAGGGAAGGGGCTGTCAGTGAAACTAGGGCCATTACCCGCATGCCCGACACTTACTCTCCTGCCACTGTTTGCCTTGGTCTTTTCAAGCATAGATCTGAACTCAGGCTTGGACAGAGGTGGGCAGGCACATAACCAGAGAACCACAATGCTACCTGAGAGAGCAGTAGATGTATTAAAAGAGCATGGCTTCTATTATATTAAACTTCTACTCAATTGGAAACAATAAACAAAAATAAACACCTCTACCCACATTACTAAGCTGGTCAGAAATATACTTCACAGCCATAGTAAATGGGCCCAGAGCTGCACTGGGGCCAAGGTGTAGGAGGAATGCAGGAGCTGAATGTGGCAAGGAGGGTCTAGTCACTCCAAACGTGTGTAAGACCAGTCCCACCTGTCGGAGTGGCTCTGGCTGTCATCACTCTCCTGTGACCTAAGTGGGCCGGAGACTACAGATCCAGCTGGCACAATGTGATACAGAGTAGACAGCCCCAAGGGTATGTGTGTACGTGCTAAAACTACAGTGGCACAATAAGAGCTCTAGCCAAGGATAAGCTAACATCTGAGATGTAAATAAGCCCTGCCTGGGTGCGGCAAACACCAAAAAGGAGAAACTAAAGCTAATCTCCACCACACCCACCTTCAGCCAGAGATGCAGATGTCACTTGTACTCCTTCTGTCCAACACTGCCAGTGGGGAGCTGAGCACATGCCAGAGGAATTTAAGCTCTACTAAATCCCAAATTAAAAGTCATCCAGGGCCTTCACAGAGATGCACTCTCTAAACTTTGCTCCCAGCTTCTAAAATGGTTCTTTAACATTTGGAAATGATTGGAAAGCAAACATCTTCCTTCCCAAAAGCTCATAAAATGTTCACTCACTCATCATCCATCATGGGCCAAGGAAGAACTAGGGAGTCTCCTTGATGTGAATCTTACCCTGATACTGCAAAGGTTGCCTCCAGGTCCCAGCCTAGCAGTGACACCATGATGACCTCAACTGTTTTGCTTCCCATTATTCCTCCACCTCTTAGACCAAGACAGGAAAAGTGAGTTTTTCTTTGTAATGATATACTTTGCTTCCATTATCTTAAGGACAGGAAATGGTGAAAGCACAGGCTTCTGCTGTCCAAAGGGATGAAGTCAGGTTGACAGACTGTGTGTGCCTGCTTTTCCATGTGATGCATGGAAAAATACTGAAACCAGAGGCCCAGCCTCACAATGGCTCACATCAAGCTGCATAGAGTTGGAAGTACCCGAGGCAGGTAGTTATGTTAAAAAAAATGCAAGTAAAGCCACAAAAGGCATAAAAATAGCAGAAAACAAAACTAGGAACAAAGAACAAAGGCAATGAATAGAAAACAGTAATAACTATGGTAGATATTAATCAATCTGTACCAATAATCACTTTAAATGTCAGTGGTCTAAATATCAATTAAAAGACAACTATGTCAGAATGGATTTAAAAAAGATCCAACTATATGTTGTTTACCAGAAAATCACTTTAAGTATAAAAATACATATAGCTTAAAAGTAAAGGGATAAAGAAAGATATGCTAACACTCATCAAAAAAAGCAGGAGTAGCTATTTTAATTTTAGACAGAGCAGACTTTAGTGCAAGGAAAGTTATCAAGAATAAGGAGGGGCATTGCATAATGATAAAGGGGTCAATTCTCCAAGAAGATATAAAAATTTTTAACGTACATACTCCTAAAAACAGAGCATCAAAATACATGAGGCAAAAACTGATAAAATTGCAAGAAGAAATAGATGAATCCACTATTCTAGGTGAAAACTTTAACAACCTCTGTCAGAAATGGACAGATCCAGCAGGCAGAAAACCAGTAAGGACATAGTTGAACTCAATACCACCATCAGTCAACTGGATATAATTGACATACACAGACTACCTCATCCAACAATAGCAGAATACGTATTCTTCTCAAGATCACATGAAACATCCACCAAGATAGATCACATTCTGGACCATAAAACACACCTTAACAAATTTAAAAGAATGGAAATCATACAATATATACTCTCAGACCACAGTGGAATTAAACTAGAAGTCAATAACAGAAAGATAACTAGAACATTCCAAAATACATGAAGATTAAACAACACAATTCTAAGTAACACATGGGACAAAGAAAAAATCTTGAGAGACATTTTTAAATATTATTGGCTAAGTGAAAATAAAAGTACAACTTATCAAAATTTGTATATTGCCACAAAAGCAGTGTAGTAGAAAGTTTACAGCATTGAATGCATATATTAAGAAAAGAAAGGTCTAGGGCCGGCCAAGCGGCGAGATGGTTAAGAACTGGCTTGGGATGCCAGAGGGCTCCGGTTCGGATCCCATATATGAGGGCCAATGACACTGCCCTCTACAGCTAAGATGCTGAACAACAGCTCGACCTGGAGCTGGGCTGCCGTGAGTCGCCAGCGACGGCAGATGGGTTGCCATGGGCTACCGTGTGTAGCCAGCAGCCAGCGTGAGCAGCCAGCAGCCACCGTGAGCGGCCGTCCAGAAGCAGGCAACTGATCTGCCTCGCCGCCCGGGAAGAACGCAATGATGGTGCCAGCTTGGGCCAGTGAAGCAACGTCCTCCACAACTAGACTGAAGAACAAAANACGTCCTCCACAACTAGACTGAAGAACAAAAAAGGACAGCAACTTGTCTGTTCCCCTTCCCCCAATTCCCCAGCACTGTTCCCATCCCACCAATTCCCCAATTAAAAAAAAAATCTTTAAAAAAAAGTCTAAAGTAAATAATTTAAGCTTCCACCCTAGGAAACTAGAAAAAGAAGAGCAAATTAAATCCAAAGTAAGCAGATAAAAAAATAATAAGTAGTAGGATATAAATTAATGAAACTGAAAACAAGAAATCAATAGAGAAAAATCAACAAAACCAAAAATAAAAATCAATAAAATTGATAAGCCCATAGCCAGGATAACTAAGGAAAAAAGAGAGAACACACAAATTACTAACATCAGAAACGAAAGAGGGGACATTTTTAAAGTTCCCATGAAGATTAGAAGGATAAAAAAGGAATACTATAAACAACTCTATATCCACAAATTTGACAATCTAGATGAAATGAACCAATTCCCTGAAAGACACAATCTACCAATCTCACATACAACAACTTGAATAGGCCTATGCGGTATGATCAAACAATACGGTGAATGTTTAAATAAAAAAAAAATTTATTACAGTAAAAGACACATTGCCATTAACCCCCCTCAAAATAGTCCCCCTCATTTCAAACACAGTTATCCCATTGTTCTTGCCACTTTCTGAAGCAGTTCTGAAAGTCCTCTTTTGTGAGTGTCTTTTGTTGTGCTACTCTGACTGCCTTAATGTCCTGAATCATTTTGACTTTGGGGAAGAGCCAGAAGTCCAACGGTGCCAGATCTGGTGAATAAGATGGATGAAGACACACCATAATGTTTTTATTTGACAGAAATCACCATATAGCAGAAGCAATGTGTGACATGGAGTGTTGTTGTGATGGAGAATGACTTATGGAACACTTTAAAACACACCTCTCAACCATAGCTCACACCTGACTGCACTGAACAAGCTGAAATTTGTCACACGCTGTTATTAAGGTTCCACGTGCCGCTTCCTGTATTGAAGATCCCTGACTTTCCATTGGATGGCACTCGGCGGCAGCATTCACCGTTTTTTGTGATCACAACGAAAGGCTCTATGTCACACATCACTTATGGTGTGGCAATTTCTGTCAAATAAAAACATTATGGTGTGTCCTCATCCACCTTATTCACCAGATCTGGCACTGTTAGACTTCTTTCTGGCTCTTCCCCAAACTCAAAATAACCATGAAAGGTAAACATTTTTTAATCCATTCAGGACATTGAGGCAGTGCTGAAAAGGCTGCGTGAAAAGTTAGATGACCTGAACTTTTCACCAACAATTCATGGCTCTTGCATCATGACAATGTACTAGCTCACACTGGCACTGTCTGTGAGGGAGATTTTAGCCAATAAACAAATAACTGGCCTGATCTGGTCCCCAATGACTTCTTTCTTTGCCCAAAGATAAAGGAAATATTGAAAGGAAGACATTTTGATGACATTCAGGACATCAAGGGTAATATGACAACAGCTCTGATGGTCATTCCAGAAAAGGAGTTCCAAACTTGCTTTGAAGGGTGGACTAGACACTGGCATCAGTGTATAGCTTCAAAGGTGACCATAATGATATTCAGCAATGAGGTATGTAGCACTTTTTCTAAGATGAGTTCATGAACTTAATTGTCAGACCTCATATAACATGTTCATGGATAGAAAGGTTAAATACTATCAAGATATTAATTCTTTCCAACTTGATGTATAGATTCAATGCAATCCTAGTCAAAATCCCAGCAAGTTATTTTTGTGGATATCAACAACTTAATTCTAAAGTATATGTGGAAAGGCAAAGACCCAGTATAGCCAACACATTGAAGAAAACAAAATCAGAGGACTGGCACTACCCAGTCTCAAGATTTAATATAAAGCTGCAGTAATAACAAAAAACAGACATATATATATATATATAGATCAGTGGAACAGAATAGAGGGCCCAGAAACACACACACACACACACACACACACACACACACACACACACACACACAGAGTCAATTGATCTTTGACAAAAGAGCAGAGGTAATACAATGCAGAAAGGTAGTCTTTTCAACAAATGGTGTTGGAACAACTGGATGTCCTCATGCAAAAAAATGAAGCTAAACAGAAACTTTACACCCTTCACAAATGGTTACTCAACATGTATCATAGACCTAAATGCACAATGTAAAACTACAAAACTCCTAGAAGACAACATAGAGGAAAATCTAGGTGACCGTCAGTATGGCAAATCACTTTTTAGAAAAACACCAAAGGCATAATCCATGAAAGAAATAACTGATGTCAGATTTAATACAGTTAAAAATTTTTGTTCTGCAAAAGACACTGTCAAGAGAAATAGAAGACAATGGAGAAAATATTTGCAAAAGATATGTCTGATAAAGCACTATTACCCAAAATATTAAAAAAACTCTTAAAACTCAACAATAAGAAAACATAAAGAAATCGAAGAAGACACAAATAAATGGAAACATAATTCATGTTCATGAATTGGAGGAATTTATATTGTTTAAAAGTCCATACTACCCAAAGCAATTTACAGATTCAATGTTATCCTATAAAACTTCCAATGGCATTTTTCACAGAAATACAACAAAAATTTGTGTATAACCACAAAAGACCACAAATAGCCAAAGCAATCTTGAGAAAGAAGAACAAAGCTGGAGGTATCACACTCCCTGATTTCAAACTATACTACAAAGCTATCGTAATCAAAATAGTATAGTAAAAAAAAAAAAAGACACACAGATCAATGGAGCAAAATAGAGAGCCCAGAAATAAACCACAAATATACTCAATTAATTTATGACAAAGGAACCAAGAATATACAATGGGGAAAGGACAATCTCTTCAATAAATGGTGTTGGAAAAACTGGACAGCCACATGCAAAAGAATGAAACCGGACCAATATCTTACACCATATATAACAATCAACTCAAAATGGATTAAAGACGTGAACATAATTCCTGAAACCATAAAACTCCTAGAAGAAAACATAAGTGGCAAGCTCCTTGACATCTTGGCAATGATTTTTTTGGACTTGACACCAAAAGTACATACAACAAAATAAAAAATAAACAAATGGGACTACATGAAGCTAAAAAGCTTCTGCTGAGTCAAGGAAATTCAACAAAATAAAGACAGCCTATCCAATGGGAGAAAATATTTACAAATCATATATATTATAAGGGTTTAATATACAAACTATATAAATAAATCATACAATTCAATAGCAAAAAAAAATCTAATTAAAAATGGGCAGAGAATCTGAATTGACATTTTTCCGAAGAAGACATAAAGATGGCCAACAGGAACATGATAAGGTACTCAACATCACTAATCATCAAGGAAATGCAAATCAAAACTACAATGAAATATTACCTCACACCTATTAAAACAGCTATTATTAAAAAAAAAGACAAGAGGGGTGACTGGTTAGCTCAGTTGGTTAGAGTGTCATACTGATGGCACCAACATTGCCGGTTCGGTCCCCACATGGGCCACTGTGAGTTTCTCCCTCCCTGGAGGAGTCAGCTGTGCCATTGTGGCATGGGGGTGGTGTGTAGCCAGTGACCATTGCTGTTCCCCAATTAAAAAAAAAACAGATAAGAGACAACAAATGTTGGCAAGAATGTGGAGAAGAGGGAACCCTTGTACACAGTTGGTGGGAATGTAAATTGGTACAGTCACTATGAAAAACAGTATGGTGGTTCTCAAAAAATTAAAAATCTAGAATAATCATATGATCCAGCAATCCCTCTTCAGGGTATTTATCTAAAGGAAACAAAATTATTGTTTTGAAAAAATATCTGAACTCCCATGTTCATTGCAGTATTATTTACAATAACCAAGACATGGAAACAACCTAAGTATCCATAGACAGATGAATGGATAAAGAAAATGTGGTATGATATTAACAATAGAATATTATTAAGCAATAAAAAAGAAGGAAATCCTGCCATTTATAACAACATGGTTGGACCTTGAGAGCATCATGCTAAGTGACATAAGTCAGACAGAGAAAGACACATACTGCATGATCCCACTTATATGTGGATTCGAAATAAACCAAACCCACAGACAAAGAAAACAGATTGGCGGTTGCCAGAGGGAAACAAATAAGGGGTGGAGAGATGTAGGAGAAATGAGTGAAGGTGGTCAAATGGTACAAATTTACAGCTATAAAATAAATAAGTACTGGGGATGTAATGTACACCATGGTGATTATAGCTAACAATACTCTATATTTGCAAATTGCTAAGAAATTGCATCTTAAAAGTTCTTATCACACACACAAAAATTGTAACTATGTGTGGTAATAGTTGCTAACTAAAGTTATGGTAATCATTTCGCAATATATACATATATCAAATAATTTTGTTGTACACCTAAAACTAATACAATATTGCATGCCCTATATAGCTCAATAAAAAAGAAAAGAAACAACTGGATAAAAAAGTGGGCAAAAGATGTGAATAAACATCTCACCAAAGAAGATATTCAGATGGCAAGTAAGCATATGAAAAGATGTTCAACATTATGTCATTAGGGAATTATAAACTAAAACAACAGTGAGATACCACTACACACCTATTATAACAGCTAAAATCTGAAACACTGATAACTCCAAATGCTGGTAATGATGTGAAGCAAGAGGAACTAACATTCATTGTTGATGGGAATGTAATGTGGTACAGCTACTTTGGAAGATAGTTTGGCAGCTTCTTACAAAACTAATCATACTCTTATGTGATCCAGCAATCATGCTCACTGGTATTCATTTAAAGGAGGTGAAAACATACATCCACACAAATACCCACACAGAGATGTTTACAGTAGCTTTATTCATAATTGCCAAAATTTGGAAGCAACCAAGATGTCCTTCAGTAGATGAACGAATAAAGAGAAATACAATCATACAATGGAATATTATTCAGTGATAAAAAGAAATGAGCTATCAAGACATACCAAACAATATGGAGGAAACTTAAATGCATATTATTAAATGAAAGAAGCCAATCTTAAAAGGCTACATACTGTATGATTCCAATTATATAACATTCTATTGGGTTGTCGGAAAATTCATGATGCATATTTGCAACAGATGGCACTAGTTTATTTTTGGAAGTACTAGAGTCTTTCACATCTATGTTATTACTATGTCATTTGACAGTTGACAGTTCTAGCTTCATTCTAAAAAAAATTGAGCGATTTAGTTGAGTTTTGGAGATTTTACAAGTTGAAGATGGAAGACCAAACTGCATTTTTGCCATATTTTATTGTTTTACTTCCAAAAAAGGGAAGAATGTGCATCAAGCTTGTGAAAAGTTGCATAAAGTTCATAGTGACAATGCTCTACAAGAACATCATGTGCCAACGATGGTTCACAAAATTCCGTGCTGGTGATTTTGATCTCAACGACGCTCCTCAGACAGGGAAGCCCACCGAGGTTGATGATGACAAAATAAAGGCATTGATCGAGTCAAACCCTCATTACATGACACAAGAGATTGCAGAAACACTGAACATCCATCATTCAAGCGTTCATGACCACCTGAAGAAGCTGAGATACGTAAGCAAGCTTGATATTTGGGTTCCACATGAACTCAAAGAAGTTCATTTTATGACGCGTATAAACATCTGCAATTTGCTCATTAAACATGAGGAAAACGATCCTTTTTTGAAGCGACTGATAACTGGTGATGAGAAGTGAATTGTTTACAACAATGTGGTGTGCAAACGGTCTTGGTCCTGACGTGATGATTCGCCTCAAACAACATCGAAAGCAGACATTCATCAGAGGGAAGGTTATGCTCTCAGCATGGTGGGATTTTAAAGGTGTCGTGTTTTTCGAGCTCCTACCAAGGAACCAAACAATCAATTTGAATGTGTACTGTCGGCAATTAGACAGTTTGAATGAATCCATCATCCAGAAATGTCCAGAGCTTGTTAATTGTAAAGGGGTTGTGTTCCATCGCGACAACGTGAGACCACACACAAGTTTGATCATCCGTCAAAAATTATTGGAGCTTGGATGGGATGTGTTGCCACGCCCACCATACTCTCCTGACCTTGCGCTGTCAGACTGCCACTTGTTTCACTCTCTTCAAAACTCTTTGCATGGTATAATGTCCAATTCATATGAGGCTGTATATCAGCACCTTGTTCAGTTTTTTGCAAATAAAGACAGGTCCTTCTATGAACAAGGAATTATAAAGCTCACTGAAAGATGGCAAAAGGTTATCGAACAAAACAGGCAATATATCATTGATTGATCTTTGTTCTTTATATAAATAAATGACCTTTGAAAACATAGACAAAATACATCATGACTTTTCCGACAACCCAATAGAAAAGGCAAAACGAGGGCAACAATAGAAAGATCAGTGGTTGCCAGGGGTTAGGAAGCAGGGAGGAACAAAGAGTCAAAGAACTGAGTATTTTTAGGGCAGTGAAACTATTCTATATGATACCATAATAGTGGGTACATGTCATTCGACATTTGCCAAAACCCATAGTATGTGCAACACCAAGAGAGAACTGTAATGTAAACTATGAACTTTGAATAACAATAATGTACCAATGTAGGTTCACCAACATGTGTCACTGGTGCAACATGTAGCTAATGGTGGAGGCTGTAAATGTGTGCAGGCAGGAGGTATATGGAAACTCTCTGTACTTCCTGCTCAATTTTGCTGTGAACCTAAAACTGCTCTAAAAAATAAGGTATTTTATTTAAAGGCACTGCAGGTAGATGTCCAATATATTAGGCCACATGAACAACAAAGCGGATGGTATCACTTTCCAGAACCCACCAGTGGCATCAAAAAGGGGCCCCACCAATTTATCCTTTATCTGGCCCCTACTAGCATCTTAACACAGCCCAAAAGTCATATTCTGTGTTCTCAAACAATCCTTGTTTTCAGGAGCTAAAAATGGTGAACCTCAGTGACTCAATAAGGAGGGAGGTGAAGGAAGCAGCAGGCGTTGCTGGTTGGTAATAACAAAAAGGCCCTGTTTGGGAATTGTGTCCAGTGCACTGCAGGAGAGCTCTGTTGGTACCTCAACGGAAGCCAGCTGTGCCAAGCCAGCTGAGTTATCCTCTGGCCCTGGCCCAAGAAAGAACCTCCCTGAAATACCTGCCAAATTCCACAGTCACTTGTGAAATGTAGGTCACCCTCTGGAGGCCTACAAGAATCATCATAACCCTAAAAGAGACAGCCACAGCTAAAGAGGCTTCCTCATTGGCTCTGACTTTTTTCTCCTTGCACCATTATATTGTTCATTTTGTTGCTGTCCTCTGAAATCCCTCTGGTTTATCCCAATGTCAAGGGTTCTGCTTGCCCTTCTCTTTAACAAGACAGTGCTAAAACAGTTACTCTTGGGACCTTGCCAAGAGGAGACTAGAACAAGCTCCAACCTTCCTCCCATGAGTATGCCCTGAGTGCATCCTCCTGAAAGGGCCTGTGTCTCCCATGCTAAGGCAATGTAAACACACCTGTGCCTAGGAGCACCCCCTCTCAAGACCAGGTATGTGGCCGCATTTCCACCAGCAGATGGGAAGGGCAGTTATAAAGGACCCTGTACACCCAATAGACCTGGAGACAAACTCATCTGGGGGACCATCTTATTTGCATGCCAATCCATTCCAAAAGAATTTCAGTTTGCTTGCAAAAATTAGTAGAGTTGGTAACATAACATAAAGATGAATGACAAAAATGGGAAGTTGAGGGGCTAGGATCTTCTGAATTGGGAGTGGGGAAAAATTGACAGCAATTTAAAGGTCTCTAACTTCATCTTTTGCACCTCATTCTTTCCCTGCTGTACTGCTTCTCCATGATTCCAGCTCTCCTGTCAAAGTCACCAAAGCCCCTACAGTGCTAAATTCAGTGGCCGATTCTGTCCTAACCTTACTTGAGCCACTCGTAGAATTTACAGAGCTGATCATTGTCTCCTCCCTCGAAAATATTCCCCCCTTGTTCTTCCTCTTGACCAGCACCTCCTTCTTTCTCTGGTTACTTCTAATCTCTCAGCTTCTTAAAACTGGAATGTCCTAAGGCTCAGTTTTTAGAACTCTTTTCCTTTCTGTCCTCAGTACCCTCAGTACGAGCGGGATCTCATCCTGCTTCACAGCGTTAAATACTAGGCCACATGCCCACTACTCCCAAGATTTAATCTCTAGCCCAGACTTCTCCCCTGAACTCTAGACTCTTGTATCCAACTGCCCACTCAGCTTCTTTACTCAGATGCTTAACATACATCTCAAACTCAGAACTGTCCCAAACAGAAATCCTGACATCCTCGACCCACAGTTTTCCCCACTTAAGGACAACATCCTCCCAGTGTCTCGCACCAAAAGTTTTAGAGTCGTCCTTGACTCCTCACGTTCTCTTCCCACAACCAATCCATCAGAAAAATCCTATTGGCTCTACCTCTGGAATATTCCCAGGGTCTGACGACTTCTCACCATGCCCCATGTCCCCACCCCTGCGTGATCATTTTGGTACAGGCCTGAGTTATTAAAATGGTCTCCTAACTAAATTCTGTGCACCTGGCTTTGTCCCTTTCAAACTATTCTCAACACAGGAGCTAGTGTTATCCTGCTGAAATGTAAGTCAGACCCCAGTCCTCACAAGGGTCTACATGGCCCTACATGATTTATTCCCCATCACATCTCCAGCCTCCTCTCCTCATCCTCTCCTCTCAGCCACGCCCTACCAGCCACACTGGCCTCCCTGCTGCTTGAACACATGAAGCTCACTTCCACCTTTAGACCTTTGTACTTGCTACTCCTCCTGCTTGAAATTCTCTTCCCCCTAACCTCCTTTAAGCTTTTTGCTCAACTACTTTCTCAGTGAGGCTTTCCTTGCTCACCTTATTTAAAACTACAAACAGCTTCCACACTCCATCTCCCTTACCTGCTTTCTTTTCCCCATACGATTGGGTTGTAGGAAAAGTCATGACACATTTTTGCAATGAAAAACATACACAAAACACATCATGGTTTTTCCGACCACCCAATACATCCACCATTTACTGACTTATTTTGTTAATTACATCTCCCCTCACTAGAATGAAAGTTCCATGAGTGCAGGATTCATTTCTTCTATTTTCCTCTACAGCTTAATCCCTAGATCTTAAAACTGTGCCTAGCATATAGTAAATGGTTCAGTACACACATACCTTCCCACATCTACTTTGTCTATTTAACTACCATGCTAGATTCGAACATAGAGTGAAATGAAATATCCATGGAATATTAGAATTAGGCTGGTCTTAGCTTTGCCTCAATCAGCCACAACCCACAACTCATGATTATTCAAGTCGAGAATGGTAAGCCATGACTCCAATGGCAGAGAAGGAGGCTAGGGTAAGAGGTGACAAACTGAAGGTAATCAACTTTTACTAATATGATAGACACTGCACTAGGCTCTTTGCTAACATCTCATTAAATCCTTACCACCCTGGAAGCAGGCATAATTACCCCATTTCACAAATAAAATTAAAAATCACCTAAAGTCAGAGACATTCAGTTACTTGCATAGTGTCACAAATGCACAGGAGAATCAGGGTTCAAACTAGGTCTATATGAATAAAAAATTCTTGCTTTTTCCACACCAAAGGTTACTCCAGAAAAGGTAAACTAACCTTTGACACCTTTGAACATTTTTCAGACCAATTCTCCCTTCCTAGTAGTCATTCATCATCCTTGGTCTCAGTAGATCAAATACCTAGAATTGGGGCAAAAGGGATAAGAAAGAAGAAGCTAAAACTGAGCTTTTGTTTCTCAGTTAATGCTGTAAATTATCCAACAGAATAAAGAAAAAATTATCAATAGGCTGAGACCTGACAGCTTTCGGTCAGTTTTACACACATATACATGCCCACATGCACACCAAAAGCAACTAGTAGAGAGGGGAAAAAAACCAAAACAATATTAAAACTTACCACACTTTTTACCTTTACACAAATCCCTCATGAACACTGGAAATGTGCTGCTCGGTAGCTAACAATCCTGGCAGATGCTGCTTAATGCTCAAAAAAGACAAGCATATTATACCAGCATCCGCCTTGCAACAGCCCCAGAGAAAACTCTTTTCTTCCTCCCACTCACTTTCTTCTTGGGCGTTGTATACATTGCCAGTAGCCTCCACCTCCACCCAATTTACAGAAACCTGGCCCATACCACCCAGCAATTAATGTCATGAGACATGCTCTCGGCTTAGCCGAAGACACTGTCCTGGGCAATCAGGGTAGGAGTACTGAGTATTGTCAACAGGTGTTTTTCCAATACCTACAAAGTATTCACATTCACTATTCCCACTCTCATCAACTTTACCTCCTGATTATCATTTGTATGAAATTGTTCAACCAGCCAGCTTAGGTGTCCAGTGTGTAAGGACAACCAAATCAGAATGGCCCCCCAATGACTTTGCTTCTCTCACCTGGGCCTAGCTACCAAGCCAACCAGCTCACACCCAGTCTCACACAAGGAGAGTAGATAAATGCACTAGTCTGTACCCCAGCCCTAACTGAGCTGCACCTATGAACACTAAGAAAACTCAAAGATGAATATTCACAATCATTGCTGCTGGTTTTAGCAGTTAGACCCACCAGCCAATAAGAATATTTCTTGGTTGTTGGTTTAAAAATAAGACCTACTTGAGTGTGTGTGTGTGTGTGTGTGTGTGTGTGTGTGTGTGTGTGTGTGTGGCATGCACCTATGAAATGTGAGGTTGTGTTATCTAGGTACCATAGAACAAAATAAAACAAGGAGATGTAGAAAATTCTTCTTTCAAAGGACAGAAGTGCTGGTGATGTTAGAAACATGGTGGCGTGAGGGGTCCCCTCCCCCCCGATCTCTCCCCTTGAAATTACAACAAGTTGAACAGCTATAATTCAACAAAGGATTCCCTGAGCAACACACAAACACATCTGAGAGATCCGCTTATTGAAACATCTGAAGGTGGGCAAATCAGGGCAAATAGGGGAGGAGGGAAGGGAGAAGTGCAGATATGGGGACCTCAGGATGCTTCCAGGAGAAGGGAGGACTGAGACTGCAGGCGCACTCTCTGTGGCCCCGAATAATCCTGCCTGAGTGATCAGCATATAATATGGCTGAATCCAGTGCAGCAGAGACCTCAGGGCAAAGACCGAATACAGAAGTGCTACAACTGTGCACTAACAGCCCTCACTGCCAAGCAGAAAACAAAAGACTTGGAGCCTAGCCACTTCTGCCAACCCTCCCAGAATTCACCTCCCCTGTACACTCCCAGTGTCAGCTGCGGGCCCTAGAAGAAACTGTACCAGTGTCTGATTAAAAAGCAGGCTATCTACAGCCCTGAGAACTGAAGAGACAGCTCATGAGCAGCAGACACACACTACAGCTAATCCCAGTGACAAGGGAGTAGATATGGTCTGAGGCAAGGCAGCTGTGGTCTGGAAGTTGCCATTACTCAGAGATGAACAAAGCCACATACACATCAGCCTGTTCCCACCTTTCATGGCTGATCCCAAGCGGGGACACCCAGGGCTGCTGAGGTGCACAACTCTGCATCTGACTGCAGAGGCAACACTAAGATTTCAGGGGCTGAGAACCCCAACACCCATCAACCCTTTCATGGGGGTGGTGCCCTGAGACAGAGACAACCTGGTCACAGAAGAGACGATTTCCACCTCCCTAGGAAATCTTCCACTGCAAGAAGCCAAAACAGGGAAAGAGAAAAAAAATCTCCAGCGCTACCTACTGGAAAACAAAAGAAAGACCTCTTCATATTAACCTGCTGCAGAATTTATTCTTGTGGATGAGCAAGAAGATACAAAGTAATCAATAATCATGAATCACCAAGGTAACAATGGGGCTCAAAAATAAAAAATCCCCAGAAAATAAACTTAAAGACATGGAAATATGTGACTTAAGTGAAAGAGAATTCAAAATTGCAATTCTAGAAAAACTCAACAAGATGCAAGAAAACTCAAATAGGCAGCATAATGAACTCACACAAAAAAATCAAAATGAATACTTTACAAAAGAGACTGGAACTTATAAAAGAACCAAATAGAAATTCTAGAGCTGAATAATTCAATGAAAGAGATGAAGAATGAAATAGCCAATTTAGGAAATAGAGCTGACCATATGAAGGCAAGAATTAGTGATATCAAAGATAGAAATCTAGATATGCCACAGATGGAAGAAGAGAGAGACTTGAGAGTTAAAACAAGTGAAAGAACTCTACAAGGACTATCTGACTCCATCAGAAAGAACACTATAAGAATAATCAGTATACCAGAAGGAGAAGAGGGGGAGAAGAGCACAGAGAGTCTATTCAAACAATCGATGATAACATTCCAAACCTACAGAAAAACTGGATCCTCAAATTAAAGAAGCAAACAGAACACCTAAGTACCTCAATCTCAACAGGCCTCCTCCAAAGCACATTACATTGAAGCTGTCAAATACTAATGACAAAGAAAAAATTCTCAAGGCACCCAGGGAAAAGAAGGCAGTAACTTACAAAAGAAAGCCCATCAGAGTTGTCAGCAGAAGCTCTACAAGACAGGAGTGAGTAGAATAAAATATTCACACTATTGAAAGACAGAAATTACCAGCCAAGAATGATATATCCAGCAAAGTTATCCTTTAGATATGAAGAAGGAATAAAGCCCTTTCCACACATACAGAAGTTGACGGAATTTTCCACCACAAGGCTTGAATTACAGGAAATACTGAAGGAGGTCATTCAACCTGAAACAAAAAGTCAAAAGGATACAAAACCATGAGCAAGTTTACTAACAGACAGACAGAAGCAGAAAATGGCAACCCCTAGACAGAATGGGGCACTATACACTTAAGCAGAACATAAAGGGTAAAGAGGATAAAAACATTTAAAAAAGAAAGACAAAAGAAGGCAATTTGCTACTCAGAAATAAACTCACAGCATACATAGGGATAATTTGTGATAATAAAAACATAAAAAGGGAGGGGGTAAACATCTGAATTTGCAAAAGGGAATAGAGATAAGATGCGTGCTGAAGAAAGACTACTGTATATATGAAATTTTCTTTTACATAAACTTAATGGTAACCACTAGAAAAAAATCCAGAACTGAGACACATAACAAAAAACAGGAAACAGAGGGAAAAATCATAGACTACCACCAAACTAAAATAACAGACAGAAACACAAGGGCAAAGAAACAATGGAGAGGGCCAGATGAGTGGCTCAGTTAGTCAAGAGTTGGCTTAAGAACACGGGCTCTGGGCCGGCCGAGTGGCGCGTTGGTTAAGAGCTTGGGATGCCACCACTGAGCAGCAGGGCCACGGTTCAGATCCCACATGAGGGCCAATGACGCTGCACCCTCTACAGCTAAGATGGTGAACAATAGCTCGACCTGGAGCTGGGCTTCTGTGAATCACCAGCAATGGCGTAGGCTCCAGTGAGGCTGGCTGACAGCTGGCATGCACTTTCGTGAGCCGTCAGGAGTAGCCATCCAATGGCCGGGGAGCGACTGCCTCACACGGGAAGAGCGCAATGATAATACCAACATGGGCCAGTGAAGTGGCATCCTCCACAACGAGACTAAAGAACAAAAGGACAGCAACATGTCTGTTCCCCTCCCCCAATTCCCCAATAAAATCTTTAAAAAAAAAAAAAAGAGTTCAGGCTCTGAGCAATGGGGCCGCCAATTCAATTCCCACATGGGCCAGCGATGCTGTGCCCAAGCTGAGCTGTCGCTGAGCTGCTAACAGGTGGCAGGATGGCTCAGCTGGTGTAACAAGATTGCCTGTTCGATGGTGGTCTATACCCACCCGCAACTAAGACTAAACTTGGCACCTTGAGCTGAGCTGCCATCCAGACGGCTCAGTGGATAGGGCATGTGCTCTTAACAACAAGGCTGCCAGGTTCAACTCCCACATGGGATGGTGGCTACACCCACCCACAACTAAGACTGAACTCGGCAACTTGAGCTGAGTTGCCGACCAGATGGCTCAGTGGATAGAGCATGCACTCTTACAAGGCTGCTGGTTGGACTCCTGCATGGGATGGTGGCTACTCCCACCTGCAACTAAGATTGAACACAGCACCTTGAGCTTAGAGGCCATGAACTGCCGATAGGAAGCCAGATGGCGACTGGCGCCCTCCACAACAAAGATTGAAGAACAACAACTTGGCTAGTCCCCTTCCCCAATTCTCCAACACTGTTCTCCTCCCCCAATTCCCCAATAAAAAATCTTAAAAAAAAAAAGAAAAACAAAAGAAAGAAACAATAAAGACACTGAGCTACCAGAAAACAAAAGGTAAAATGGTTATAGAAAAATCCTCGTATATCAATAATCACCCCAAATTTACATGAACTGAAATAAAAACAGATAGAGTAGCCGATTGGAACCAAGAACAAAACACAACTGTATGTTGCTTTCAAGAGATACATCTCAGGCCGGCCGAGTGGCGCGGCGGTTAAGAACTGGCTTGGGAAGCCAGAGGGCCCTGGTTCGGATCCCACATATGAGGGCCATTGACACTGCCCTCTACAGCTAAGATGCTGAAGAACAAAACGACAGCAACTTGTCTGTTCCCCTTCCCCCAATTCCCCAGCACTGTTCCCATCCCCCCAATTCCCCAATTAAAAAAAAAACCTAAAAAAAAAAAGAGATACATCTCAGCAATAAGGACAAATACAGTCTCAAAGTAGAAGGGTGGAGAGTGATACTTCAAGCAAATGACATCCAGAGAAAAGTGTGTGTAGCCATACTAATATCTGATAAAACAGACTTCAGGATAAAAAAGGTAACAAGAGACAAAGATGGACATTTCATAATGATAAAGGGGACAATACAACAAGAAGACATAACACTTATCAATATATATGCTCCCAATGAGGGTGCACCAAAATATAGAAAGCAGCTCCTAAGAAAACTAAAGGGGGAAACTGACAAAAACACAATTATAGTAGGGGCCTAAATACACCATTGACAGCTGGGAATAGATCATTCAAACAGAAAACCAATATGGAAATATCAGCCTTAAATGACACATTAAACCAAATGGGCATAATTGACATTTACAGAACATTTCATCCTACAACATCAGACTATACATTCTTTTCTAGGGTACATGAAACATTCTCAAGGATAGGCCATATGCTGGGACACAAAACTGGCCTAAGAAAATTTAAGAAGATTGAAATCATACCAAGTATATTATGTGACCACAATGCTTTGAAATTGGAGATCAACTGCAGAAAGAAAACGGAAAAAAACCCCACAAATATGTGGAGATTAAACAATATGCTACTAAAGAACAACTGGGTCAAAGAAGAAATAAAAGGGAGATGAGAGGATGCATAGAAACAAATGAGAATGAAAATACATTGTATCAAAATTATTGGGACGTAGGAAAGAGTATTAAGAAGAAAATTTATATCATTACAGGCCTATCTTAAGAAACAAGAAAAATCCCAAATAAACAACCTAACATTACATCTTAAAGAAGTAGAAAGAG
>NW_017731475.1:2181978-2233106 GCF_001890085.2 Hipposideros armiger
ATTTGACAAGATACAACATCCACTTATGATTAAAACACTTAATAAAATAGATATAGAATGTAATAAAAGCCATATACAACAAACCCTCAGCTAATATCACACTTAATGGTGAAAAACTGAAAGGTTTTCTTCTAAGATCAGGAACAAGACAGGGATTCCCCCATCACCACTGTTATTCAACATAGATTTGGAAGTCCTAGCCAGAGCAATCAGGCAAGAGAAAGAAATAAAACGCAATCAAATAAGGAATGAAGAAATTAAATTGTCATTTTTTGCAGGTGACGTAATTCTTTATATACAAAACCCTAAAGACTTCTCCAAAAAACTATTAGAAACAATAAACAAATTCAGTAAAGTTGCAGGATACAAAATCAATGTACAAAAATTCATTGTGTTCCTACATACTAACAATGAAATTTCAAAAAAAGATATGAAAAATAATTCCTTTTGCGATTGCAACTGAAAGAACAAAATGCCTAGGGATAAACTTAGTAAAGGATGTGAAGGACCTATACACTGAAAATTATAAGACATTATTGAAAGAAATTGAAGAAGACATGAGGAAATGGAAAGATATTCCATATTCATGGATTGGACAAATGAACATAGTTAAAATGCCCATATTACCCAAAGCAATATACAGATTTCATGCAATCCTCATCTAAATCCCAATAGCATTTTTTCAAGAAATAGAACAAAAAAATAATCAGATTTGTATGGAATCACAAAAGACCCTAAATAGCCAAAGCAATCCTAAGAAAAAAGAACAAGGCTGGAGGTATCACACTTCCTGACTTCAATTTATACTACAAAGCAGCAATAATCAAAACAGCATATTAGCAGGAAAACAGGCATACAGATCAATGGAATAGAACTGAGAATCCAGAAATAAACCCACATAATATGGGCAGATAATTTTTGACAAAGGAGCCCAAAACGTACAATGGGAAAAGAAAGCCTCTTCAATAAATGGTGCTGAGAAAATTGAAAAGCCACATGCAAAAGAAGAAACTAGACTGCTTCTTGTCACCATATACCAAAATTAACACAAAATGGATCAAAGACCTAAACATAGACCTGAAACAATAAATTGCATAGAAGAAAGCATAGGTACTAAACTTATGGACCTTGGGTTCAGAGAGGATTTTATGAATTTGACCTCAAAGGCACGGGAAGTAAAAGCAAAAGTAAATGAATGGGACTATATCAAACTAAAAAGCTTCTGCACAGCAAAAGAAACCATCAACAAAACAAAGAGGCAACCAACCAAATGGGAGAAGATATTTGCAAACAATGTCCCTGATAAGGTGCTAATATCCAAAATATATAAAGAACTCGTACATCTCAACAATAAAAAAAAAATCCAATTAAAAAATGGGCAGAGGACCTGAGCAGACACTTCTCCCAAGAAGACATACAAATGGCCAATAGATATATGAAAAAATGTTTAACTTCGCTAGCTCTAACGAAAATGCAAATCAAAACCACAATGTGATACAACCTCAAATTTGTTAGAATGGGTATTATGAACAAGACAAGTAATAACAAGTGTTGGAGAGGTTGTGGAGAAAAAGGAACCCTCATATACTATTGGTGGGAATGTAAACTTGTACAGCCACCATGGAAAATAGTATGGAGGTTCCTCAAAAAATTAAGAATAGAATTACCATATAACCCAGCAATCTCTCTCCTGGGTATGTGCCCCCAAAAAATCTGAAAACCTTTATCCATAAAGACATATGTACCCCTATGTTATTTGCAGCATTATTCACGGTGGCTCAAAATGGAAACAACCAAAGTGTCCTTCAATAGATGATTGGATAAAGAAGTGGATTATATACACGATGGAATACTATTCTGCCATAAGAAAAGATGAAATAGTGCCATTTGCAACAACATGGATGGATTTTGAGATTATCAGAATAAGTGAAGTAAGTCAAGCAGAACAGGTTGAGAACCATATGATTTCACTTATCTGTAACATATAAAACTGAAAGCAAGAAACAAACAACTTAAACAAACAATCAAAGAAACAAAAACTCATAGACATAGACAACAGTGTAGTGGTTACCAGAGGGTAAGGGAGGAGAAAGGGTGATAGAAGAGAGTAAAGCTGGGGGGGGGGTGGAAGGAGGGTCGGCACTATCAAATATATGGTGATGGAAGGAGAACTGACTCTGGGTGGTGAACACACACAATGCAATATATAGATGATGTATTATACTTGTACACTTGAAATGTATACTTGAAACCTATATAATTTTATTAATATTAACCAATGTCACCCTAATAAATTCAATAAAGATTTTTTAAAAGGACAGAAATACCACATGTTGACAAGACCTGAAGTACCCTTTTAACTACAGGCTCTAAATCAGTATGGAAATTGTTCGAGAAGGGAAAAAGAGATCTCTGAAAACCTCTTATTAAAAGAGTTTAAACATTAAATCAATTAAGACAAGAGAATGGGCAGCAGTTTCATTAGGTGCTCATCTTGACACATAAACTTGGAAAAAGGTAATTAAACAGGCCCTTGATTTTATTTTCTCACTCTTGTTACACTTGAGTGACCCTGAAAGAGTAGAGGCAGAACCAGCCTCATGATTTGTCGACCCCAGAGCAAAATAAAAATGTGGGACCCCTTGTTTATAAATTGAGAATTTTAAGGCAATGACATCAGAGCATTAAACTAAGCATGAGACCCTTCTAAAACTGAGCTCTGTGCAACTGTACCTGTTGCACACCCACAAAGCTATCCCTACAGATAGGGAATTTGTCCTCTGCATGATAGAGACCTGAAGGAAAACTATGGTGAAATTACATGCTCTCTGGCATCATTCATCCTGAGTAGAGAGCCCTGAAAAGCTAAATGACCCTAGAAGGGTCTTTCCATGCTGGTACCATTTGGAGAGGAGAAAAGCAATTTCTTCCATTGGATATAATACTGAACTGAATTTCCACAAGTGTGCCTGTTCCCCCAGGAGATTCAAAAGCTTTCTGTCCCTGTAATATTTATTTATTTATTTATTTATTTATTTATTTATTTATGTAAGATAGGGCAAAAATTAACCTAACCAATCTTGCAGGGATGGACCCAATAAGAAATCTGAGTGCTTGGTGGCAGAAATTTTTCTGCAATTTTGGTGAGAGAAGAGATTTTTCCACCCTATCAAGTTGAAAGAGACTTCTTTGGTCATCAGCTTAGTAATGATTGGGTTTTATAAAAACTAGTTACAAAAATATAAGACAGTCGTATGGTTAAGGGGAGTAAATTAGTCATCAATCAAACTTCCAACAAAATGTTTGAGAAGATTGGCTCAGTCACTTCTTTTTTTCTCTTTTTCCTTCCTGACTGGCCTACCCACCTTCATACTGTTCAAGGCCTCAGTGGAAGAACCAACAGGCCCTACCCTTTCCACCCACTACTACCCCCAATCAAAATCCACTTACCCTGTGAAACAAACAGTTCCTCTAATAAATTCATTTTAGAAACATAGTTAATGAAAGTGGACAGATTATAGCTGGAGAAGAGCCCAAAGGGAGGCCAGTGGAGAAGCTCATTTAAACCACAGAATCTTTCCTCAGAGGATGCCATGAAAACAAGTGCTTTCTCTAATCACTAGTATTAATGGCCCCCTCCCTAAGAATAAGATGCTCAGGTAATGTAAGCTAACTTGCTCATCATTTCTCCAACTGGACTTAGAACATAGAAAAAATTACTCATTCACCTTTATTCTTGCTTTTTTATTCAATATGGACTCAGAAGTGCCCTCAATGAATTGCATCTCAAATCACACCCACAGGAAAAGACAAAGATGAACTTTGGTTTGGGGAAAGTGGAAAAGAGGCTATCTCTAAATATCACTTGTTAACTGTTAGAAAGCAAGACAACAGGTCCAAAATGGAGTTGCTTATGCTAAGCCCCACATCACCAAACCAAGACTTAACTACAGTTTTGGCTCTTCTAGAAATAAAATCTTAAACCAGTCAATCAGGAATTGACTGATCAGCACTAGTTAGGTAATCTGTCTGAGAGATCCCTTCCCTCCCATAAAGGAAAGTATTTTGTAATAACCAACCCGTATTTTTGTCTGGTATAACTTCTTTGTGCCCACTCCCTTCTGCCTATAAAAGTCTTTCATTTTGTACAACTTCTCAGAGCTCCTTCCTATCTCCTAGATTGGATGCTGCCTGATTCGGATAGATTTTTTTTCTCAAATAAACTTAAAATTTTTAATATGCTTCAGTTTATCTTTTATCATAGCTAAAACATGAAAAAATAAAGTATGAGGTTCCAAACGATGAAGGAAAAATTATATGCTTTGAGCCTGTGGCTTTTCCTGAAAATTTACTGTTTCAGGCCTTACCAAGTTCCTCATTAACAATATTCCATCCCCAAATCTGACAATAGGCTTCATGATTCAGTATCATCTGTGATTGATAATGTGCCAAAAGGAAAATTCAGAGGCTTAAACTGGGCTCAGTGTGAGAGTAAATGCTATTTTCCATAAAATGTAGGACCATACTGTCTGAGGGTAGGAGGTGCTTTTCCCGTGACAGCCCCAACCTTTTGTTTTCATAAGAACTAACTGCATGCCAGTGTCAGGACACCTCAAAATCAAAGCATTCCCTCAGTTGATTCTTTCCGTTTCTAGCTTTTCAAAGACTCTATCTTTTAAGACACTGGTACAAAAAATTGGGTTCCTTTCATTAAAAAAAAAAAATTGAAGAGAGATCATTAGAGTGGCATACAAATTCCATTTCCAATCCAAAAAAGAAGATCCACAGAAATGAGGAGGGAAAAATTCTCATAATAGCCTCTTCTGAATCCTGTGCACTTTCTGTGTAAATGAAGCCTTGGAGAAAATTGTTGGCAGGAGGGCAATCATAGGTTTGGAGGGAAGTGGAATGAGAGTAAAGGATAAAGACAAAATTGGGGACATGGAAATGAGACTGAGACTGAGACAAAGTAAAAGGTTCCTGCCCCTTTCAACAATTTCACATAGTCAAGCTGATTCTCTTCTTGTGGAAAAAAATCAACTCCCATCTGAGAACCAATCAGAATGTAACCACTTATCAGGGCACAGAAGCAATTTCATCCACTCACCCCACCCTCTCTTACTCATTACCACTGTAGAGCATAAATCTAAAATAATGTCGAAAGTAAAACAATATTTGTCACAATTAACAAAACAATTAGATTGTATCAAGAGTTTTGTGTATTTCTCTCTGGAAACAATCTTTGTCTTGATTGCATCTTCTTGGTAGGTTGATGGCCCCAGATATGCTCGAGTACAGAAGGTAGTGCTGAGCTTATCAGACAGAAGAAGAATGCTCTCACCCATGCTCTCTTAATCTCTCAGGTATCTCTCTCTCTTTCCTTGGAAAACACCAGAGAAGAACAGGAACTCCTCCAATCAAAGTTAATTTGAAGGAAATTAAAGTGATAAACCTACTCCATCTATCATCTAGTATTGCTGTTATTGTTGTTAGTAGTAGTAGTAATAGTAAATACTGCAAGTGACTCCTTTCTGCCATGGGAACCATCTTGGTGACTATGAGAATACTGAGTAGCGTCCATCCCTAAATCCCAGGTGTAGTTAACCAACCCACAGTATGGTTATATTGGGAATAAAAGTAGTTTTCCAAGACCTCTGATCAAAAGCCTCCTTTCTAGGTGGAAACAAAAAGTGACTTTAAGATACCTTCTTTAAGAGACAAACTGACTTCCAATTTTCCCAAAGACTGATCTTTTAGTCCCAATCCCCATAAAATTTTTGTCAAATGATAGTAATATTTTGTCACCATTCTTCAAGTAGGAGCTTTCCCAAGAATTGATCTGGGCTATAACATTTTAAGAATCAAATAGCTTTCCAGCCTCCAGGAGATTTATAAGTTATATGAATAAAAACCACATATCTGCACAGGCAGAGTGAGAAAGAATTTCAAGGTGCTTAGCACTAGCCACACTGAAGAAAACTTTTTTGTTCTTGTTTGTTCTAGCAGCAAAGCATCTAGAGATATTCAGAAGGTAGGGCATCAGACTGGACTTCAGGTTGGTGATGCATCAGAGAAACACACCTGATAACCAAATTAAAAACCAATTCTCAGAGGGACAATAGATAGCTCAGATTCAAAGCTTGGAGCTCAGTTATGGACCTCTGGAGCCTTAAGCCCATGCATGAGTACCACTTTCTGTCTGACCCAACTTCAAACCTCTGCTGATAAGTCAAGTTCTGTCTCTTCATCCTTAGTCACAGTCTTAACAGGACTTCGCTGACTTCACTCCTTGTATGTTCCTGTTGGGTTTCAAAGGCTTCTCATTCTGGACTCTGACTTAGCTCACTCCCTTAGACCTGTCAGCAGATCTTGGCCTCCTTCGTTTGGCCCTTATTGCTCACTAATGCCTTTGATTCTGAGTCATCAATTAGCCTCAGAAGATTAGCCCTACCTCACTCTCCATTTAACTTGTGGGCCCACCCAAGCCATTTCCAGTGGCTTTTCCATACAAATGGCCTGTCTTGGCTCATACTGTGAACTTTCCTAAAGTCTCTCAAAGGTTTACAAACCCCAAACAAGCAGCGTCTGGCCTCACTGTGTCCCATACCTCTTGCTGAGCAGGCCCAAGCCCGGCACTAGTGGCAGCTGGCCTTGCTTCACACCTTAGCATTTCCCAAGAACTTTCAAGCCCAGTGCTGGCAGGAGATATCTGCGGATCACTCTGTGGCTCATACCAAGTGGCCTGGAGCAGGGCACAGGCAGAGGCTGAAGTTGGCCTGCAGCAGGGCCCCTCCCAAGAGGCCCCAGGGCCAGAACAACTGGTGGCCAGCTTCAGACCAAGCTGGAGCACCACCAGGCCACCTCCACAGATGACACATGCAAATGGCAGACTGGGCAGATATGAGAGCTCTGCCAGAGCCAATTCTGCTTTGTAGGGTCAGCCCCTGCACAACAGCTCCTCCACTGTAATCACAGCCAGTCCTCACAATCAATCAGCCTGAGGGTCAATCCCACCCACTGATGTGCAAATACCAACCAAGGCTCCACTACAACAGGAGGGCACACATAACCCACACAAGGGACATACTTGTAGCACCCAGCTCAGGTGACCAGTGTTACTATGCCACTGGGCCCCACAGCACACCTACTACATAAGGCCATTCTACTAAGACTGGGAGATGTAGCAGCTCTACCTAATATATAGAAACAAACATAGGCAGGCAGCCAAAATGGGGAGACAAAGAAACGTGCCCAAATGAAAGAACAGAACAAAGCTCCAGAAAAAGAATTAAACAAAATGGAGAGAAGTAATCTCCAGATGCAGAGTTCAAAACACTGGTTATAAGGATGCTCAATGATCTCAGTGAAAGCTTCAACAAAAAGATAGGCAACATAAAAATAGAGCTAGAAACCATAAAAAAGAACCAGTCAAAATGAAGAATACAATAACTGAAATAAAGAATACATTAGAGGGAATAAACAATAGGTTACATGAAACAGAGGTTCAAATCAGCAATTTGGAAGATAACGTAACAGAAAACACCCAATCAGAACAGCAAAAAAAAAAAAAAAGGAATCAAAAAAAAAAATGAGGACAGTATAAGGGGCCTCTAGGACAAGATCAAGTGTACCAGCATTCATATCATAGGGGTACCAGAAGGAAAAGAGAGAGAGCAAAGAATTGAAAACCTATTTGAAAAGATGACAGAAAACTACCTTAACCTGGTGAAGGAAATAGACATACATGCTCAGGAAGTGCAGAGAGTTCCAAACAAGATGAACCCAAAGAGGCCCACACCAAGATGCATAATAATTAAAACACCAAAAGTTAAAGATAAAAAGAGAATCAGCGACAAGAAAAAGGCAGTTAATTACTTACAAGGAAGCTCCCATAACACTGTCAGCTGATTCCTCAACAGAAACTTTGCAGGCCAAGAAGGATTGGCACAAAATATTCAAAGTGATGGAAAGCAAGGAGTTACATCCAAGATTACTCTACCCAGCAAATCAATCATTTAAAATTGAAGGAGAGCTAAAGAGCTTCCCAAACAAGAAAAAGCTAAAGGAGTTCATCACCACAAAACCAATATTACAAAAAATATTAAGGTGAAAAGAAGGAGAAAGAGAAGGAGAAGGAGAAGGAAGAGAAGAAGAAGAGGGGAGATAAAAAATATGAATAATAAAATGGCAATATCAGGCCGGCCAAGTGGCGCGATGGTTAAGAGCTGGCTTGGGACGCCAGAGGGCCCTGGTTCGGATCCCACATATGAGGGCCAGTGACACTGCCCTCCACAGCTAAGATGCTGAACAACAGCTCAACCTGGAGTGGGGCTGCCGTGAGTCGCAGGTAACAGCGTAGGCTGCAGCCCCTGCTGCAGTGGGTTGCCATGGGCTACCGTGTGTAGCCAGCAGCCGCCGTGAGCGGCCGTCCAGAAGCCAGCGACTGATCTGCCTCACCCGGGAAGAGCACAATGATGGTGCCAACTTGGGCCAGTGAAGCAACGTCCTCCACAACTAGACTGAAGAACAAAACGACAGCAACTTGTCTGTTCCCCTTCCCCCAATTCCCCAATAAAAATCTTTAAAATAAATAAATAAATAAAATGGCAATATCTATGTATCTATCAATAATTAATTTAAATGTAAATGGATTAAATGCTCCAAACAAAAGACATAGGGTGGCTGAATGGATAAGAAAACAAAACCCTTACATATGCTTCCTACAGGACACTCACTTCAGATTCAAAGACCCATACAGACTGAAAGTAAAGGAATAGAAAAAGATATTTCATGGAAATGGAAATGAAAATAAACAAAAAGCTGGAGTAGCAATACTTACATCAGACAAAATAGACTTTAAAATAAAGGCTATAACAAAAGACAAAGGACCCACTAATCCCATTTCTGGGTATTTATCCAAAGAAACCCAAACCACTACTTCAAAGGGACATGTACTTCCATATATGTTTATTGCAGCATTATTTATAGTAGCCAAGATATGGAGGCAACCTGGGTGTCTGTTCATCAGTAGATGAATGGAAAAGAAGAGGTGGTACATACATACAATGGAATACTACCCAGTCATAAAAAGAATGAAATCTTGCCATCTGTAATAACCTTAGATGAACCTACAGGGTATTGTACTGAGTGGAGTAAGTCAGACAGAGAAAGGCAAATGCTATGTTTTCACTTATACGTGGAATGTAAAGAACAAAATAAACAAACAATCAGACTAGAAACAGACTCATATATACAGAGAACATTTTAATGGTTGCCAGGTGGGGCGGGAAGGTAGGGGTTGGAGGGATGGGCAAAGGGTGTGGGGGTGTTAAGAAGTACAAATTAGTAGCTACAAAATAGTCATGGGGATGTAGGGTATAGCATAAGAAATATAGTCAATTATATTGTAATAACTATGTATTGGTGTCAGATAGATTTATTGTGGGAATCATTTCATAATTTATATAAATGTCTAATCACTATGTTGTACACCTGAAGCTAATATAATATTGTATGTGCACTATAATGGAAAATTTTTTTTAAATATATTTTTAAAAATTGACCCTCTTAAAAAAAAATTTACCACCTGAAATTCAGAAATTCCTTACATTTCACTTGGTTTTTTCTTCTATTAAATTTATGACAAATTAAATATAATACCTTTCACTGAAAATGTAACTGGTGGTAGACCCTGGGCCAGAGACAGGCATTGTCTCTCTGCACAAGGAACTGGGTCTATTTGGCCACCCTAGTTGTTGACTCAAGTCATAAAATGAACCAATTATACTTTCAGGTCATTAGGAAGGAATTCAGATGCCTCTTAAACACCTAAGTTACTACCAGGAAATACCTACAGCACTGAGGGAACTTTGGCTCTGAGAAAAGTGAAGTTAATGGAAGCACGACATAATTTGGTGAGAAAGAGTTTACCTTTCAGCTTAAAGAAGTGAGTTTTCATGGGAATGAGGTCATAAGATGAAAAGGGAACCACTGCAAACATCCCCAAGAAGAGGTTCCCATACAATTTATTTGTTGCTGATTTTTTTAATTGAGATATAATTGACACATAACATTATATTAGTTTCAGGTATACAACATAATGGTTCAACATATGTATATTTTGTGAAATGATCACCACAATAAATCTTGTTAACATCAATCGTCACACATGCTTTTTTAATTATGACCTATGAAGAGCTTTTCTCCAACTGTGACTGCTTGGGACAGTTTTGAGCATTGGGAATGAAGGATCCCAGACTACCTGTAAGGTTTATTACCTTTGGCTGGGACACTCCCACTAGGCTAAATCTGGACCAAGCATCAGGTTGCTCCTGGAAGCTTTTCACAGATGCCTGGCCTCGTTCCACACCTGTTGAAAAAAATCTCCAGGAGAGGGACAAGAGCAGGCGTGGTTTTTTTTAATAGCTCCCCAGGTGATTCAGCTGCACAACTGCAGTTATGTACCCTGGTACAAGATGAGAATTCTCAAGGCTAGTGTGCTGTCTTTTGAAGGCAGCAGAAATGTTTAATGAAAAGAACACCACTATCAGATAAATTTTCATACTCCTCATTTACTAGACAAATAACAGCACTTACCTTTCTGAACATCAATTTCTTTAAGCGTATAATACTACTTTTCTAAAAAATCCATTTTCTCATCTATTAAGGGGAATTCAGTAAAATTATATATATACATATGGAGCTATAGAATTTTAGGCACCATGGAGAAAGGTGAGGACACACCACTCACTTCCTTGCCATGGAAAGTGCTGGCCACTTTTTATAAGAAAGGGGAAAAAACAAAGCCATAGAGGACAGCAAACTTTGCTCTAGAAAGCAAGGAAGAAAGGATTGAGCTGCCGTCCAGATGTCTCAGTGGATAGAGTGTGCGCTCTTAACAACAAGGCTGTCAGGTTCAACTCCCGCACGGGATGGTGGCTATGCCCACCCGCAACTAAGACTGAATTCGGCATCTTGAGCTGAGCTGCTGCCCGGATGGCTCAGTGACTAGATCATGCACTCTTAACAAGGCTGCTGGTTCAACTCCCACATGGGATGCTGGCTACGCCCACCCACAACTAAGATTGAACATAGCACCTTGAGCTTAGAGGCCATGAGCTGCCAACTGGCGCCCTCCACAATGAAGATTGAAGAACAACAATTTGTCTGTTCCCCTTCCTCAATTCCCCAACACTGTTCTCCTCCCCTAATTCCACAATAAAATCTTAAAAAAAGAATGAGCAAAAGACTTCAATAGACATTCCTCCAAAGAAGATAAACAAATGACCAATAAGCTCAAGAAAAGATGCTCAACATCACTAATCATTAGGGAAATGCAAATCAAAACCACAATGAGATATCACTTCATACCCACAAGGATGGCTATTATTATTTTTTTAAGTGGCAGAAAAGGAGTTTATTAGAAGTAAAAATATATTTCGAAGAAGCAGAAGTGGGAGAAAAAGCAGAGAATGGCTCAAGGGCCATTATTAGGAAAAAGTACACTCCGAGTTTGGAGCGGGCCGAGCAAAGAAAGCTGAAAAGGCCCAAGGGGGCCCAGGGCCAGGGCCAGGGAGTCATTATTAGGAGAGAAAGTACACTCCAAAGAGTTTGGAGCAGGCCGCTAGCAGAGGCAAGGCTCATAATGCTCAAAAGGCCAAGGATGGCTATTATTAAAAAAAAAACAAAAATAGAACAACAAGTGTTGGCAAGGATGTGAAGAAACTGGAACACTTGTGCATTGCAGAAGGGAATGTAAAGTGATGCAGTATGGAAAACAGTATGGCAATTCCTCAAAAAATGAAAAATTGAATTACTTTATAGTCCCCTTCAATTCCATTTCTGGGTATGTACCCAAAAGTACTGAAAGTGGAAATTCCAAACGACATTTGTATACCAATGGCCATAGCAGCATTATTCACAATAGACAAAAGATAGTGTATCAGTCAGGTTCTCTAGAGAAATAAACCATAGGATATATATATATAGAGAGAGAGAAATTGATTTTAGGAACTGGCTCACATGACTGTAATCTGGCAAGTCCAAAATCTTCAGGGTAAGCCAACGGGCTGGGAACCCAGGGAAGAGCTGATGCTGCAGTTCAAGTCCAAAGGCCGTCAGTTGGCAGGATTCCCTCTACTTCAAGGGAGATCAGTCTTTTTCCATTGAGACCTTCAAATGATGGGAGAAGGCCCACCCACATTATGGAGAGTAATCTGCTTTACTTAAAGTCTACTAATTTAAATGTTAATCTCGTCTAAAAAATACCTTCATGGAAATAACTAGAATAACATTTCACCAAATATCTGGGTACTGTGGCCTAGTCAAGCTGACACAAAAATTAACCATCACAGATGGAAACACCCCAAATGTCTATCAGCAGGTGAACATATACAATGGAATATTATTCAGCCTTCAAAAGTATAGTCACACACCACATAATGATGTTTCCGTCAACAACGGACCACATATTCGACAGTGGTCCCATAAGATTAAAAGGGACTATAAGCAAAACGTTTATTTGTGATGCTGAAAGAAAAGGCTGGACCCAAGTAAGATGTTGACCTTACTGCTAGCTCTGGGTGGCTTAAATCAATGAGGAGGCTCAGCATCCTGTCTGTCTGCCCTGTGTCTACTCCGGGGCTCGGCCTGGAATTGGTGAGAGGGCTGGGGAGTCTGCATGGTGCACACAAAACTCACTTCCCTCCCTCAGTTTCTCTTTAGCTCCTGCCTCCCAGGCCTATTCCTCTCTCCCTCTCTCCCTCATCCCTTTCCCTTTTATTTTTTCTCATCTCAAGTTTTATCTCTCTGGGTCCCTTCCTTGCTGCTCTCCCTTTCTCTCCCCTTCTCTCCCTTTCCTCTCTCCCTTCTTCCCTCCCTCCTCCTGAGCTCTGCTCTCACTCAGATGGCCCCTCCCTCCACAGACCTCCTCCTCCTCTCCACAAGGCATTCTGGCACATGCGTGTACACAATTTTTACTATACCTTTTCTATGTTTAGATACACAAATCCTTGCCATTGTGTTATAATTGCCTACAATATTCAGTACTGTAATACACTGTACAGATTTGTAGCCTAGGCATGTAGTAGGCTATCCCACTCAGGTTTGTGTAAGTGCACTCTATGTTCACACAACGAAAATGTCTAACCAGCATTTCTCAGAATTTATCCCCAGCTCTAAGTGATGTATGACTATAATGAAATTCTGACACATGCTACAATATGGATGAACACTGAAAACATGGTAAGTGAAATAAGCCAGTCATAAAAGGACAAATATTGTATAACTCCACTTCTATGAGGCACATTAAGTAGTCAAATTCACAGAAACGGAAAGTAGAATGGCGGTTGCCAGAGGCTGACAGCAAGGGTAGTAGAGTTATTATTTAATGAGTACGAAGTTTAAGTTTGATGGAAAAGTTCTGAAAATAGATAGTGGTGATCATTGCACAACAGTATGAATGTACATAACACCACTGAACTACACAATTAGAAATGGTTAAAATGCCAAATTTCATATTATATTTTACCACCATAAAAATAATGACGTACTAACATGTATAGGCTTTACTGTGATTCAGATACTATGCTAAATAATTTATATTGATTTTCTCATTTAATGCCTATTGATATGCCCATTTTACAGATAATAAAGCCTCCTAGAAAAAGTGACTTGCTCAAGGTACGCTAGTAAGAAGATCTGGGATTGAAACGATCACAGTCTAACTCCAAAGTCCATGTGCTTAGTGTGTTATACTAAAAAGAGTGACTACATTAAGGTGATGAGATAAAAAGCAAATGAAAATATTTTTCAAATAATATTTTAAAGTGAATTAAATACATTAAAATTTTCAATAATGAATTCCCTAAAAGATGTGAAATCCAGGCCGGGTATGATTAATAATGGGTCACCTAAAAGAACCCTACATTGATCCTTTACCCTGAGACGTTCTTATCCCAAAACCACGGCATCTCCAGAAATAAGACAAGAAACAAAAATGCCCAAAAAATAGGAGTTGAATGTGTACCTGGCATCTGCCCCATTTTTCCACAGGCCTGGGGACATTTCATAGTTACTCTGTTTTTTAAAATAAAAACACTGTGGTCCTATTTATATTTTTAATTACATTTATGTTTAGCTCTTTACCTGTGAGTGGACTCTTGGAGAAGGGCTGGGAGGATGTTGACCAAACAAAGGTTAATAGAGAGTAGTAGAATGGGAAGAAAGCAGGTAGACACATAAAGGGGAAACCATTACTTTTGACTCATACACTCTGTTTCAGTTTTTCAAAGGAGACAAACACTCAACTGACATTTACCGAATGTCTACTATGAGTCCAGGGACTATGGTCGTTCTGTTCAAACAAGATGAAAAGACAGTGCTTATCTGCAATGAGCTCCATCTAATAAATAAAATGTCTCCTGTCTCCATGTGTAGCACATCCCATCAATCCGCTCATGTTGGTATTCTGGGAAATTTTACCAACTCGCTTCCTCCAATGACCCTCCTTCCATGAACTTCTTGACTACCACCACCACAAGCAAAAAGTGCAGCCCTGCTGTATTAAACCTAAGGCAGTGGACACTAGTGGTTAAGGCTTAGGCTCTGGCATAACACTGTCTGTGTCTGCATCTGCCATTGTGTGACCTTGGGCAAACTTCTTAATCTGCCTGTGCCTCTGTCTCCTCAGGTACCAATGCTCACCGGTTTGTTGAGAGGCTTACATGTGCTAAGACACATGTAAAGCACTCAGAACATTGTCGGCCATAAATTAAGCGGTGAGAAAATGTTACCCATAGATGTATCAAATAGCCACCGGTAAGCAACAGGCTATCCCAGAGATGGAGGGAGAAGAACAAAAGATCATCCAAGGGAGAAGGGACCTTAGAGATCATTTTACAAGATGATGGCACAGAGAAGGCCATAATAGCTCAGTGTCTTGCCTGAGGTCACACAGGTGGCCATCAGCCACATCAGGGCCAGACTCAAGTTCTGTGTGATACAGCTCAATGCCCTGGAGGAACAGCAAGCAAGAGATCACCAAACTAACTATCCACTTAGGTGCATATTACAAGTCTTATCTACTTCAGTAACTGGAAATTATGAAGTTATAAGTATTAACGTGTGAATAGACGATTCTCTCAGCAGAATGAGAAACAGCTATTCTGCAAACACTGTGTGGTTTGGGGGCAGGGGAGGGGTGAAACAATCATCCATGTCAAAGACTTAAGGACGCAGCCTGTTTCTGAAAAGTAGCCTGGGTAATAGTTCAGAATGACAGACCACTTCAGCAGAGCTGTGAGACAGCCACCACAGAGTGAGTCCAAAAGTGGGGCCCAGACTCATTGGTCAGCTCTGCCTACATAGCCTGCCGGCCTGAAGGCAGATCACAGAAGCAGTGGAGCAGATGGGGAGAGTATGCTGGCAAGAGGTGGAGACCAGACTCCAGAGATTGATCATTCCAGAAACATGCCACTATGTAACTGCTGCCAATTCAGCTTGCCACCCCCCACCAACCTATCTCCCAAGCCTCTCCTTCCCCTTTGGGTTCTCCATGCCATCCTCTCCCACCTTTCTCATCTTTCCAACCTCTCTGCCCACTAACCTTCACAGGTTATCCTGCATCACAACCCAATGTCTGCGAAGATAGAGCCACACTACCCAGCCTCAGAGCTTCACCCAGGTTTTCCCTTCCTCCTAGAATGCCTACCAGCTGTTGTTCTATAATACCGCTCCCCTCATTAAAACTGTTTGGCACATCTTTTCCCAGAAATGCCAACCCTTCCATGAAGCCATCCTACAATAAGATGTCCTTTTTCCATCCTCTGCACTCCCATAACCTTCTAGACCTTTCTAAGGCATTTGATAAATTCTACCTCACTCCCCTCTCAAGACTCTCTCTCCTTCACAGCCTTATCCAGTGCATCACTAACAAGTGGTCAGTGCTCAGTAAACCCTGGTTGCCAGCACAGAGGTCAGAATGGTGGCTGGGAAACTGACATGCAGCACAGGAAGCTAGAAAGAAAGGCAAAGAAGAGTTAGTACAACAGCAAAGGCTGACTATGTGTCAGAATTATTCTAAGTGTTTAACATATGTTAACTCACTTAGTCCTCAAGACAACCCCACAAGGTGGATGCTGCTATTATCTTCACATTACAGAGGCAGAAACTGAGGCATGGATGGGCTGAGTAACTTGCCCAATGTCAAACAGTGTGGCTATGAATTAAACCAGGCCAGCTGGCCCTGTATATTGTTTCTCTACAACACTGCTCCTTCTAACCCTGCATCCCGGAAAAACATTTCAATGGTTCTACCCGCTGGAGGCATCCCCTTTCTGAATCAAAAACATGCTCTGTAACTTGCAATTATGGCACCTACTGCTTCAAAAATTCTCACCTACTGCTTTCTGAACCAGAAATTATAGATCAATTCTTGCCAGGTATGTCATGACAGTAAATAATACATGACAAAGTCTCAAATCCAAAACACTGCTTTAACAGAGAGAATTATAGATGCTTCACATGGAATGAGCCTCAGGCCATTCACCTAGCTCAATATTTGCCACCATTTCCATTTCTAAATCCTGAAATATATACAAGAACTATCAGCAAGCATACATATCTAACAATCATTCTGAATATTATTTTGATAGATTTGTAAGATTAATATATAACTACAGTATAGGTTATTGATGCACACAGTTAGTTGTCTGTCACATGTTTAAGGTATTTTTTTAACAACCAAAAAGGAATTTGGGCCTCCCACCACGGATAGAAGAATATAGAAAAGATACATTTGGGTTACAACTACGTTCAAATTAAATGAAACAGCATATTACCTATATAATTGAGGTTTTAAATAATTTAATACTAAACATCCTATTAAAAAAAGCAAAAGCTTCGTAACTGTGAATAAGCCAGATAAATTTCTCAATCTTCTACCAAAACAGAGAGCGCAAGATGTATAAAGATTTTAGCTTTACAAATGTATACTCTTTCTTTCACAGAAAGAAAATAGAAAACTAAATTTATCAGTAGGAGAGGCTTACAACAGGATATAAGTTAAATTTCGATTACCAGGAAATTTAAAAGTAGCATCCAAATGACCAAAAAGTTAAATTTAATTAAAATCTTAGCAAAGCAGACGAAAAGGAGGCCAAGGGTCTGTGGCGTTTGTGGCAGCAAGCAATATTTTTCTTTGCCTGATGAAGAAGGGAAGATTAATGAAAACAGCAACAAGACAGAACAGAAATCACAACAGGAGAAATACGATAGACAGCACGTATCCAAAACTTACCCAACTCGGTCTGTTTACTCAACACTTTATTTTCCCCACTTTGCCAGTTTTACATCAGACAGCGGCTGGGCTTTTGTTGTTGCTGTTTCTGTTCTTTTGATCCCAGAGCCCCATGAAAATTAAACTGTGTTGGATAGGATCTGGCCCCCTCTCGCATTAGCAGGGGGGAGAAGTTTAAAACTTGGATCCTTTTTTGCTTTTGGGGGGGAAATGAATAAATAATAAGTGGCTAGGAGAGGACGTGGGGGACGTGCTCAGCAGAAGTCCGGCCCGCGAAGGGGCCGCACAGTTCCTCAGCGCAGCTGTCCAGATGTGCCTCATCTGGCTCCCCGCGGGGCACAAACCACGGCCGCCGCGGCTCCCCGAAGCTCCAGCTCATTGGTGGCCGCGGCGCCTCGCTTGCCGCCTAGTGGCCCGCCAGCCCGCCACTCCCGCCTCCTGGGGCCCGCCCCCGCCCCCGCCCGCTGGGCCAGCTCGCTCCATCCTCTTAAGGAACCTGGAAGTGCAGCGCGGGCGCTGATGTGGCACTTGGCAGCGGCGGCGAGCCCGAGAGGGGCCCGGGGCCGAAAGGGGGCCCCTCCGCACCCAGGCCCCTGTTAGGCCCGTCCTTTTAGGTAGTTAGGCTGTTTTGTTTAAACAGGATGATTTGAATCTGTTCTTGGGACGGCATTAAGGTGCGCCCGGCACTCGCTTAAATTCCCTGCAGTGCTGAGTGGAAAGGACTTGGGCTCCGGGATGCCCAAGCTCCAGCAGGGCCTTCAAGCCACGCTTCAGGACTTCATTCTCCCCACTTTCTCCAGAGAGCGAATTATAAAATTAAACAGCCTGTTCCTTGAGGACAGTATTCTTTTGTTGGCGGAAAAGCCTTAATGAATCCTTCATTGAACTCCTTACTGCGGAGAAGCCTAGGGATGGTTACAGGAGTGCTTTGGTTGGTTTCATTTTTTGTTGTTGGGTGGTGGTAGTCGTAGGAAAAGGAAAAATGTTAGTTGGTTCTGTGATAATTTAGACAGGACTGCACTAAAAAATGTTTTGATCCTGGGGAAACTGTGGAAGGGTTGACTGGTTGGTTGATTTGCAAATTAATTGCCATTATAACTTAAGGATGTTTACCGAAATGTGACCTCATTGAAATATTAAGATGGCAAGAACCACACTCATTGGGCCACACACAATGAAAGGTGCCAGGCTCTATACTAAACAACTTGACCCGCATTGACCCGTATTTAATTCTTACAATCACCTTATGAAGTAGATATTATAATTATTTTCATTTTCAGATGAGGCTACCAAGATGTAGATAAACATCTCCTGACGTGTCACAGAGGTCTCTAATGTATGTTTGCAGTACTGTACCATGGGTACATAAATTTACCCGCCATTTTTCAGGAGTGGGTGGGTCAGAATTTATTGTGAAAGCCTCTACTTTCTGATGTCCAAAGCTTTTACCACATAGATGATCACCTCTTGGTTGGTATATTTGTTACCTACTGCTATCTATATAACAGGTTATCACAAATTTAGTAGCTTGAAACACCATATATTTTGCACAGTTTCAGGGATCAGCAGTCTAGACATGACTTAACTGGATCCTCTGCTCAGGATCTCACAAGGCTGCAATCAGAGTGTTAGTCACGCTGCGTTCTCATCTGGAGGCTTGACTGGGGAAGAACCTGCTTCCAAGCTCCCTCAGGTTGCTGGCAAGATTCATTTCTTTGCAACTGTAGGGCTGAGTCCCCAGCTTCTTTCTGTGTGTCAGCTAGCAGCTGCCCTTACTTCCTAGAGTCTATTCTTAGGTTCCTGCAGTTTCTAAAAGCCAGGAGGTAGAGATCATGGGGAGGCCACCTTAGAGTCTGTCTACCACAATGGGCTAATCAGACACCTCAGTCTCTATCCCCTGATTATAATGTTATCACACTTCCACATGTCTTCCAAAAATATAGGGCCCTGCTATCAAGTAAACTGGGAAATCATGAGTGGATTCACAACACTCAATCCCTCTGACAGTCAAAGAAAACCCACAAAGGAGGTTGGCCCTTGAAATTAATCAAGAGTTTGGCTCTCTGGAACATTTGTAATCTGACAAGAGTGTACCTTTTATCACAAAAGCTACTAAACAATGGGTTGATGGTGAAGGTTTGTGATCAACCTTCCAGGCTCATTACCATTAACAGGCATCTGGTATTACTGACCACTGGAACAACTTGCTCAGAAACCTACTAAAAAAAGATTTCTGGGGTTTCTACTTGCAAGAAAATGGAGTTGACATAATTTTTTTTCTATTAATATTTCTCCTGATAGTACAAATAAAGATACTGACTTTAATATATAAATAAACATAAGTAGAAAACAGTAGATCAGCTAGGAATCTAGGGACACAAGGAATGACGTGATGGTGAGTTCTCTGGGTTTTCTTTTTGTCTCATTGACACAGACTCACAGCCCAATAAAAGCCTGTTCTCTCTAGCCAAATTACCAAAAAAGAGGAGACTAAAAAAACAAAAAACAAAACAAAACAAAGTTTAGATGGTAACAGCTAAACTCCAGCCAAACACTACAGAAGAACTTGTGGCTCTGCCCACATTCCCACCAGCAGAGACCAAGTGAAGAACTTAGACTTCCACCCTCACAAGACTATAACAAAGTGAAAACAAGGAGCTAGGTTTTTGAAAAGATCAATATAATTGGCAAACAGCTAGCACAACTGATGGGGGGGGGAGAGAGAAAATGAACACATATTACCAATGTCAGGAATGAAATGAGGAATCTCAATACAGACCTTTCAGGCACCAAGAAAAAAATAAGAAAACAAATCAACACATAAATATGAGTTAAATGAAATGGAGTAGTTCCTTGAAAAACACAAATTACCACAACTCACTCAATATTAAATAAATTATTTGAATGTCCCTGTAACTATTAAGAAAATTTAATTCATACTTTAAACTCAAAAAAGAAATCTCTATGCCCACTTAGGTTTTACTGCAGAACTCTACTAAATGTTTAAAGAAGAATTAACACTAATTCCACATAATAATATTTTCCAGAAAATAAGAAAGAATAGTTCCCAATTCACTTTGTGAAGCAGTGCTACTCTAATGTACAACCAAAGAAACACATCACAAGAAAAGAAAACTGCACACCAATATCCCTCCTGAATATAGAAACAAAAAACCTTAACAAAATATTAGCATACAGAATTCAGCAATTTATAAAAATAATTCTATACCATAACCAAGTGGGTTTTTTTCCCAGGGATACCAGGCTTGTTCAATATTCAAAAAACAATCAATATAATGTGAAATTGACAGACTACAGAAGAAAAATCACACACAAACATTATCAACTGATATAGAGCAAGCATTTGACAAAATTCAACACCGTAAAAATGCTCAGAAAAATAGGAATAGAGGGAAATTTCCATAATTTCACAAACAACACCTACAAAAACCTACAGCTAACATTACATTTAATGTGAAAGACTAGATGCGTTCCATACATACTTTGTTATTCTATTTATACATCCTTGCAATGAGAAAATTATAGAAATGGAGAATAGATTCATGGTTGCCAGGGGTTAAGGAGGTAGTGGGGTGGGAGGGAAATGAGTGTGACTATAAAAAGGCAACAGAAGGGATCCTTGTGGGCCGGCCGAGTGGCTCAGTTGATTAAGAGCACAAGCTCTGAGCAACAGGGTCACGGGTTTGAGTCCCACATGGGCCAGGGAGCTCTGCCCAATCTGAGCTGCCGCTGAGCTGCCAACAGGTGGCAGAATGGCTCAGCTGGTGAGAGCAAGTGCTCCTAACAACAAGGTTGCCAGTTGACTCCTGCATGGGATGGTGGGCTACATCCACCAGCAACTGAGATTGAACACAGCACCTTGAGCTGAGTGGCTGCAAGCTGCTGATGGGTGGCCAGATGACGACTGGGCTTGGAGCTGAGCTAGCTGCGCCCTCCACAACTAAGACTGAAGGACAACAACTTGGCTGTTCCCATTCCCCAATTCCCAACACTGTTCCCCTTCCCCAATTCCCCAATAAAATCTTTAAAAAGAAAAAAAAAGGATCCTTGTGGTGATGGAAAGATTCTGTAGCTTGACTGTATCCATGGGCTATTGTTGGGATAGTGTACTATAATGTTGCAAAATATTACCATTGGAGAAGATTAGTTAAAGGTTACAGAAGATCTCTCTGTAGTATTTCTTACAATTGTATGTGCACCTATAATTATCTCAAAATTAAAAGTTTAATTAAAAAAAAAGGTTTCTGACTCTATCTCACTCACCTCCTCCTTGTTCACACAATTTAGTAAAGCAGTTTTGTCACTGAATGCAGCTCTCTTCAGAAAGGAATGATCGCCTCTCAGACACTTTCTGGGTTGTGTGCTGGGTGAAATATGTAGAGGGATATACAGAAGTATTTTAAATATTTGGAATTCCACCATGACCATTTGGGTGCATGATGTTGTTCTTTTCCCTAATGGCAACACTAGGCCAGCTGGGTTGGTACGCCCTCCACGTGGCAGCCTGGCCCAAAGGGGGTCTAGGGATTCAAACTTAATTCTGGCTCAGCCAGCTGTATTCTCTTGTTGGACTGACACGGTCTTAGATCATAAGGATAATGAACAGTTGGTTGAGTACACCGCTCACCGAGTCCTCCTACAATAGCCTGTGCAGGTCCAAGTGGAGAACAAAGGATCTCTGTAAGTTTTATTAAAATGTGATTGTCCATCTTATACCTTACCCTCTGGACAAAAGATGTGGGTGTGCACAGAAAATGGTTGGGAAAGAGGTACGTTTATAGCTACTGGAATGAACACACTGATTTTGTAGAGGTGAATAGAGAGCAATAACCCAAGCACCTGAGGAGAGGCACCACAAACCCGGGGTTTTAGGAGGAGTGTTAGGAAGATTAATCATATTTTGTCTTTCATAATTGCCCCTGGAGCCTTTCTTTGTTCCCAAGGAAAATGCCTTGATGCAACTCTCCCAAAGTGTTGCAAGCATCTTAGATAACACTGTGGGTCTGTCATCCCCTGTCAAATAGCTCTGACCTCAATTTGATAGCCTTTCCCCTTAACCTTACCGAAAGATCAACTGGAAACCTCAAAAGATAGCTCTGGCTCCTGTACCTTGCCCACAGAACACCTGTCAACCCCTCTGAATGTTCTACTCACTCCCATTCTCAGTCATCCCTTGAGATGAAAAAAAAATGCCACTCAGCTATCTGGCATGGACAAACAGGACAGATTAGACTGACTACCTTCAGTCTTTACAAAAACAAAGAAAAACCTCAGTTATTCTAATTTAACTGAGAAAAATAAGGTTTACCAGCTAGCCAGAAGGCCACATTGGAGGCACTGTCAATCTGTGACCCCCCCAACCCCAAATGATACAGACTGCCCTGAACAGCCTCAACAATTGTCAACACGCTGGTCTTTCCAGGGACACCATGTGTGTGCCCCAGGAGAAGAATTCTTTTTTTTTTTTTAAAGATTTTTATTGGGGAATTGGGGGAATGGGAGCAGCGCTGGGGAATTGGGGGAAGGGGAACAGAAAAGTTGCTGTTGTTTTGTTCTTCAGTCTAGTTGTGGAGGACGTTGCTTCACTGGCCCAAGTTGGCACCATCATTGCGCTCTTCCCGGGCGAGGCAGATCAGTCGCCGGCTTCTGGACGGCCGCTCACTGCGGCTGCTGGCCGCTCACGCTGGCTGCTGGCTACACACGGTAGCCCATGGCAACCCACTGCAACAGGGGCTGCAGCCTACACAGTCGTCAGTGACTCATGGCAGCCCAGCTCCAGGTTGAGCTGTTGTTCAGCATCTTAGCTGTAGAGGGCAGTGTCACTGGCCCTCATATGTGGGATCCAAACCGGAGCCCTCTGGCGTCCCAAGCCAGTTCTTAACCATCACACCACTCGGCCAGCCCGAGGAGAGTAATTCTTGAAATGAAAGCCAGGCATTAACATGTTTCCCTCCCTAAAATACGGTGAGTTGCCTCTTAGGAACAGCCGTAAGAGACCTACAAGTTTCTAAACAAACACTACCAGCAGATCAGTAACTGTCAAATCATGGAGGAGATCTCTCAAAAAATGAGACTACCCTTGGTTACTTGGAGAAACTTCCCAGAGGGATAAGTGACTCAGTACTTATGCACACCCTGTTAGCCATTTTCCCTACAATGGAATTCATCCAAGTAGAAAAGATGGTACAAAATTTACTCCTTACTTTTGCCGAAGGAATCAATGACACCACCTTGGTTCTCAAGGGCATTCAGGTCAGCCTCAGCTCACTGGCCAGAATTGTTAGGGGTGATAGACTGTCTTCTATGGACCAAGGCAGAGCCTGTACAGTTGCAAATATATCCTGCTGAATCTAGAGTAATGCCTTGGGCCATGTGGAAAGGTCAACACAGAAACTTAAAGAGAAAGCCGCGTGGCTGTTGAAGGTAGATCCTGATGGTTTATGAGATTTGTTCAGCTGGCTGAATCCAGGACCCTGGTGGAGAGGCAGGAGGGTTTGAAGTCACGGTTGCAGTCAATCCTGCTGCTCCAGTCCTTAGCCTTATCTAAATGATGTCTGAGACAAATGAAACAGATCTGTTCCCAGCCCCCGTTGATCAGATTAATTATATTGGCTGATGGTGTGGCATACTCATGGGAAAATATGCTCCAACTGAAGAAGATATAGAAACAAGGATGTGTATTGTTTGGGAGACGATTCTCCATGGATGTCTCAGGTTTCTGCATGTCTTGTGAGCAGAAGCACTGACAACCTTTCTTCCAGACTATCTTCTCAGGAATGTTTGCAGAACAAACAGCCTTGGAAAATAGAGATAATGTCTTCTTCAAGGGCAGAGGGCATTTTTGTCTGATAATAAAGATAATTTCTCCTCCAGGGTGGAGGTTAGAAAAGTGTGCTTATAACCCACTGTAAAATATCTAAGCTCAGGAACACACTGTATGTTCAAGCATCAATTGTCTGTCATTCTATATGATTTGGGGTTCTGAGAACCAGCTCAAATGTTGATACCTTGGCTGCTGTTATTACTATGAGTAATAAACTGCCCTTTATCTCTGACTGGGAGTCTCGTTTTCTTTGTCACTGTCCATGACACCGTGGCAGACTAACTTGTTAGATGACATAGAGGTAAAATCTCAGCGTCTCCATGGTTGTTGACATCTGGTCTATTAACCATCATCACAGATCCCTACTAGTCAAGACCCTGTGGTTGCTACTCTGACCTTGTTTCCCATTAGTCATTAAATCCACCCTTGCATCTGAGATTAGGTGTCCCACCTGCACTCTCATATTCTGAAATTTTATTATTGCTTTTAAGGAGCCGAGCACTATGGCAGCATCTCCTGCCATCAACCCTAGTCTACAGTGGATGGCCACGACTGCTCAAAGACACCAAATGCCCCATCCCTTTACTAGTGAATTCCTTAAAACCTTAATAAATGGAGTGTCCTCTGGGCCCTGTTGGGTAAGATGATCAAAGGATGGGTTGTCTTGTCTCATATCACAAATCCACTCTAATTTCCATCTTGCTGAGCCCTCTGACCCCTTCCTTAATACTTTGCCAGAGTAATTCTGGCATTTCCAACTCTTTTACTATGAATCTTGCCCAAGCTTCAAACAGTCATTCCAGCAGGCTACAAAGACAGACTCCAAGTGTCTCACCAGGTCATTAAATTCTAAATCATGAGAGTACTACCATATCAATAAACTCTTCCCTATTTTGTCTTGTATTTCACCCCATGTACTCCAATGTTTACATATATTCTGCTGGTTCCTGCTAGTTCATCTTAGTTGTGTCCCACAATCTTTTGGGGAAGCAAGATATTTCATCTTGGTGACAGAACTGTATTTCTCCATTTGGACTATCGGTCTAGAGGCAGTGAAGCATAGTTGGGCAAATCTTAAGAAGGACGAACACTGCCCTGTGAAGCAGCCACCTCAGAGGGTCTTTCGTGGTTACCAGGCAAATGAAACTACTCTCTTCTAACAAAGGAAAGGCAACTGCTTCTGGCAACCTGAAGGGTTTAGGGAAATCTGGAAGCTCAAGATTCTCTGGCATATCAACATAAATATCTCTCTTGCCCATCTCAGAGTCCCACTTCTTGGTCAGGGCTCTGGCTTTAGCATAGGAGACATATCAAGGCTACTTGTTCAGTCGCCTTCAAAACTCTGTTATGTTTTCTACTAAATCTTAGGGTTGATTTTCGTCACCAGAGCTCTGATCCCTGCAACTGATGAGGGTCTCTTTAAACACCGCCTTTGAGGCCTTTTGGCTTTCATAGGCTGGATGAAGTGAATAGTTGGCTGAACTGAGCCTGTCTTTCTCTTCTTCGAGGGTTTGAGGCAATTAACAAAAGCCTGCCTACTGTATAATTCTTATGATCTATTATCTTAATATTGTTTCTTGCCCTATTGCATTCCAGTGTTTCCTCTTCCATTGACATCTCATCTCAATGAATGCAAGGTGAGAATCTGAGTAATTGTGATGCTAGAGTATGCCAGATATAATCTCTGCTCCTTTTTCACAGCAAGGGGATCTTTGGTATCATCATACCAGTAAGTGATCTGATTCTAGGGGCCAATCTTAATTATCAGTTTTCCATACTATTTCTAGTAACATGCCTTAGTTTGAGTCCCCTTTACCACCTCCCCCCTCAAAAAAAATCAGAGCCTGGGGTAAGAACTTGGATGCAGGTAGTTCACTTGCTAAGTGATTCCAGAAAACAGGAGTGAGGGAGCAGAGAAAGCAAGAAGAAAGGAGGAAGAGCTATTAATAGGGTGTGTTACCAAGGTCACCACTGTGGGTCATAGGGACCAGCATACACAAAGGACCACTTAAGAATCCTACAGAATGCTTCCATAATTGTTCTTTTGAAGGCTGGATCATTTATTCACTAGCTCTGTCATCCACTGAACAAGAAGGAAGGAAGGAAAGAAGGAAGGAAATGAGGAAGGAAGGAAGGAAGGAAGGAAAGGAGGAAAGAAAGAAGGAAGGAAGGAAGAAAAGAATATGATGGCTTATTATATAATTTCTTAAAGAATTTAAGGATTTGTCCAAAAATAAATATGAAAAAAATGCTTAGAGAAGAAAGACTGGAAAAACCTTGCCAAAATATTCATCACACTTATGCCTAGGCAATTGGGGTTTGGGTTATTTTTATCTGTTTTTTGTCTTCCAATTTTTCAACAATCAACATGTTGTATATTGCACTTAAAAATAATGGTATTTTACTGTGCCTGCTTCCTTCTGTGAACACATTAAAATTACAACTAAATTATAGCACAATCAACCTGGAGAATTATCTGAAGTGTAGTTGAATAGAAGTTTTATAACTAAGGTTATAAAGAAGCCATGTTGAGACTGGTAGGAGGGACGGAGGCACAAAACAGGCCCCGAACCGCCCTGTGGCAGTTGAGAACCAGGAGAGAAATCTTGGCCATGGAGGTTCTTCCTGGAGGAGCTAGGGGCCCCAGCCACAAACCAGTCTCCCCAGCCCAGCGTACTGGTGCTGAGAAGAGGAGTCCCTGCAACATCTGGCTGTGAAAAACAATGGGGATTCTGACCATACAGATGGGATGGAAGGCAGCGAGAAACCCAGGTGTTCTCTTAAAAGGCCCACACACAGACTTTCTCACTCCCAGGCACTCACCTTGGGCTCCAGAGGAGGGACAGTAACTCGGGGGGCGGGGGCATCAGAGACATATGGGGGACTAACTGAGATGTGATATTTGGGGTTGAGGGCTGGAGGACAGTTGCCATTTCCCTGTGAGGAGGTCCTCCTCCTGGGAAGCCAGCAGGAGGGTGCCTTCTTTCTTGTGTTGAGCCCATCCCACAGACCATATCTGAATCTGATTGGTCTGGCGAGCTCTGAAGCTCCACCCTGCTGACTCACTGGGACACCACTCCACCCCCTTTCCCCAACGCTGAAGGTAATTTCTCCAAGAGCCTCCAGCCCCACCTGTATTGTATTCTTTCTTGGAAAACTATCAAAGTCCAACAGACCCACGTGGGCAGTGACTGGCCTCAGTGTGCTCTGAGAGTTTTGCTGAGTAACTTCAGACTCAGCATTGGTATCAAACCCAAATTTACATTAACCTGGTGACCACAACTCTTCCTACTCTGGTGATTCCCTGAGACCTTGCCTCACACAACTTGTGCACCACATGAGGCTTTATCAGTGGCTGAAACTTAAGGGAGCTGGCAGTTGGCAGCAGGCCTTGGGGTGTCCTGGAATTTTGCAGAGCTACCCTAGGCCCAGTACTGGTGGCAGACATCCTCAGTTCACGGTGTGGCCTCTCCCACTTGTGGTGGTAGCAAACAACCATGGATCGCTCTGTAGCTCTCCAGGTAGTCCCTGGACAGTAACAGGCAGTGGGTGGCCTGGGCCTGCACTGGAGTCCCTTGCAAGATGCACCAGAATGAATATACTTGGAGGTTGGCTTCAGACCACAGCAGAGCAGTGCACAATTAGCCCCACAAGCAGCAACCCCAATGGCAGTTTCAATAGGCACCAGAGCCCACTGAGGCAAATGCCATTCAGTAGGGTAAGCCCCCTGTATAGCAGTCTGTAAGCTGTGGACATGACCAAATCACACAGCCAATCAGCCTGAGGGTCAATTCCACCCACTGATGTGCCAATAGCAACCAAAGCTCAACTATAACAAGAGGGTACACATGACCCACACAAAAGACACTCCTGAAGCACCTGGAGGACCAGGCAGACTGTGCCACTGGGCCCCACAGGGCACCTACTATACAAGGCCACCTGGCCAAGACAGGGGTATGTAGCAGGTCTACCTAATACATAGAAACAAACAGAGAGACAGCCAAAATGAGGAAACAAAGAAATGCATCACAAATAAAAGAACAGGAGAGAACTAAACAGAAAAAAGAACTAAACAAAATGGAGGTAAGCAACCTATCAGATAAAGAGTTGAAAACACTGGTTATAAGGATGCTCAAGGAACTTGGTGAGAACTTCAACAAAGAGATAGCAAGCATTAAAAAGGACATAGAAGCCATTAAAAAAAAAACAGTCACAAATGAAGACTACAGTAAGTAAAATGAAGAATGCATTAGAGGGAATCACCAGCAGACTAGATGAAACAGAGGAGTGAATCAGTGATTTGGAAGATATGGTAGTAGAAAACACCCAATCAGAACAGCAAAAAGAAAAAATAATTTAAAAAATGAGGATCGTTTAAGAGACTTCTGGGACAACATGAAGCATAACAACATTCACATCATAAGGGTACCAGAAGGAGAAGTGAGAAAGCAAGGAATTGAGAACCTATTTGAGGAAATAATGACTGAAAACTTACCTAACCTGGTGAAGGAAATAGACATATAAGTCTAGAAAGTGCAGAGAGTGCCAAACAAGATGAACTTAAAGATACCTACACCAAGACACATTATAATTAGAGTCGCAAAGTTTAAAGACAAAGAGAATCCTAAAAGCAGCAAGGGAAAGACAATTAGTAACTTATAAGGGAGCTCCGATAAGATTGTCAACTGACTTCTCAACAGAAACTTTGTAGGCCAGAAGGGATTGGCACAAAATATTCAACGATATGAAAAGCAAGGACCTACAACCAAGATTACTCTACCCAGCAAAGCTATCATTTAGAATCGAAGGACAGATAAAGAGTGTCCCAGACAAGAAAAAGCTAGAATTCATCAGCACCAAACCAGTATTACAAGAAATCTTAGAGGGACTTCTTTAAGGGAAAAAAAAAAGATCAAAATTATGAATGAAAAAATGGCAATAGCTACATATCTATCAACAATTACTTTCAATGTAAATTGGTTAAATGCTCCACTCAAAAGACATAGAAGGGCTGAATGGATAAGAAAACAAGACCCTAACATTTGCTGCCTACAAGAGACTTTCTTCAGATTGAAAGACACACATAGATGGAAAGTAAAGGGATAAAAAAAGATATTTCATGAAAATGGAAACAAACAAACAAACAAAAAAGCTGGAGTAACAATACTTATACCAGACAAAATAGACTTTAAAACAAAGGCTATAACAAGAGACAAAGAAGGACTGAGTAATAATACCATGTCAGGTTATTTATTTAAAGAAACCCAATTGCTACTTCAAGGGTACATGTGCATCCATATGTTCATTGCAGCATTGTTTACAATGGCCACGATGTGGAGGCAGCCTGGGTATCTGTCAATGGAAGAAAGGATAAAGAGGGGGTGGTACATATATACAAAGGAATATTGCTCAGCCATAGAAGGGAATGGGTTCTTGCCATCTGCGGCAGCACGGACAGACCTGGAGGGTATTTTGCTGAGTGTAGTAAGTCAGACAGTGAAAGGAAAATGTCACATGATTTCACTTATAAGAGGAATCTAAAGAACAAAATAAATAAACAAACAAAACAGAAACAGAAACAAACTCATAGATACAGAGAACATTTTGATGGTTTCCAGGTGGGAGTGGGGTTGGGAATGGGTGAAAAGGGAAAGGGATTAAGAAGTACAAATTGGTTGTTACAAAGTTGTCATGGGGATATAGGGTATAGCTAAGGAATATGGTAAAAAATATCATAATAACTATGTATGGTGTTAAATGGGTACTAGATTTATAGGGGTGATAGATGGGAGGGAGTTGGGGGACAGGGCGAAAAAGGTGAAAGCATTAAGTACAAACTGATAGTTATGAAATAGTCACGAGAATGTAAAGTAAAGCACAGGGTATAGTCAATAATATGGTAATAACTATGTATGGTGCCAGGTGGATACTAGACTAGTCAGGGGGATCACTTCTTAAATTATATAAATGTCTAACCACTATGCTGTTCACCTGAAATTAATATAAAATAATATTGAAAGTCAACTATCATTGAAAATTTAAAACGGAAAGGTGAAGGGGAATAAGAAGTCCACATTTCCATGTATAAGACAAGTAAGTCATGGGGATGTAATGTACAGCATAGAGAATATAGTCAATAATATTGTGATAGCATAGTACAGTGTCAGATAGCTGCTGGACTTATGGTGATCACTTCTTTAGGTATATAAATGTTGAATAACTATTGTGTACACCTGAAATTAATATAATATTGTCTGTTAGCTATATTTTAATAAAAATATTTTTTAAATGCTATTAAAAGAATGAAAAGACAAGACATATGCTGGGAGAAAATATCTGTAAATTACATATCTGATAAGGGCTTATATTCACAAAATATAAGGAACTCTTAAAAATCAAAAATTAACAAAAAACAACCCAGCTTTCTTTTTTCTTTTTCTTTTTTTTTTTAAGATTTTTTTATTGGGGAATTGCAGGAGAGGAACAACGTTGGGGAATCAGGGAAGGGGAACAGAGAAGTTGCTGTCCTTTTGTTCTTCAGTCTAGTTGTGGAGGACGTTGCTTCACTGGCCCAAGTTGGCACCATCATTGCGCTCTTCCTGGGCGAGGCAGATCAGTCGCTGGCTTCTGGACGGCCACTCACAGCGGCTCATTGCAGCTCATGGCAGGTCATGAAATCACACACCAGCTGCCGGCCAGCCCCACTGCAGCCTACACCATCGCCGGCAACTCACGGCAGCCCAGCTCCAGATCGAGCTGTTGTTCACCATCTTAGCTGTAGAGGTCCCAGTGTCACTGGCCAATGTGGGATCCGAACCGGGGCCCTGCTGCTCAGAGCTGGCATCCCAAGCCAACTCCTAACAAATGCGCCACTTGGCCAGCCCCCAGCTTTCTTAAATGAGCAAAATATTTGAACAGAATTCATTAAAAAAAAGATATATTGATGTCAAATAAGCACTTGAAAAGATGGTCAATATCATTAGTCATTTGGGAAATGGAAAATTGAAACCACAATGAGATACTACTACATACCTATTGTAATGGTTAAAATTTAAAAGATTGGCCACAACAAGTGTTGGTAAGGATGTGGAATAATTAGAATACTGCTGGTGGGATGTAAAATACTACAACTACTTTGGAAAATAGTTTGATAGTTACTTAAAAGCTAAATATACATTTACCATATGGCCCAGCCATTCCATCCCTAAATAAATGAAAGCGTATGTCCACATAAAGACTAGAAACTTTATTTGTGATAGCCAAAAGCTGGAAACAACCTAAGTGTCCATGAATAAGTGAGTACATAAGCTGATTGTGGCGCCTCCATAGAATGGAATACTACTTAGCAATAATCAACATGGATGAATCTCACAATAATAGGGCAGAGTAAACAAAGTCAGACCAAAAAACAAAATTTATTCTGTATGTTTCCATGTCTACAAATTTCTAGAAAAGGCAAATTAATTAATAGTGACAGGAAGTAGATCAGTGGTTGTCTGGGCAGGGTAGGAGGGCTATGGGAAGGAGAAAGAGAGAGGGCTTGCTAAGGAGCATGAGTGTATACATGTGTCACAATTTATCAAATTGGCCAATTTTATGTCATGTATATTTAATTACAAATTTTAAAAATTATCAAATTGTATACTTTAAATATGGACAGTTTTTATATGACAATTATATATTAAAAAATGTTTTAAATGGTGTTTTTAAATTAAGTAATGCTATAAGATCATCATTCTGCAACAATCTTTTATTTCTTTATTTCTTAAGAATAAATTCCTATAAGGCTATTTACTAGGTCAACTAATAATAATAGTTTCAATGTTTTTGAGACACCCAGTACTTTCAAGAAAGGTTGAACAAATTATTTTTTCATATCACATCTCACCCTCCCCAAATTCTAAGAATTCATTTTTTAAAACATTTGCAAATTTGAGTTTTAAACAGCCTCTGATTTCCATTCACATTTTATTACTGTGGATACCATATTTTAAACAGAAAATTGACAAACTGGAGAGGCTGAAGTGAAGGCATTTAGGGTGATGGGGCTGTGGAACTCAGGTCCTGTGAGAAATGATGGATGGCACAGAATGTTCACCTGAGGAAACCCCGTGGGACCAGAGAGGTAGACAAAAGCATGTGTGCTCTCCTCTAGGAACTGCAGTAATATCATTCAGAAGAGGAACCAGACCTATGCAGCAGGGTACTTGAGGAAAAGAAAAAAACAAGTTCCGTGTGGATTGAGCTCTTACAAAAGGGAAATTGCAGCTCAGGATGAGAAAAGGCCTTTTTTTTGTGGTGGGGGAGATGGATGGCAAGATAATAACAGCATCAACTATGAGAACTTCAACACAATGAAATTGGCTGCCTCTAGCCCTGGAAGCCATCAAGAAGAGTCTGGAACATACCTGGCAGACCCATTGCCAAGGGAGTTCCTGCCTCAAGCAGGAATTTGAATACGATAGCCTTGAATCAGATGACCTTTTTTTTTTCAGTTTTATTGAGATATAATTGACATGCAGGGGCCGGCCGAGTGGCACATTGGTTGGGAGCTGGCTTGTGATGCCAGCTCTGAGCAGCAGGGCCCCAGTTCGGATCCCACATGGGGCCAGTGACACTGCCCTCTACAGCTAAGATGATGACTAACAGCTCAACCTGGAGCTGGGCTGCTGTGAGTCGCTGGCAATGGCGTAGGCTGCAGCCCCTGCTGCAGTGGGCTGCCATAAGCTACCATGTGTGTCTGGCAGCCAGTGTGAGCAGCTGGCAGCTGGTGTGAACTGCCAAGAGCCACTGTGAGCGGCCATCCAGAGGCCGGCAACTGATCTGCCTCACCCGGGAAGAGCGCAATGATAATATCAACATAGGCCAGTGAAGCAACGTCCTCCACAACAAGACTGAAGAACAAAAAACGATAGCAACTTGTCTGTTCCCCTTCCCCCGATTCCCCAGTGCTGTTCCTCTCCCCAAATTCCCCAATAAAATCTTTAAAAAAGAAAAATTGACATGCATCGCTGTGTCAGTTTCAGGTATACGGCAAAAAGGTTTCACTTACATGGATTGTGAAATGATTACCACAATAAGTTTAGTTAACATCCATCATCTAATATAGATATAATAAAAATAAATAGGAAAAAAAAGAGAATTTTTTTCCTATTGTAATGACAACTCTTAGGTTTTACTTTCTTAACAGTTTTCATATATATAATACGAGTGGTAACTATAGTCATCATGTATACATTATATCCCTAGTATTATACTTATTTATCAGATGATCTTCAAAAGTCCTGTGATTTTGTTTCTCTCATACCCCCTCCTTAACATGTTTTTTTTTTTTCTATTTGCTCCTGCACTTCCCAGAAATAGTGACTTGTCATTACCTTACTATGTTTGCAAATTGAGGGGTGAGAATTTAAGCCACTTGTTTATAAGAACACAGTGAACCGCCTTTAAACACATTAACTAATCACAGGTGGGAGATGCATTTCAGAGATGAGAAGAGAGATTCCTGGGAAAGTATTTGGTTGGCGCCTTAATCATATTAAAACGGCTCATGGCCAGCACATTATTATTACCCCTTAATGAATGGCTAACCAGTGCCCATCCCAAACGGAAAATCTAAACAAATAGACACAATAGTCATTATAAAGTTTTCATTTGTTTGCACTTATCCCTCCACCAAAACACTTGAAGGCAATTTACACAATAGTAATGAAAACATGAGCTGTAAAGATCAATAGTGCACAAAACACTGAGGAGGAAGAAGAAAGGGAGGAGGTAAGAAGAGCTTGAAACAATGTCTTCATTAAAGTTTGAAAACCAGCTAGATGGGTGTTGGATGTCATGCTAAAAGGTTTTGATTTAATTCTGTAAATAATGAGGAAGCTGCCGAGGTCTTCAAGATAAACAGTGACACAATAATTTTTTTTTTTAACAAGTTATTCCTGAGGCAGGGATGTGTAGATTTTTGTTTACTATCTGTCTTCCTCCTTGGAATGTGAGTTCCTGGCAGACAAGGGTTTTTATCTGTTTTGCTCACTGTTTTATCCCGAGCACAGCTCAGGCAGTCAAAACATCTTTGTTGAATGAACAAATGGATCCTGGCAATGAGTAAGCAAGGGAGACTCAGGGATCCTGAGCCAAGGTAAGGTGTGGGTACGCTCTGGGTTTTACGCCACTGAATAGCTGCTGAGCACACATGCATACACAGGCGAATGCGAAAAGGCTGGGTAAAACACAAGTTTCTCCGTTTGCATTGTTTTTTTTTTCCCCTCACATCTCCGTATGTGCAGATGGGGTACAACTATGCTTAGCTAATTAATATGATAACTGGAATTCAGCAGGAATTCAGCCAAAAGAGAATTACGTAATCCAAGGTTAGAATAGGATGTTAAAAACTCCAAAGACAGATAAAATCAAAATTTATAATGCCTCCCTTCACCAGTGTAAAATTTTCCATTGTACAAATGTAAATCATCTAGCCCTTGTTCTCTTTTTGTGTCCTATGGAAATAACCAGTTTGTTATCTTCCCTCAAGTATACCTTTAAATACATTAATAAGTCATGAGTGTTACCCAATCTTTAATTTGTTTGATCTAACCTCTGAGAGTTTTGGTAGGACATGCTGCAATTCTCTCCTTTCTGTTTGAAAGCAATGGTAATGATTTTGTCGTTGGCCAAACACTGAGGCTTCTCTCACGCCCTGCCTTACCTTTCCAAATGTCAGCTCAAATCTGCCCCCTAGAGAAAACAAACCGGAAGTGCCTTGACCACAACAGTGAACTGTGTTATGTGCGTAATTCTGACACTGGGCTTTTCCAGAGGACTGACACTTTCTATTGTATATGCTCCTGCATTTTTTGAAAGTGTGTCAGATATTGCTTTTATAAATTTAAAAAGTTTCCATTTTAAGGGGAAAAATGTTAACTACAAATACAATTTTTCATTCCTAGAGACTGGTATATGACTAATAGTTTCTTGCCTAAAATAGGCAACATTAATTCAAGTTTTAAGACCCTGGTTATTTAGAGTAACACTTTCAAGTTATACATATTGAGTCACTACTATGTGATAGAGACCTATTAAGTTCTGGGAATGCAAAGATGATTAATATGTGGTTCCTGACACTAAGAATTCACAGTCTAGAAGGCAGACATGTAAGAAAATCATTACATTATATGATAAAACTTACATGAATTATACTATATCACAGGAGAGAATATGAATGGGCAAATACATTTTTACTTGGAGAGGGAAGGGAGGACGGAAGGAAGGAAGAAAGGAAGGAAGGAAGGAAGGAAGGAAGGAAAGAAAAAAGGAAGGAAAGAATGAGATATAATAAATTTTAAAATGTTTTAACTAGTATTAGGCCAGTTAACCCCAAATAACACCATGGATTAATTAAATTCCAATACTTTTCAATCTCAGTAGAACTCAAAAAGTAAAATTCAAGTAATACAAAGGAGGCTTGAGAATCAGTCAGGATATACATCAGTGCTGTCCAATGGAAATATAATATGAGACATAGATGTAATATTTTCTAACAGTCACGTTAAAAATTGGGGAGGGGGATAAGATAAATTAATTTTAATCACCTATTTTATTTAACTAAGTATATCCAAAATACTATCAATTTTGTTGGAATCAAGGGCCTGAGATGGGGTAGTGGCAATGAAAATAGAAAGAACTAGATAAATCCAAGTGATATTTACAAGGAAAATAGGCAGAAGTTTATTATTATTTGAATGGAGAATGAGAGGAGTACAAGAGTGCTTCAAACTTAACCAGGTTCTTTCTTAACAAATGGTAAATGGTGCTACTGTTCGCTGAGATAGGAAACACAGGCAGAGGGCAGACTGGGAGTACACAGAGCAAGAAGCATTTACTTTTAAAGGATGATTTTGAGATGCCTATGAAATCTGCAACTAGTTCTATGTCCAAGGGCCAGTTGTGCATGTGAGAGAGGTCTACACCAGATGGCTAAATTTGGGGATCATCAATACACAGATAGCTGACATGGTAAGAACATGTAAGATGGCCCAGAGAGATTACGAGAGTGATGGGCAAAGTCCAGAGGAAAGCCATTATTTAAGAAATAAGGATCCCTCACCAAAGACCAGGCAGGAGTGATCAGAGAAGTACAAGAAAACCCAGAAAAATATAGGTCACAACAGCCAAGGAGGAAGAGGATAGTCAGCAATTTCAGATACTGCCAGAAAGTTAAGCAAACGAAGTACAGTGATGTTTTCATACAATTTGACAGTAAGGGGGTCATGAATGACTATGATAAGAACAGTTTCTATAGAGAGTAAGGATAGGAGTCACATTGCCACACGCTAAAAATCAAGAGGGATGTGTACATAACTCCTCAAGAAGTTTTCTGTGAAAGAAAAGATAGTTCAGATGGTAATTGGATATCAAGGGTGGTACCTATCAGTATATTAGGAGGGCAAGTTTTCAAGATAGAAGAGACTTGAGCATGTTTAAAGGCTATTGCAAAGGAACAATTAAAATTATGTGCTAGACTATTTTATTGATTTGAAAAGATGTTAATATTAACTGAAATGAGCTCATGTATGAAAAAGTTTTTTATGTATGTGCATGTATATCTACATAGAAAATATTCGGCAACCTCATCTACCAAAGTATTGACCATATTTATCTCTGAGTTGATACAATAAAAGGCTTTTAATTTGTATTCTTTTTCTTTATCTGTATTTTTTTATTGGAAGTGTTGCTTTATATAAAGCAGATAATAAGCTAGTGACTTCAATTTCAGAGAGTTCCCTCTCCTCCACTTACAATGGCCCTAAAAGTATGTTGAAAATAGAGTTCCTTCCAGTTTAATAAAATATATTGTGAAATCCCTAATCATGATTTTTCCAGGTATTGCCATTCTTGAGTCCAGGTTGGTGAAGAGCCTTCACAAATGTTCTGACTGGAGTAAGAAGCAATGACTGTCTCAGCCAACCAGCCACTGAGCCAAGGGAATTCCCTCCAAGTGTCTTCTCTTCCCATGGGTGGGCCACCTCTCCCCAGACCTTTCTATAGGGGCCAGAGCTGATGAGCAGACTGTCCCTAAGTCTGAAACTGGGTTAGCAAGACTGAAAAGTACCTGGAGAAAAGGCAGGGAAACAACTGTTTTCCCTACAACTACAGCATAATGCAGTCCTTGATGGAAGGTTGGGCCCCATCCTCCCCCTCAGTGGTGGCAAATAGCGGGCAAACGTCACCATGTAAAAGCTTGAAGTTTTTTTACATGTGTGAAAAAGCATAATTCTGTGTGTAAAAGGCCACATGAAAGTGTCAATCAATTCAAAATGAAGATACAAGCTGTCTGAAAATGGAAAGAATGCCAGTCAAAGATCATTGCTAGTTTACTTTTCTTTCACTGTTTTCTTTTTTCCTTCTCCTTTTCCTTATTTCTACTGTCTATGTTAAAGTTAGTTTGTATCTTACATAATCAATTATAGTATTAGTTTTGAGTATTAGTTTTGGGAGCTGTTCTTCTTTACAAAATAGAGACTAGCTGCCCTAGGGCATTTGAAGATTCAAGACAGAGACAAAGAAAAAATCAGGAGAGTACTAGAGAATTCTAGAATCTTTTCTTCTAGGGAAAATAATTGTGATAGAATATGGCCTCAATGTGTTAATAACCTGATTGTGGTCACCATTCCATAAAGCATACATATGTCAAATCATTGTGTTGTACAATTTAAACACATCCAATTTTATTTGTCAATTATACTTCAATAAAGCTGAAAAAAATAAGATAAAGAAGTGCTCACTTCAGCAGCACATGTACTAAAATTGGAACAATACAGAAATTAGCATGGCTACTGAGCAAGGATGACACACAAAATCATGAAGTGTTCCATATTTTTAATTCATGGGATGTAATATACAGCATGGTGACTATAGTTAACAATACTTTATTGTACTTTTAAACATTGCTAAGAGGGTAGGTCTTAAAAGTGCTCACCATAATAGACATTTCTCTAAAGAGGATATACAAATGGCCAATAGACATGAAAAAATGCTCAACATCACTAATTATCAGAGAAAGGCAAATAAAAACCACAATAAGATATCACCTCACACCAGTTAGAATGGCTATCATCAACAAGACAAATAATAACAAGTGTTGGAGAGGCTGTGGAGAAAAAGGAACCCTCATACACTGTTGGTTGGAAAGCAGATTGGTGCAGCCACTAAGGAAGGCAGTGTGGAGATTCCTCAAAAAATTAAAAATAGAATTACCACCATACGACCCAGCAATCCCTCTCTTGGGCATCTACCCAAGAAAAATCTGAAAACATTTATCCGTAAAGACATATGTGCTCTGCTGTTCATTGCAGCTTTATTTACAGTGGCCAAGACATGGAAACAACCCAAGTGTCCTTCGATAGATGATTGGATAAAGAAGATGCGGTATATATACACAATGGGATAGTATTCTGCCATAAGAAAAGATGAAATAGTGCCATTTGCGACACATTGAATGGACTTGGGATTATAATGCTAAGCGAAATAAGTCAGACAGAAAAAGTAGAGAGCCATATGATTTCACTGATATGTGGTATATAAAACTGAAAACAACAAAAGAACAAGAAAAACAAATGAAGAAACAAAACTCATAGGCACAGACAATAGTTTAGTGGTTACCAGAGGGTAAGGGGGTAGAGAGATGGTAGATGAAGGTAAAGGGGATCAAATATATGGTGATGGAAAGAGAACTGACTCTGGGTGGTGAACACACAATGTGATATATAGATGATGAATTACAGAATTGTACACCTTAAATCTATGTAACTTTGCTAATAACTGTCATCCCAATAAATTTTAAAAAACAGTTACCATAAAAAAAAAAGGTAACTATGTGTGGTGATGGATATTAACTAGCCTTATTGTGGTGATCATTTCACCATATATACAAATACTGAATCATTACCTTGTACACCTGAAACTAATAGAATATGTCAATCATATTTCAATAAAAATAATTAATAAATAAATGTAAAAGAATGTGGCTACATAAAGTGAAAACTCAGAGCAGAAGGCTGATCTCAGAGAATCAGTCTCCACCCACATAACTAAAATGGTAACTTACTCCCACTCCTGCTTTTCTCACACTGCTCATTCCCACCCACATGACACACATGTTAAGAAGGTCACGACCCACTGCCAAGGGGAAATGGAGGTTCTACCTCAGGTTAGGGGCATGAGTCGGAATAAACTGGGTGTGGCCCTAAGTCTGCCACCACCCATACCTGTTAGGTCCTGAACTTTTCTAAATGTCAGTTTCCTCAACCAGCAAGTGAAAAGAATAAGTCTTACCTTGGGAGTGGTGGGAATTATTTTAGGTAACGCATTAAAAACCTCAGCCTAGTATTTGCTTTAATTACCAGTTCTCATTAAACAGTGGCCATTAGACATGCTTACATAAATTACTTCAAATAAGGAAGTAAACTTAGAGTCACACCAATGACGTTTATTTAAAGTTATTTGTGAGGTTGGTGTGGAAGAAGGATTGGCGAAGATGTGTGGATGGTTCTTTAAATATCTTTCTTTACATTTTCAAGACTTACTTTATCCTATTAAAATACCTTTTATTTTTCTTATTCCCATGAAAGGGCAATAAAGCAGATCAAACTCTCAACTAACCCACCCGAAGCAGTTGGAGTCTGATGTGAGACTTCTTGGAGAGCAGCGGAACCAACAACCCATTTCCATCACTCAGCATCTAGACACTCTTTTATAGCTGCCACCCCTCGGTGTAGTATACTGGGACTCAAAAAAACACAGTAGTATCTGTCGTCCTGATGTTGAAACAAAGTACTATTTGGGACCTTTTTCAAAGAGGGGGGCCATCTATGCTACTCCGTGTTCTTCTTTCCTAGAACTCCTTCTTTCCTCCTCTTGCTTGCGAGATCTTATCTCCATCCAAAGACATTCTTTCATTTCTCCTTTTTGCTCTCAGGTCCCTGAAAGACAAAGATCAGAAAAGCGTAGAAATGTGCCAATGGCTGACAACATTCCACGGTTCTCTTAATTATCACAAATGAAGAAAGCCCTGATCATTTAGCAGACTTCCACATCCTAGTTTCTATAATAGTAATAAATTAGCATAAGCTAAGGGTGACAGGAAAGGCTTCAGTCATAAATAAAAGGAATTATGGCAGGGGCTTGGGCATCAGCAGATGGTCTGTGGAGGAAAGTCAACCTGCTTATGATTCTGACCTCTGACGTGTGGAGGGGTGATTTCACAGCATGATAAAATTAATAGTCTCCTGATGCTTTTGGAACAGGAATGTGAAAAGTGAATCATACATGCAATGATTCTAACTTCCCTGTGTCCACTCCCTTAAATTACATTAATAGTAGGGTTTGCACTAGTTTTAAATGTGAGACTGTGTGAAGAATGAAGTGTCAAAATGAAATCCAAACACATTAACAGTCCCCAACAAGTTACCCAGAGAGAGGTCCACAGTCACTGATTTATTGAACACATACTGTTCTATTGTATTGTAGAATCAGGAAATACAGCACTAACTACAGAGACCGGACTTCCTAGATTTTACACCTAGGTGGAGGGAAACAATCAATAAACCTAAAAGGAAACAAGAGGAAAACAGGTAGTGATAAGAGCAATGATAACTATAAACACAGTGATGCGATAGGGAAGTATTAGGGAAGGGGGTGCTTCTTTAGTTCCCATGGTCAAAGGATACCTTTCAAAGGAATTACTGGCCCCCTCCCCCCAAAAAAAGGCATTGATAAGTGTGGTGATGATATCTATTTATACTTCTACTTTTCAAAGCAAAGAAATAAATTCATTATTCTCCCCTTCCTCCATTTGAACTGGAAACACTGGGGAACCCCTGAGTGCCTATCAAGTGAACATACACAGTGGTGAGTGAAAAAGTCATGACTCAGCCCTGCAGCATGAGTTATAGGGATTTCAAGTTACTGCAGTGGCGTCAGTTACTCTACAATGTTAAATTGCTTTTATACAGTACCTAGATTGTTTCATTTCTATCTGAAATGGTCCATTAGTCGAAGTTAGAAAGCAAAACAAATGATGAAGCTGTGAGACAAATTAACAGGAACTTAAAAATTGGACTAGCTCTATAAATGTGCCTCCAAACTATTTTCAGGAGATCTACCATTTGTATTAGACTCATCAGCCTGATCAAAGTTTATATTTAGCAGTCATGAATGTCTCTAATACTTACAAAAACAGTATAAAAAAGAGAAAATATAGTGATGATTATTTCCAATTTGGCTTTTCTCTTACTGAGACTAAAGACTATCTGAGAAATGCCCATAAACAATGGCCTGAAATATTTTTCTTATCTCAATCATTTAGAAACAAAACGCAAAAATTATCAAAATAAGTTAATTTACTTCTTCAATATCAAAATGAAAGAATCTAATGTTCTTGGTCATGATCAGATCACAAAAGCAGTTTCTGGCTCTTTTTGATGCTAAAAGATATAAAATTTAAATGTAGATGTTAGTATTCATTTGGTCCCCAAACAAAAGATAATATATATCATTTTAAAATTCCCTGACAAATCACACTTCTTAATGTAGCTAGCTTTAGAAAAATGTGTCACTTGTTAAATAGGAAAAATTTTAAAGTATCTGTATATGTTCTGAAGTTTTAATTTTGCATTAAGATGAACTTTATAATGTACTCTAAAAGCTGATATAAAATGACATTTTAATTTAAAGTTATTTACCATATATATTTATCATACAATATGAAAAAATATTAAATAATTTAGTAAATTCCTAGCAATTTTCTAGCTGTTACATATACCTGTGTTAAGAGTTCTTGAATAAAAAAAAATGTTGAGGGCCGGCCGAGTGGCGCGTTGTTTAAGAGCTGGTTTGGGATGCCAGAGGGCGTCCCACATATGAGGGCCAGTGACACTGCCCTCTACAGTTAAGATACTGAACAACAGCTCAACCTGGAGCTGGGCTGCTGTGAGTTGCTGGCGACAGTGTAGGCTGCAGCCCCTACTGCAGTGGGTTGCCATGGGCAACCGTGTGTAGCCAGCAGCCAGCTTGAGCGGCCTTCAAGCCACCATAAGCGGCTGCCCAGAAGCCGGAGACTGATCTGCCTCGCCTGGGAAGAGCACAATGATGGTGCCAACTTGGGCCAGTGAAGCAACATCCTCCACAACTAGACTGAAGAACAAAAGGGGAGCAACTTGTCTGTTTCCCTTCCCCCAATTCCCCAGCGCTGTTCCCATCCCCTAATTCCCCAATAAAAATCTTTAAAAGAAAAAGTTAAAAATGCTGCCTTGGTAATCTTGGCACTCAAAAGGAAGAACTTGGGGCTTGGCCGAGTGTCTCAGTTGGTTAAGAGCTTGGTCAAGAGTGTGAGCTCTGAGCAACAGGGTCACTGGTTTGATTCCCACATGGCCCAGTGAGCTGCGCCTGAGCTGAGCTGCCAACAGGTGGCAGGATGGCTCAGCTGTTGAAAGCACGTGCTCCTAACAACAAGGCTGTCTGTTTGAGATGGTGGGCTATGCCCACCCGCAACTAATTGAACACAGCACCTTGAGCTGAGTGGCGTGACTGGACTTGGAGCTGAGCTAGCCGCGCCCTCCACAACTAAGATTGAAGGATAACAAATTGGCTGTTCCCCTTCCCCAATCCCCAACACTGTTCCCCTACCCCAATTTCCCAATAAAATTAAAAAATCTTAAAAAAAAAAAAAAGGGCTGGCCGAGTGGCACATTGGTTAGGAGTTGGCTTGGGACACCAGCTCTGAGAAGCAGGACCCCAGTTAGGATCCCACATGAGGGCCAGTGACAATGCCCTCTACAGCTAAGATGGTGAACAACAGCTCCACCTGGAGCTGGGCTGCCATGAGTCGCCGGCATCGGTATAGGCTGCAGTATACTGCGGGAAGCTACCATGAGTGGCTGGCAGCCGGTGTGAGCTGCCATGAGCCACCGTGAGCCACTGTGTATGGCTGTCCAATGGCCTGCGAGCTACTGTCTCACCCAGGAAGAGCGCAATGATAATACCAACATGGGCCAGTGAAGGGATGTCTTCCACAACTAGACTGAAGAACAAAAGGGCAGCAACTTGTCTGTTCCCCTTCCCCAATTCTTCAACACTGTTCCCTTCCCCCACCCCCTCAATAATCATCTTTTAAAAAAATAAAAGAAATACTTGGAAAACGAATGGAACAAACATATGTTATATTTTAGGACTAATGTGATGACTATCTCTTTAAATTTAAAAAAAAACTGATTTCAGGGCCGGCTGAGTGGCTCAGTTGGTTAAGAGCTCGAGTTCTGAGCAACAGGGTCGCCGGTTTGATTTCCATATGGGCCAGTGAGCTGTGCCTGAGCTGAGCTGCCGACAGGCGGCAGGATAGCTCAGCTGGTGAGAACATGTGCTCCTAACAACAAGGTTGCCAGTTCGACTCCCACATGGGATGGTGGGCTACGTCAACCTGCAACTAAGATTGAACACGGCACCTTGAGCTGAGTGGCCACGAGCTGCCGACAGGCAGCTGGATGACGACTGGACTTGGAGCTGCACTAGCTGTGCCCTCCACAACTAAGATTGAAGGACAACAACTTGGCTGCTCCCCTCCCCCAATTCCCCAACACTGTTCCCTTTCTCCAATTCCCCAATAAAATCTCTAAAAACGAAACAAAACAAAAAAACAGCTGATTTCACTTTTACCCACTTTTAAGGCTTATAATAATATTACCAAATGGTTTCATATAAGCACTTATATAAGATTATGTATTATTATGTAAAATTTATTCTGAGGCCATCAGAATCAACAAAGAACTATTCAAATTAAATTTTTTTTCCAAATATATTTATGCTCTACCTTGTTCCAGAATAAATTTAAGACAGATAAGTCTCCTGAATTAGTAATATAATTATTGGCTTTAATATGTAGTTTTAAAACAGGAGTTCTTTCATTTCTGTTTTATTTTGGCCAAAAGTTCCTACTCTGAATCTAATCATGAAGAAATATCAGATGAACCAAAATTGAGCATTATTTTAAAATGTAACTGGCCTGTACTTTTTAGATGCTAGTGTCATGAAAGATAAGGAAAGACTAAGGAGCTCGCTGCTCCAGAATAAGATAGATTAGAGGGAATGAAGTGATTGCAACACATGATCTGGAATCTCCCTATAAAGAATATTATCAGGACAATGGGCAAAATATGAATAAGTTCAGTAGATCAGATATAAAAGTATTGTATCAGTGTTCATTTCCTGACTTTAATTATCGTACTGTTTTATATAAGAATGTTCGTGTGCCCTTGTTTGGGGCTGGTAAGGAGAGAGAGGGTGTAGGTAAACAGAATAACTTGCTAACATTTGGAGGGAATCTAGAGGAAGGGTATATTCTTTATACTATTCTTGTAACATTGCTCTAAGTCTGAAACCATATTTAAAACAAAACAAAACAGGAAAGACAAAACAGGTACTCTTGATAAGGTTTAGATATAGTAAGTGACAGCTGTTTTCTATTCTTCCTTCCATATTCTTCTGATGAGGTAAAGAGAGCAAGTAGCTTCCTGAAGGGGGAGCATAGATACACAGGGTCACTCTGACCAAAGTGAGACAAAGATGCACAGTGACAGTCCCAACGGCCATCACTGTTAGGCAGAAAGCATTGTGCTCAGATGAACAATGAGGTAGGAAGCACCTAAGTGTCTTTTCCTGTTCACAGAGCACAGCTCGAAAACCAGGTCACCATACACCTATGCTCACTTATTTGCTCTGCCTACTACATGGCAGAACATGTTATTCCTGTTTTGCAAAATAAAACAAACACCAAAGGCCCACCAAAAAAAGTATTTTGCTCAAGGCCACTCAGTGAGCATGTTGCAGGTTTGAAAAACTCCCCTCACCAACCCCTTTCCCCTCATCTGTTTAATTTAGAATCCCAGGGCCATGACTAAACTTGAGGAGGTACCTTTTCTTTTCAACCAGAATTATGGATTAAATGGAAAACCACCATTGATGCCAGTGTTGTAAGAAATTATCTGTAAACCAACTTTCTTGAACAGTGCTTGTACAATTTTTAAATTAAGAATAGCTTTTAAAAAGCATGAAAAAGATGTAACATTTAGATATTTGCATTATTAATAGTTTATTGGGATTGGCCACAGGGATGAACAGATGCACTCTGAACAGGAATGTGATGTTTGCAATGGAATACCAAGACCTTTTCAAATATGAATCTAGAACAAGTTAAAAAGCTTTGACAGGGTGAATTGTAGCCCCAACACATTAGAGAAATACTCACCGTTCCATATTTAAGTAGTGTAGGCACTGCAGTTACTTTTAAGTTTTTTCTGAAGTCATTATTTGGATCTTTCCAACTATTTTGAAAAGAAAAAGTGATCATGAAAAACAAACAAACAACAACAACAAAAAGGCCTTTTGAGCATTTTGAGCCTTGCCTCTGCTCAGGGCCGCTCCAAACTCTTTGGAATGTACTTTTTCTCCTAATAATGACTCCCTGGCTCTGGCCCTGGGCCCCCTTGGGCCTTTGGAATTTCCTTTGCTCGGCCTGCTCCAAACTCGGAGTGTACTTTCTTTTCTAATAATGGCCCTTGAGCCATTCTCTACTGCTCGGACCTGCTTCTGCTTCTTTGAAATGTATATTTACTTATAATAAGCTCCTTTTCTGAAAAAAAAGAAAAGAAAAAGAAAAAAGAAAAACTACCCTCAGATTAATTGATCTCTAGTTTATTACTATATTACTATATCAAGTTTGACATCATCAGTGGAGTTTCTATTCTTCCTCTCATTTCATGCCTGTTTCTCCCCTGTGCTTTACTTAGACTCCCTCAAGGCCACTGTGAACTCCTGGACCACTCTCACGCCTGGAAATTTCCTAAGTAGCATCCAGAGTGTTTCCTCTGCGTATTTTTTAAAGCATAGGGAAACATGATGCCATCATAAACTATTTGCTATTGGATTAAATATGAAAGCACAGGCAGCTTTTCTCATCTCCAAATAGTGAAAAAAGAAAGAGTCACAATCATAATAAGGTGATGAAAGCAGTCTCAAAGAACGAGAGGACCGTGATAACAAAAACATTTTACAAAAGGTCCCCCAGAGATTCTTCCTACACCCGCTGTCTTCAATAAAAATACTAATAAAATGTATTGTACATCTGGGCTAACTAAAACTGAGTGTCATTTTTCAAAGGTCTCATCACCAAGCTGTAAATAAGGAAGTTAAATTTTTTTTCTCCTCAAACTTGGGGAAGAGGACCCCTTTGGGCTTCCTTTCTTAAAGTGGCTTAAAATATTCAACAATTCTAACGCTGTTAATACCAAAGAGACAGAGCGTTTGGTTCTAAAGCACAGTTGCTGTTCAAGGGACTCTGAAAATGCCTGAATTTGGGAATGGGATCTTCTTTTTGATTCCAGTGGCTCCTTGAATGACCCACTCTCTGAGCATTTTCTATAATCCCACATGTGGGTACAGCATCAAAATCTCTGCTCTTCATGAGAATGCCTCCTAGGATGGCTGTCAGATGATGTGATTCTGGAAAGCACAGGAAACTGGGAATACAGAATAAAAATTTTTACAGTATAAAGAGACTGTACAACATTAGCACAGAAACAGAATACCCATAAATTACTAACTAAATAAATCTCATGTTGAACTGAAATCATGTCTTCTTCATCAGTAGGACCTTTCTCATACAATGAAACAGCAGAGCCAATGGGTTTAAAACTAAGTAGAACATCGTTAGACTAGCTTTGCCTCTCCTCCACCATCAGGGCAATACAATGAAGCATTCTGAGCCTGAAATTGCCATGTGTAAGTAGATTCCAAAATGATCCCCAAAAAACTTTAATGAAGCCATAAATGTTTAAGAAATAATATAAATGTGAATATTTCTATGATTTCTGTATGAAGAAGGAATTTCTAAGCAGAAGAGATGGAAGAAGTCATAAGTGATCAAATTAATTGTATAGTATAAAAATAAAGCTCATATGCAACAAAAAACAACTTAGATAATAGACAAAAAAAACAGAAAATATTTGCTACGTGTTACTAATGTTTAATAAATATCTTGAAAATATGTATCTTATGTACAGACAGAAACACAGAGAGGCCATGTCATATAATGATATCCGTGTTAAAATCACATTGGAAAATGATCGAAGGAGAAATGGTTCATGGAAGTCAAACTTCTTAAAAGAGTTATGACACTTGCTCTCATTCCTCAACCCCCTTCCAATGTAGCATTTGCACCCACAACTAATTTTGGTCAGGGTATTGATCTCAATGTTGCCACATTCTGTGCACATTTTGGTCTTTAATCATTCAGTAGCATTCAAAGCAGTTGTCCATAGGGCCCTTCTGGAAACACTCTTTCCCTTGCCTTTTCCACTGTACCCTCTTGGTTTCCCTTTGATCTTTCTGCCTGTGACTTCACCTACCACCTTTACCTCAATAATGGCTAATCTTCCTTCAGTCACCACGGAAGCTGTGTATCCCCAGAAAGCCTTTCCTTCCACCTCTCATACTTCTCCTTTACGATACTCATCACAACTGTAATCAATAATTTGGATAATTTTGCTACATATCTCTTTTTTATTAGACTGTAGGCTCCATGACATCAAGGGCTATGTTCCATTCTCTGCTACAATACCAGTACTATAGAGCACCTTGCCTTATTCATAGCATGAGTTAATTAAATATATACTGGATGAATAAATATATAAAGAACAAAAGAAAAAGAAATGCCAAATGGTAAAAATTGTTTATGCTGGTTAGTCATCAAAGATTATGCAAAATGAGTTAATGTATAATTTTGCCTCTCAGATTAGAAAAAAAAATGTTTCTTAATGATAGCAACAATGACAGGAGCACAGGGTCAGAGGCACTGTCATTCCTCGCTGGTAGGACCATAAATGTACACAGCCTTCCTAGAAAGCCATTGGCAATATGTGTCAAGAGGCTTAAAATATTCCCCTGCTTGGATCCATCCATTGTATGTTGTGATGGGCTGAACTGTGTCCTTCTCCCCACAATTAATATGTTGAAGTCCTATGTGAGTAGGTCAGAATGTGACCATATTTAGAAATAGAACCTTTAAAGATTACACTAAAATGAGGTCATTGGGGGAGAGGGGGCCTAATCCAGTCTGACTGGTGTCCAAATAGAAGAAATTTGGACACACAGAGAAACACCAGGAATATAAGTCACACAGAGGAACATCCAGGTGAGGACAGTCTATAAGCCAAGGAGAGAGGCCTCAGAAGAAACCAAACCTGCCATCTCCTTGATTTTAGACTTCCAGCCTCCTGAACTTTGAGAAAATAAATTTCCGTTTTTTAAACCACCCAGTCTGTGGTATTTTGTTATGGAAACCCTACATAACTGATACACAGACCTAGAAACTCACTCTCAAACAATAATCAGAAATATGGTTAAAGATTTGTAAAGGTGCTGATTAAGATACATGAGGTAAATCTTATATTTAAGTCCATTTGCTGTAGGTCAGACATGGTATACTTGGTACGGTGAATAAGTTGGGGAGCAAAACAGACACAGTGTCCCCATCCTGGAGCTTATGTCTGCATAGGGAATAGACATGAAACAAATGGGGCATATGCCTACCTCCTTGGCAAAATGCTAGAAAGTTTCGAGGTGCAATGAGAGGATATAACAGGGTAAAATTATGTATATTTGGGTGGGTGTTGTGATGTCTGGGACCATTAGCAGGAGACCTCTGTGTAGGTGTGACGATTAAGCTCCAATCTGAAGGATGAACAAGGTTAATTAGAGAACAGAGAATGCTTTCCTGCCTGAGGATGAGAACATATGCACAGAGCTTCTGCCATGGAAGGAGCTTGCTGTCATAGAAGGAAGAGAAGCCTTGTGGGGCTGGAGAGCCCGGGAGCCTGAGAGGAGAGAGGGGGGCTGGAATGGGGGGTCGAGGGACTTGAAGTAGGGTGATATCATCAGATGGGCAATCTTAAAACATACCAAACTGGAATCGAAAATTTCCTCTGTGATGTGGGATTGTTTGCTTCCTTCTCCTTTTTAGAATTTTTCAAGTTTTATGCAGTGATTGTGTATTACATTATCAGATAAAAAATAATAATACTTTAAAACTTTGAGACTGAGACACAAAGGGACAACTACCGCATGATTCCACTTATCTAAGGTACCTAAAGTAGTCAAATTCATTGAAGTAAGAAATAGAATGGAGGTTGCCAGGGGCTAGGAGAGGGAGGGAGAGATGGAAAGTTGTTAATGAATATAAAATTTCAGTTATGCAAAATGACTAAGTTCCAGAGATCTGCTTTACAATATTGTGCCTATAGGTAACAATACTGTATTGTACACTTAAATACCTGCCAAGAGCGTAGGCTCCATGTAACGGTTCTTGCCGCAATAAAAAGTTTTAAGTAAAAGGTAAACATTTGAGACTGGGAACAAAATGTGGATGTTTGTACAACGGTCCTCTTCCACTGAGAGGCCTGAAAAGAAAGGCAAGAGTCTCAATCACAATGTAAAGTAAACGCTTAATAGCTCCTTATATTGATGGGATTTCCAGTTTGTTTAGGTGTGGGACTTTGTGGGAGAAACAAGTTTAAAAGAGCACTTTAGGACCGGCCGTAGTGGCTCAGTTGGTTAAGAGTTGGCTTAAGAGTGCAAGCTCTGAGCAACAGGGCCACTGGTTTGATTCCCACATGGGCCAGTGACGCTGCACCAGAGCTGAGCTGTCGCTGAGCTACCAACAGGTGGCAGGATGGCTCAGCTGGTGTAACAACAAGATTGCCTGTTCAATGGTGGGCTATGCCCTCCCGCAACTAAGACTGAACTCAGCACTTTGAGCTGAGCTGCCACCTGGATGGCTCAGTGGATAGAGCCCGAGCTCTTAACAGGATGCTGGTTCGACTCCCACATGAGATGGTGCTACGCCCACCTGCAACTAAGATTGAATGCAGCACCTGGAGCTTAGAGGCTACTGACTGCCAACAGAAAGCCAGATGGTGACTGGCACCCTCCACAACGAAGATTGTAGAACAACTTGGCTGGTCCCCTTGCCCAATTCCCCAACACTGTTCCCCTCCCCCAATTCCCCAATAAAATCTTTAAAAAAATAAAAAAATAAAAGAGCACTTTAATTGGTTACAGGGAGACGCTCCCACTTTTAAAAGTGTTTACTTCCTATGCAAGCTCTACTTTTGTAATTCATATGCCTTTCTGATGTAATTTCCCTCACAAAGACATGAATTAATGCCCTAAATTCAATCTTGTGTAGTAATATTTTCCCCACTAGTTCCCCCACGGTCCAGTGATCATCATTCTTGGTACGAACTTGGTAAGATATCTTAGTCAACTCAGACCACCATAACAAAAATACCATAGACTGGGTGGTTTAAACAACAGAAACTTATTTCTTATAGTTCTAAAAGACTGGATGATGGGCAGTTCAGTTCCTGGCGGGAGCTCTCTTCCTGGCTTACAGATGGCTATATTCTCTGTGTGCTCATTTGACCTTTCCTCGGTGCATGCATGTGAAGAGAGAAAGAACAAGCTCATGGATGTCTCTTCTTCTAAGGGCACAATCCCATTGGCCAGGGCCCTGCCCTTATGACATCATCTAAACACAACTACCTCTCAGGTTTGTGAGAAATCCTCTGAGGGAGCCATGTCCCACCCCATCCCTGTGGTGAGTGACTGCAGGAGAACCACCTCTCTAGTGAGATACAATGATGCTTGAGAGTATGTACCAGCATAAGGTCAATCAGGGATTAAAAATAAAGATTAAAAATATCATATACTGCTTAAATTGAGAATATGAAGAGAGAATATTATGGGAGAAAAAGGTGATTTTTTTTCTGAAAAGCAAAATAAAAAAGAGGGCTGGCCAAGCGGCTCAGTTGGTTAAGAGCTTGCTCAGGAGTTTGAGCTCTGAGCAACAGCAGTTTGATTCTCGGCCTGAGCTGAGCAGAC